>NC_086321.1:331882850-332188150 GCF_036172605.1 Pelobates fuscus
GAGCAGCACCGGAATCAAACACGGGAGTAGCATACAAAGTGCCATCAGGAATAGAAACCTTCCCACTAGAGTTTTCAATCCCCCAGAGGAATCAAACCATCCTGTGAAGCAACCACTAGGGCAGTGATGGCGAACCTTTTAGAGCCAGAGTGCCCAAACCGCAATCCATGCCAACTTTTTCCCCCTCAAAGTGCCAACATGGCAATTAAACCTGAATACTGAGGTTTAAGTTTAGAAAAAACAACTCGTACAGTTGTCCAAACTACGGTAATTAACAACTTTTGTTTTAACCCCTTAAGGACCAAACTTCTGAAATAAAAGGGAATCATGACATGCCACACATGTCATGTGTCCTTAAGGGGTTAAAAGAAGAACACAACAGAGAATTCAACAATACAAATTTTAAACACTGATATAAAAAATAGATAAAATTAATCTTATATTTATAAGTATCTACAACAAATGAAATGCATACATACAATACATACTCACAGACAGCTGAATACAGTCACAGCCTGCTCAACACATTCACACACCGACTGCTGAATACATACAGACTGCTGAATTTACACACAGACTGCTGAATACACACACTACTGAATACACATACAGACATACTGCTGAATACACACAGGTTGCTGAGTACATACACACAGTCTGCTGAATACATACACACAAACAAACAAACAAACACACACACAGACTGCTTAATACACACACACAGACTGCTGAATACACACACACACCTAGACTACTGAATACACACACACACACACATACTGCATTGAAGGGTGCAGTGTATGTGTTTGTGTGTACGGTTGCAGAGTGTGCGTGGAGTGCTGTGTGTGTGTTTCTGGGGGGTGCTGTGTGTGTGTGTGTGTGTGTGAGGGGTGCTGTGTGTGAGGGGGGTGCTGTGTGTGTGTGTGGGATGCTGTGTGGAGGGAGGAGGGGCGGGAGGGGAGCTGGCCATGCCTCCCTTGGCAGAGTCCAGTTGTGCATATTGCATCTTCAGCTTTGTTAGGATCCCAATTGGGGTCTGCATTTGGGAAATGGGTGTTTGTCCAGTCATCAGGGTTGTTAATCCCCTCTGGCCCCGGGGAAGCTTTAAGAGACTTCAGGGCCTCCTGGGTAATGCGGGACCTCTCCTCAGTATTAAATAAAGTCATTAATAACTGCTGGCAATCAGACCACATAGGGTTGTGGGTATGAATAATGTATTGGAACAGATGCGTCATGGCCTGGGGCTTCTCCGTATAGAAGGGGTTGTGGGATTTCCAGTTTAGGAAATGGTGGTAAAGGGAATATATACAAATGTCTGTGGAGAATTAACCACACGTTCATCAGCATCCAGGACAGGAGGACCAGGTTGGGCTCTGAGGGGCAGGATTTTAGTACCAGACCTGTCCCTAAGGTCATATTGATGGCTAGCAGAGGCTTTGGGGACGTAAAGAAAGCCTCTGGTGGCAGAGAACAACCTGTGCTATGTACGCCACTAGACACAGGCTGGTTGGGTCTAGAGACAGACTGTGTGGGGGTCCCAGTGGGACTAAAAAGAGGTGTCTCAGGGATCTTAGGTGGTGTATCCAGCGAATGCTGGGTGTCTGGCAATTGAACCTGGGGAGGAGGTGGGGGCAAGTTATTCAAGTCTGGATATAACCGGGCAGCAGGGGAACAAAGGGGTCCTCTGTGTGCATTGTGTTTCTGTGTATGTATAGGGATGCATTGTGTGTGCGCGTAGTGTGAAAGAGCTCCCTGTCCTGCCCCCTGTCCTATAGAGCTCCCCCTACTGTCCCTTAGAGCTCTCCCCTGCCCTTTAGTGGTCTCTCCTCTCCTCCCCACCCTCCCCTAGCGGTCTCTTCTCACACACAGATTCCGGCTAGATGCTGACACGCACGCGTCATATCGGAAGGTGGCCGCCACCGATATGACGTGTGCGTGTCAGCACCTAGCCGGAATCCAGAACCAGGAAGTAAACACACCAGGATATCATCTTTTCCTTAACAAGGATATAAAAACGGACTCTTAGGACGTTATACCACACTTCTGAAGAAGCCTATCAGGCGAAACGCGCTAATTGGGACTTTATCTTATATATCTTATCCTTTATTATTTTGTTTAGTTATATTAAAGTATACTTTTTAAGTTACTTTTTATATTCATTATTTTTTTATTTCCTGTATATCCTTGGTGGGGATCATACCACCCAAGCTGTCTATACTGGAGCAAGTTATATGCTCTAGAAAGTGTAAGTACAATACTATTTATTATTCATTATATTATTAGTACTTACTTCACCATATTGCTGCTATCTCTCTTTTATATCTATTATGCACATTGCATTTTGAAAACATCCGTGGCAACTACTACAAATCCAAAGACGGGGATTGTACCGTCCAAGCGCTTCACAGCAGAGCTCTGTTATAGTTCATTCAAATGTGAGTGGACTGAACATAGCCATAACTGACTGTTTTCAAGATAAAATTTACTGTATTGCACTATTATTTTTAATTTTATTTTTCCGAGGTTGCGATTAATTGGAATATTCAAGGATATATGTATGTATTTTTTGCATATATAATTTATTAGGCGCAGTATACGCCTTCTTTTCTGTTTTTCTATCACTCACTTACAAGGTTGGGGAATCCTTGTTTTGTATACTGCTGCCTGATCACTATAGTGAGCGCCTATTAGTCTTTTTTCCTTTTCACCCTCCCTGTGTGCTCCTCACCTCCCCTTCTCCTCACCCCCTCTCCCGTGTTCTTCTCACTCCCCCCTTCCTGTGTTCTTCTCACTCCCCCACGTTCTTCTCACCTCCCCCTCCCTGTGTCTTCCTCACCTCCTCCCTCCCTGTGTTCTCCTCACCTCCCCTTCTCCTACCCCTCCCTGTGTTATTCTCACTCCCCCCATCCCTGTGTGTTTTTCACTCCCCCCTCCCTGTGTTCTCCTCAACCCCCCCTCTCCTCACCTCCCCTTCTCCTCATCCCCCCTCCCTTCTTACTCCCCCCCTCTTCTTCTTACTCCCCCCCTGTTTTCTTCTTACTCCCCCCTCCCTTCCCCTCTTCCTCCTCGCTCCCCTCCTCCTCCCCCCCCCCCCTCCCTGTGTTCTCCTCACCTCCCCTTCCTGTAGTGTGGCCTCTCTCCTTTCCGGTCTGCGGTACAGGAGTTTCTGTTTCCTGTACCTGGCCGGACTGATAGGACTGAGTGTGGACTTCTTATCAGTCTGGCTGGGTACAGGAAACAGATGTTCCTGTACCGCGGAACGGAGAGGAGAGAGGCCACGCTACAGGAAGGGGAGGTGAGGAGAGAGTCAGTGCGGCAGCCGCATGAGCGCTCTCTATAATGTGCCATTTCCGTTCACTTAAAATGTTCAATCGTTTAGGATACATTTTAACCCCATAATCGACTCTATATCCTTTCTTAAAGTTTCTGAAAGATCATACAATCAAGGGTCCTAGACGATTTAGACCCTCCCCCTCCCATAATGCCGGACAATAGAATCAATAGGCAAACAATGTTACAAGTTCCCTTTAACAGTATAACCCGTTTTACAATTACTGATCATACAAGCTGGAGGTCCCCTCCTTCTGTCAGGGAACCGTGGGCGGCTGTGAGGGGAGGCTGCAATCCACTTGCAGCACTCACCCTCAGTCCTTCGCAGCCCGCGGTCTCCCCTTCCCCTATCTGTCGGTGAATCCCGTCCTCCTCCTCGCCTCCCAGCGGCAGCATGTATAACGC
Source organism: Pelobates fuscus (assembly GCF_036172605.1). Lineage (NCBI taxonomy): Eukaryota > Metazoa > Chordata > Amphibia > Anura > Pelobatidae > Pelobates > Pelobates fuscus. Next base: position 331,886,586 of record NC_086321.1, read on the forward strand.
TGCACGCTGGGACCCCGTGCATTTATGCGAACGCCGGGGTCAGTCACGTGACCCGGCATTAAAGACACAGTACCATAATCACAGCGGGATGTGTAAATATCTCCCACGTGTGTTTGTTAATTCTGATTGGAAGTTATCCAATCAGAATTAAGCACAGGATTTATATACTTACCTTTCCTGTCTCTCAGTGCCCTGTTGTGGTCTTGTGATACCTGTATTGCAGTTTGCTTGTGTTTCTCTCTGGTTACCGATTATTTGGCTTGTTATTCCGATTTTCCTGTATTCTCCATTCCTTTGACCTCGGCTTATTTCTCGCTCTCCTGTTTTCTGGCTCCCTTTACTTGGCTTGTCTCCTGACTATTCTTAGTGTGCTTAACCCGGCCATTCTAAGGACCGGTATTGCACCCTTCCTGTGACCTGTTAGCGTGTTAGGTTCCGGAATCGTGACACCTTCCTCCCAATGACAGAGTTAACAGACAGTACAAACAGCTTTCCTTGCAGCTTTCCCTTATAAGTAACTTGGCACAGTGCCCGACCAAGAAATACTCCTAAACAAAGTCCACACTCGCTTTGTTAATGATAGCGGTCCAGGCACTCACATCACTCACAGCCACACGCACAAATACAGACACTACCCCAACTCACATCACACTCAGCCGCACACATTAAGACAAATCCCACCAATGCCAGTCTACACAGACAGCGGAGAGTGATCAGGTCTCCCTATTCCTCAGTGGAGGAGGACAAATCGTACATGTACCAAACACAGAACTGAACGACCCTGGAGTCTTACCGTGATTCAGACATTTGCTGGTGCCACGACCCGGGTAGGTGGGAGTCCTTGAGGTGCTCCGGAGCAAGTCCAGAAGAGGTTGAGGTGCTTCTACACAAAAGAGTCTAGCAGTGCCCGAGACATCGACGACCGCTGAACCCGCTCCGGAGCACACCGCACCGAGTGGGTCCCCGATGTTTGCCGTAACGGAATTCCCGGACAATGCACCAAGATAGGTGGGAGTCCTTGGGGTGCTCCGGAGCAAGCCCAGAAGAGGTTGAGGTGCTTCTACACAAAAGAGTCTAGCAGTGCTCAAGACATCGACGTCCGCCGAACCCGCTCCGGAGCACACCGCACCGAGTGGGTCCCTGATATTTACCATAATGGAATTCTCTCGGGTATCAGACAACACAAGGACGCCCCAGACACAGGTCTTTGAAGAAAGCAAAAGATTGTTTATTTTGCAGCTGCAAAAGTCCCAGCACCTCTATCAGAAACACAATGTACTGGGCTTCGAACCACCAGAGAACAAAAAATATATGCTGTAATTGACGTATACCACACGTATACAGAGAATACAAAATTACACCCGTATTACAATGATCACATCCAATTATTAAGCTAATACCTATCTCTTACTATGTTAACTAATGGTGGGCGTTCCTGACATTCCACACATGTGCCCAGGTCCGAGAAGGTTACACAGTAGTTTTAGCCATGTGAGTGCTAAAGCTTTTCTTGAACAGGATGCAGCTTCTATCACATTTGTGTTCTCATATAGCAGTATAGTGTGTTGGCAAGAGTAGTTGAGCATGCGCAGAGAGTTCCTTGGAGGAATGATCTGAGGGTAAACATCTCCTGTAAACCTAGTGAGCCAGTGTAGAGAGCTGCTTTGGGTGCCATTGTAATACATTTTACAGTGTTTTATTCCTTAATCAATAACAAGTGCAGTTGCCGCAGTTTCTATGGATGTGTGCTTACATTTATTGTCCCGCAGAGATGACAGCTGTAGTGTTAATCCCTAAATGAACACTAGATGTCGCTGTAATCAAAGAAGCTTCCAATTGTGATATTATTTTCCCCACTTAGGTTTATTCACTACTAATGTGAAAATTGCTGGAATTCAAATCGAATTTCAACATTTAGGACAAAATAACCAAATTAGAGAAATTCCCCAAGTCAGTTTTGTTTTTTTGTTTGGCTATTTTGGCCTTAAATTTAAAACTCACTTTGAATTTACTTTTGAATTCCCAGCAATTCTCGCATAAGTGAATAAAGCTAACAGTCGTTTTAACCTACCGGTACTTTAACCAAAATACTTTTTTCTTATAAGAAAATTATATTAAAGGAATAAAAAGCAAGAGGTCTTCGGATCCTGAAAAATCAGACCATGTGGATCAATTACCCCAGGGGGCCTATAGTCATGCTGGAAGCACTGATGATGATGGAACTCCCTAAACCAGGGTTGATAGTAAATCCTTTTTCAAAGAGCTTAAAACTGTTTCACACCGAGCTCGGGCAGAAAAGGCAGGAAATAGAGGATTTGTCTCTCAGGGTGTCCGCCCTAGAAAATGTGACTGCAATAGTGCCTCACATTTTGGCAAAACTTTCTGAGTGATGGGTCACCTGGATCAGCGGCCGCTAGGCTAAATTGTGGAGAATTTGGAGCTCACAGTCAATTCCCTACTTACGCAACATGCGGATCTCTGCACCGATGCACCTAGAAATGGGATAACGGTATAAGCTGAACGGTTATGGCTATGGTGGACTCTCCTTGGGACCAAATGTCCCTTGGTGGTCAACAAGAGGACACTACTTCTTGTGGTTAGAACGACTCCATCTATCAGTTTCAACAATTTGAAGCTCCTGATATATAGACACTTACGTTCTCTAATTTTACATTGGTGTAGAAAAATACTCTATCATCATAACAGCAATATGTGAAAAGGAAATCCCATACAGATCGGAACCGAGACACGGACTCAGTGCCACGTACAATAATTAACAATTCTACTTACAAACCCATTCCTCACTAAGGGATCATCCCTCTGTTCAAGCCCTTATTGAGCAACCAGATCCTATTGAAGAGTTGCTTTGTTCAGGAGTTGCTTTATTCGCAGCCCCAGGTTGACCTATGGTACTTTTTCGGCCATTACTTTGCTTTGGACTCACCAGAAGTCTGTGGGACTTTTCCTTTTTGTTTCTTAATATAGTCCTTGTAGGCAAGGACTTGTTTAATTGTTTAATTCTTCTTCTTCTTGTTCTTCCTGGAAGTCTATAGTTTGCTAGAGAACCTCTGATATATAGTCACCATAGTGTAGCTGCAGTGTTTTCTCTTTCATCCAAGCTCTAAGCTTTGAGAAACCACCCTACGTTTGCTTTAAAAGTCTTCTTTTATATCTCTGTTTTATAGCTTATCCGTATTCTAACGTGACCCCCTTGCATGTGCCTTTTCCAGTGATCCTATAAGATATTTTGGGGATACCATCATACTGCACTATTTTTATTTTTATACATTCATATTTCTTTTCCATCCCAATTACAGAATATGCCATTGACGTCACCATGTTAAATGCTCAAAGGGATACTATAGTCATAGCTTAATGCAGCGATTCTTGGGCATATAGCCTGCCCCTACAGGCTGAGCTTCATTTTCTGAGAAAATGCAGCTGCCTATGACCACCTCTAGTGGATGTTAGTTTGACAGACACTAATGGGACTTCCTGGATTCAGTACTGCAAAGGTTGCAGGACCAATGTTCATCGTCCCCTCACTCTGTATGGACACACTAAATGCTACTCATAGAGATGCATTGAATCAATACATCTGTATGAGGAAATGCTGATTGGCGCAGGGTGGCAACTAGCTAATAGCTGCACATGTGCTCTAGCCTCCCCTGCTTTCTTATAGGGAAGCATTGGATTGGCTGAGATCATCAGGACTGGGGAGGCAGGTTGGCATCAATCAGTGCCCATGGAATATGAGATATGCTAATTTGCTTTTTTAACTGTAACTAGAGGGACCCAATAATCTAAATATTGAGCAGAACATTACAGAGTTAAGAGTATATGTGTGACTCATTGAAAATATATCTACAGTATGCTTTGTACATCTTGAATGCTCAATTAACAAAGATCGATCATTGCTGCCCTGCAGGGTGCATCTTGAATAGTTCTCTATAAAAAGTATGTTGTTTTTTTTACTTAGCATGCTTTACCTTATAAAAAGACTCAAATTTACAGACTTTACAGAACCACAGGTTACAAGAAATGCAGAAGTATCTCTATTAATTTACTTCTTCCCACTGGGATTTACATTAGAAAGGTAAATTAGGTAAAGATATACGCAAGATATAAGCCAAAAACCTAACAAAGGCAGCAGGTGTGATAGAAAGGTGTATCCCCTGACCTTAGAGTGGCTGGTCTTAATACTTAGAAAACTAATAGGGACTATCGGGGCCAAAAGTAAAATCAATCAAACAACACAAACTCCGAATGACCAGAGTTTCTGCAAAATGTATATGTCATTCTAGAACGTGGTCTGGGTGGCCCAGCTGATGCAGCTACATCACTACCGGTATGTGATCTTACATTAACAGATTGACACAATAATGACTTAATGGTCTTAAAGGGACACTCCACACACATAAAGCACTTTAGATTGCTCTTTTTTTCAATTTATAAAAAGCGCAGATTTCAATAGAAATTGGCACATTTATAAATTAACCTTGCTACACCCCCTGGCTGTCAGTCAGACATGTCCTGTTATTTCTTGGTTTGCTTAGCTCAGTGGAACTAAACTCAAGAGGCAGCAATTGCCCAGAGCACCTGTCTTGCAAAAACATCTCATTGAGCTGCATGGGGAAGTCTGTGATTGGACAGCCACAGAAAGTCTGGGCGGGTTTAGAAGGGGAGGACTTTCAAAGGGTTTAGACACAAGGTCAGCAGCTTTCGTAAGCTGTTTTTAGATATATCCCCATTGGAAATCATGCATAATTAAATGCATGCAAGTTTTCACTCAGTATATCTACTAAACTGTGATTTTTAGTTTGTATGTATTTGGGCAGTGTAATGTCCCTCATGGCAACATTAGGTAGCCTGAGAAAAGCTATACTATTTAAAAGGAGAGTTGGAGTACAGTAGTATCACGTTGTGTAGGTTTAGCAGGACTTGGGGTTAGGACAAGGGAGACTCAGGACCAAAGAGGCTCCTGCCTTTAAGATTATGTAGTCTGTAACTTCACCAAACACCTAATTTTAACCGAGACACCTTTATTCCTGGTTTGGAGCTCTGACCTACAATCAAGGCCATGAAAACATATTACATTACAGGTTAGGAGAAATCTATTTCACTCTGATTTGTTTTTTTTTTTTTTTGCCTTTTTTCATTACTATATGTCTGCCTATTTAGTGAATCCCACCTAGTATGAGTGGTTTGTGAATTAAAAAACTAGGAGCCATTGCAACAATCTTGAACTTGAATTTAAGGTATTTAAGGTATAGGCCTTTAATTGCTTATTTAAAGGAACACTATAGCGTCAGGAACACAAACATGTATTCCTGACCCTATAGTGTAAAAGCCACCATCTAGCCCCCCTGGGCCCCTCATGCCTTCATAAATATAGCAAAATCTTACTTGTATTCAAGCTTGAAGCTGTAGCTCTGCATGCTGTTTGCCTCAGAAAAAAAAAAGCTGTCTGCTGACATCATCAGAAGTGGTGGCCTGATCCAATCACAATGCTTCTCCATAGGATTGGCTAAGACTGACAAGGAGGCAGATCAGGGGCAGAGCCAGCACAATTCAATCACAGCCCTGGCCAATCAGCATCTCCTCATAGAGGTGAATTGAATCAATGAATCTCTATGAGGAAAGTTCAGAGTCTGCATGCAGAGGGAGGAGATACTGAATGTTTGGATGCATTTTAGGCAGCCATGACCCAGAAAGCATCTCTAACAGCTATCTGAGGAGTGGCCAGTGAAGTTATCACTAGGCTGTAATGTAAACACTGCATTTTCTCTGAAAAAACAGTGTTTACAGCAAAAAGCCTGAAAGTAATGATTCTACTCACCAGAACAAATTCAATAAGCTGTAGTTGTTCTGGTGACATTCACACTCACCAGTCTGTAAGGTCCATGATAAATGAAGATATTATGTATACACTTGACCGGCTTTATGGCAGACAAAGAAACAGATTAGTATCAAATGTGGAGGTATATATTATTTGTGGAGGTAGATGTCACACCATACATATTTTAGCTCAGGGAAACAGAGTAAAACTGATGTGCATCTGTCTACCTGTGTCATCAACAGGCATCAAAAAACACAGTATGTGAGCAGGTTTTGTGTCGATAAATGATGCACAGGTCGAGCATCCGTTGTCACAACATCTGTCACATTGAAAACATGAAGCCAATCATACAGCATTCCTAACAGATGGACCCCTATATAACACTAGTTCAGTGTTTTTGTTTAAACACACTAAGACATTAATTTGTTAGAAAGCAAAATGTATCATATCACGTGCTCATGGGGTTCGTGGATTAATTAAGGCTTTAATATCTTCATATATTGTAAATCATTAATTGTTTTGGCCACATGCTGGCTATATATTGTTGTATTCTTGTTTGTATTTTAATGAATTAATAGAGACTTGAATACAGTTGGGGGAAACATATTTCATAGTCTCAGATTTATCGTTTGCTAAGAAAATTAGAGTGAGACAGAAATTGCATTTTAATTGCAGATGAGGGAAACGTTTGCACCTTTGGTTAAAGCAAAGAAAATTGAAATTCCTCAAGAAATGTATTGCTCTCTTAAAGCAATCAATGTTATTCACTGTGCCCTTATTTTCTCCAGGTAAAATTGGACAATATCATGGCAAATCAGAGGACTGATTATCGAGATTTATTATTGTCTGTCATTTACCAAACCGACTCTTAATTGATCTGGTTGGGTTCCAATTTCAAACCCATCAGAATTAGCCTGATTATCCAAAAGATGCCAAAAAATAGCTCATGAATCACTCAGGAATGACTTCCAAAACAACTACTAAGTCTGGGCTAATATCTATTAAAAAGAATAGGAATAGTAAAATAAATAAAACAGAGTCACTCAGACTCCGTATGAAATCAGGGGGGCCATAGGCAGCAGTGTTACGGCTATTTATAAAGCAGACTCAGACTCCCATTTGCAGCCAGCCCCATCCCAACCAATAGCGCAGTAGTGTGTTACATTTATATAACACCCATGGATGACAGAACATGGATGAGGAGTTGGGCTGGTGAAGAGACTCTTCCGCTTGAATTAGTAAGGTTTCTAGGGGGTACTGGGGTTACTAGTCTTTTTAATGAATGTATTTATTTTAAAGGAGACAGACAGGAATCAGCAAATGCACCCTCTACGTCAGTTGGGAGGCAATTTGGAAAATGCCCAATGTTTTGATAAATATTTATTAATATTGTACCAGACATGATTTACTCTTCAGGGCGAGTATAGCCTGTGTTTTTCTCTAAATTAACCTCTAATTGTCTTTAGTAAATATATGATTGCAACTCCTGAGAAAATCTTTCAATATTATTCACCAAATTTTATCCGGGGGCCCGCTCGGTGGGCTGTGAACCCTGCAGAAGGGAACAATTAAACACAAACGGCTACACAATCCATTCTTTAATGAAGAGGTAATAGAGAAGCAGAACAGCTTTCCAATGGAACTAGACAATAAAAGAATGAATGGAACCTACGGGATATTCATAAAGTTATCTTGATAAAAAAATAAGTACAATTAAGAATAGATTTCAGAGTGGCCAAAGACTTTGCTCCAGCCAGTTCTTGCGGCTGTCACCTTATATATTGCTATGTCAATAAGCATTTCAAGAATATTGCTCTTATCTTTTATTTACATTCTCTATGAGCTGACATGCAGAGCTCCAGCCGAATTATCCAGTGCATTTGCATTAAAGGGACGCTCTAAATTCCAACATGTCTACATATTATTGAAGTAGTGTTACAAAGCTACATAAAATTCAATGCCCATTTTTTTTTTGTGCTTTATAGCTGGTGCCCAAACTCCACCCACTTTGGTCTGATGTCATTTCAGGAAACGTATCTTCCCATTCAACTACCCATGTACTTGTACAACGTGGGCATGAGCTGCTTCTTCTAAGGATTTGTGTTGTGAATATGCATACGTAGAACTGTTCCATTAGTGGCTTGGAAAGCTGCACATTCTAAAACAGACAGGACCTAGATCTGTGTGCCGCTCTCTAAAAGCACAGCTCTTGCAAGCGAAGAAGGCTGGTTGTTTCATAATGTGCATTCACAAATAAAGATACTGATTTCATATAAAAAATGGGCATTTAAATTATTTTACTAGTTTATGTTCAATCAGTGAGAAGTTCCATTTTGCATAAATTATACGGAACTGAGAAGAACACATTAGCCACCAGGTCCAGGTGACTACATTTACCTATTTGAAATGGCAGATGCACCATGCACTAAGGCTATTGTCAGGGTTCCAATTGTAATTAACATTCTTTTTTTAAATTTTTTTTATATTCTTTCTTTTTGCCGTGCAAGAATTAACAACAGTGTCTGTGTAGCCACAATAGCCATAACAGACGCGATCACATGTAACATATAAAAGCAGTTTAGTGGCGTAATGAAATTCAGCACGTTTTTGATATAAAATGAATCATGCGAATAAACATTGAGCAGTGTACCGTTCGACATATCTGTCATTAAGAGCATTTAGGTATCTAGGTCTTATGTTGATCTGTGAACTTGTGGAGTCTTTATTTGTTAGTGTAATTAACATTCTAAGTGTCAAAATCACTTTTTTAAAACCACTACATTTAATGGTTTCTTCTGAATAGATGCTGCCTCTCTTTTATCCAGCAAAGCAAACGATTGCCATTAGACACACCTCTAGTAGTGGTTGTAATACAGCCAGCCAGCCACTAGAGGCACTTTCTCCTTAAGACCTTTGATTTTTCAAGTGCTTCATATTTATCATCATCACGCACACCATGATGGCATCTAATGCCTCTCACAGAGTAGCACTGGGTTATCCAGATATCCCAACTCTCCCAGAGGCTCTGGGAGTATCCTGCATTTTCATAGCAGCTCCCAATGTATCCAAAAAAACAAATATGGGTGCGCTGTGTCTTTAAGACTATTTCAAATTTAAAATGGTGTAAACACACTTGCTTTCTTTCAAACAATAAAAGTGCATATGAATTCCTAAAGTGTCTTTGTACAACACTTAGTACAGTCCCAATAACGTGCAGTACCTTTGCCAAAATCCATATAGAGAGACATTAAAACGCTTACAATAATGAGTTGTTTAACCCCTTAAGGACCAAACTTCTGGAATAAAAGGGAATCATGACATGTCACACATGTCATGTGTCCTTAAGGGGGTAAATTGTAGGCACCCATGTAGTATCCAATAAAGCTCAAAGACAAAGTACCGGGAATGGTTTTTACTAGCTCTTTATGCAAATAAAGGATTGTGAGCATACCAATTGCTGGCATCCTTTCCTGCTGACCCATTAAGGAATCTATCTACGTTGAAAAGTTAGAGCAAGCTCGTCTGCTTTTCATTTGTGAGTGTTTCTTTGCATAATTTTAGCACAAATACTTCTTCTATACAGAATTACACTATGTATTTTTTCTCTGTTTTTTTTTTTTTTTGTCTTTGAGCTTTATTGGATAATACATAGGTGCCTACAGTATAAACAACTCATTATTGTAAGCGTTTTAATTTCTAACTATATGGATTTTGGCAAAGGTACTTCACATTATTGGGACTGTACTAAGTGTTACACAAAGACACTTTAGCAATTCATATGCACTTAAGCTCCCAATGTATGTCATATTGTGTGTGATTTCCAGGATATTGTATATGATAAAGCTATATTGCTTTATTACTGAACAGGGGCCTGGCAGGGCGCCGCAGCCCTTTAAGCCGCTGTAGTATCGGCCAGAAGTGAGGAAGTGACAGCCGATCCTTTCCTCCCAGCTTTACACAAAGCGCTACGCGGGAGAGAGAAGAGGAGGCTGGAGTGAGTTGCTGCAGACCCTCATGCTCACTCCCATCTGCCTCAGCCAGCATCACCAGGAACCCCAAGCAAACCACCCTGTATGCTAACAGGATTGTGCTGCAAATATAAAAATTATAATATGAATGTGTCTATGTATGTAAGATTGTGTGTGTGTGTGTATCTGTGTGACACTGTGTATCTGAGTGTGTGTATGTGCCAGTGTGTGTATCTGTAAGCCATTATATGTATCTGTGTGTGTATCCGTATGTGTATGTGTGTGTACCAGTGTGTGTTTTTGTTTGTCAATGTATGTATGTGAGTGTATATGCTAGTGTCTCTATCTGAGTGTGTGTCGGTGTGTATATCTTTGTGTGTATGTACCAGTGTGTGTGGCTATTTGTCAAAGTGTTTGTGTGTGTATATGCCAGTATGTTTTTGTATCAGTCAGTGTGTGTATCTGTGTGTCAATGTGTGTGCATGCGTCAGTGTGTTAATGGTGTTTGTAAATATTTGCAATATATTGTTAAATAAATAGTTGTGTTCTGTTATAATAAAATAGCATGTCCTTGTTCACACACATTTGGTGGCTGTGTGTGGATGGGGGGGGGAGCGTATTAACTGATGAATTTAGTTTTTGCATGTTGGTATGTCTGGATTATCCCTCTGAGAAGCATTGGGTTGACAGAGTGCAGTGATTGCCACTCATGCACCTTATGTCCCCAATGCTAGTCTTTGAATGAGCATTGAATTAGACAGAGATCATCATGACAGATAATCTCTCACAAGGATGATGATTGGCTGCAGTGAGGAGACAGCCCCACCATTGGATTACTGGTAGGTTTAATTGCTTTTAAACTTTAAAAATAGTGTTCCTCTCCGGCTCACTGAAACCCCCACCGTCATGCAGCCACCAGCCCTATGGCGGCACGCCTCAGAACGTGTAGACAGCATCGGCAGCCCTGGAGAAAAGCAGTACACAGACATAGGCTGCGGAGGGGCATGTCCAAGCCCGGTCAGGGCCCTTCCAAATGGGCTGAGTTGCGAAGCAGTCAGCGGATTACCATGCACCACCTGACTTACCAACAAAGTGCCATCTTGCCAGCTTTCACAGTGATGGGACTGTGCCCTGCCGCTGATGGGCATAGGTTGAGAGACAGGAAGCCTTGATCCATCCCCCCATTAATGCATACCGTCTCTTAAGATGTCTATTGCATGTCTCCAAGTACTCTAAATAATCTGGACTCTCACTCATACTACACAAAACCCCTCGAGGTGGAAGCACATCTCTCATAATAGGCACTAAGCATATTTTTCCCATGTCTAAGTTTTAGTTGTACTCTTGTGCCTAACCTGCTTCATCACTGTTTTATACTACCTTAAAAATCGTGCCTCAGGGGCGGGGCCTGACAGCCAAGATGGCCGGACGCACAATCTAAGAGCTTCTGCAGCAACAGACAAAAGATTGGTGAAAATGAGCAAACTGACGGCGCTTGCGGCAAATGGTGACCAGCAAAGGGCACAGGAGGACTCAAGCTACATAATGATACCTGCCCGGCACCAGAACGCCGAAAAAAAACAGACGCCGGCCATGCGGCCTACTACAGAGCGGGACCCGTGGTCCGGGGGAGGCGGACGATCCCACGGCCCGGAACACGCTTACAAGGGAGAGAATACAAAAGCCCTGCTGCCCCCCCCCCCCCATGGACCGGTGGGGGACATCCCGGTCCTCGCTGGGGACGACTTTCCCCACGCCTCAGATAGCCCAAGTGACGAAACCCCGCAGCACGCAGGGCGGTCAGAACCTAACCAAGATGGCGGCCCTACAGCAGACCAAGACAAAACGCGCACTTACCAAACCACCCCAGCACACTCTGGAATTCTACGAGAGGTTCAGCGCTCACCTCTGGGGGAAGCTGAGCTCCCGAAGACAACTCTACAGGCAAGCACTAAGAGAAATAGAGGCATGGATCTGCCCGGTTACCCGGCGCTATCTTCGGGGGAACCCCCACCGCGACTATATGGCGGTCTCCAGAAACAAACGGTACCGCGAACCAGCGGGGAGAAAAACAGCTCCATGCCCCCCGACAGCAGCAGTTATGCCTCCAAACACCAGGGCAAGCACCACTGGCGCACACATGCTGCCGACTACTCAGAGAACCCAGCAACTAAGGCTGACCGGCAAGACACCTGCCTAACAAATGGGACTCGGACAAACAAAGGCCCACAAAATGGCGAACCTGCGTACAGGAGCACCACGAGGCACTCGGGCACAGCACTGTTTCACGTCTGGGTGACAGGTACATTCCGGCATGACACATACCCACTGCCAAGCGAACACCGACCACCACATAGACAGGGCATTGGATGAACGGGCAAGAAGCCCCGGACTGTCTCAAGGCACAGGCACTGATGGCACTGCAGCCCTGGTATAACCTAGCGGACACCCGACAAGTTCAGGCTTTCCTGTGAGCCCCTGGCATGCCTCCATCTTAGCCTCTGGGACTGACATATGGACACAAACCTGTCTAATAATCTGAACAGCAACATGCAGAGTTTCTCATAAGGTGTACCTAACATTGAGTAATGTACTAATGTCCATTTATTGCACAAATGCAGACCATATATTGCATTACGGTATATTGCCCAAATTAATCACACACCTCACCTGTCCTGACAAGCAGAACATAAGAAAGGCTGGGACTAAAAAAGCATCCAGACCATGCACTCACCTCCCATTTTGTTGGTAGCCTACACTTAAATACCATGGCTTGCATTTGATAAATCTCTTCACTTACAGCCAAAGGTGAGGTCTGCATATTAAGCTAAGATGCCAGCGTCGCTAGGTGGAACTATTAGTACTCTTAAAATCAATGCTCTCACTTTATGTTTCAAACAGTTATATTGCAAGCACTGACCCTCGCTAGCATGCATGCTCTTCATAACAAGCGCAGATTAAGCGACTAAATTTCATTGTAATGAGTAACCGATCGTAAACCATGCTCTGTTAATGCATTTATATATACAAATTGTGCACTGCTCAAATGCCATAAAACATCAATGTGATATATCTATGCTTACGAACGCTATTGTGTCAGAGTAAGCTGTCTTGTCTATCCATGCACTCAAAAATAAAGAATTTTAAAAAAAATAAAAAATTGTGCCTAAAAGTCAAATTATGTACGCGTATTCCTGAATACCTTGGTATCGCCGTTTGTTTATTTGAGCGAAACAAAAATAAAGAATAAACAAAAACAAACAAACAAAAAAAAAAAATATATATATATATAGTGTTCTTTTAAATGGGCACATGGACATCCCTATCCACACTACATCAAACCTTGACTAAATGGCTGAGAGTTCATCTAAATTGGAACAGTGTCCACTAGATAAGTGTCAACATCTAAAGCTCTGTAGTGGAGTGATTTATTTTACTTGTGTCTCTGTGTCACTGAGTGCAGCTGCAGGTTTGGTAAGCATGATCACCATCACATGCCTGAGATGTCACACGTCACCACGTAATTACAGAATACTTGCACTATATATCAATGTGATTCTTGCCTCCCAGATCACTGCCTGAAATGCTGAAGAAGTGACCAAAGACAAACATTTGGAAATTTTAACTTGTGAGTAGTGAGTTTAAAGGTGGATTATACGTTTCTTACCTGTTCTATGTTAAATGTTATATATATTGTGTGTTAATATTGTTTTTGTATTTTATGGTACCCTATTGTAACAATGCAATGTTTTGTGAACCCAGGACCTACTTGGAAACGAGAGAAATCTCAACGTATCCTTCCTTGTAAAATATTTTATAAATAAATATATAAAAGGGGCCTTTATTTAAATTAGGATTGTAGAATGAATAACTTGCATGCACAAGTTTCTAATTACATTGCATAAAATAATTATATATATATTTAATTAGACTTTTTTTTTAACTCCTTGTCCCGGGTGCTTTTTTGTGTGAGAATGCACAAAATGTTGCTCTACTACTAGTTTTATATTGGCCATTGATCTACTTACCTTGTGCTTCATAACCCTCCTTAGAATTCATCCCATTACTCCATATAATTCTCCCTATTATTCATCCTATTACTAAATATCATATACCTCCTCTTATTGATTCATATAAACCTCCCTATAACTCCTTCTATTACTTCATATATCCTGCCCTATAACCCCTCCTATTGCTTCATCTAACCCTTCCTATAACTCCTCCTATTACTCCATATAACCCTTCCTTTAACTCCTCCTACTGCTCCATATAACCCTCCCTATAACTCCTCCTATTGCTCCATATAACTCTCCCTTTAAATCCTCCTATTGCTTCATATAACCCTCACTATAACTCCTCCCAATGCTCCATATAACCCTCCCTATTGCTCCATATAACCCTCCCTATATCTCCTCCTATTGCTCCATATAACCCTCCCTATAACTCCTCCTATTGCTCCATATAACCCTCCCTATAACTCCTCCTATTGCTCCATATAACCCTCCCTAAAACTCCTCCTATTGCTCCATATAACCCCCTATAACTCCTCCTATTACTCCATATAACCCTCCCTAAAACTCCTCCTATTGCTCCATATAACCCCCTATAACTCCTCCTATTACTCCATATAACCCTCCCTATAACTCCTCCTATTGCTCCATATAACTCTCCCTATAACTCCTCCTATTGCGCCATATAACCCTCCCTATAACTCATCCTATTGCTCCATATAACCCTCCCTATAACTCCTCCTATTGCTCCATATAACCCCCTCTATAACTCCTATTACTCCATATAACCCCCTATAACTCCTCCTATTGCTCCATATAACTCTCCCTATAACTCCTCCTATTACTCCATATAACCCTCCCTATAACTCCTCCTATTACTCCATATAACCTCTCCCTATAACTCCTCCTATTCCTACATATAACCCTCTCTATAACTCCTATTACTCCATATAACCCTCCATATAACTCCTCCTATTACTCAATATAACTCCTCCTATTGCTCCATTTATAACAGTTCTACCTCTTTAACTCCTTTTAATGATTTTGCTAAACTCCTTCTCTTTTTTTTTTTAAATATCTTATTATTGAAAGTTTTTTCCAAATTGACAGACAAAAGTCAAATTACACATAGATACACAGCATACATTTGATAAATAGAAAAAAGAGAATCATATAAAAAATATATATTCCCCACCAAGAGGGCGTTCGAAACTGCCATTCTGACTGCCCGACACCCTTCTGGGCTGGGAGCCCACCAGGAGTTCACTCCATGCCGTCCAGACACCCGTGGGGACACCCGGGACAGGGAGAACCCGTGGGCCCCCGAGCCAACCACCGAGATTGGGAGGCTCCATGGACACAAGGCGAGGGCTCTCACTAAGGCCCGGAGCCGGAGAGGCAGGAATCTGGGACGCAGAGGAAACACCAGAACGGAATGGCGAATCCGCCAAAACACAACATACCCACCTGTCTCCAGCGGCCATTGCACACAGACCCTGACTGGGAGAAACAATACCGACCTGTGGACTTCACCTCTGGGCAACTCTGACAAGGCCACTCTGGGGGCCAACACCATACCAGCCGCTGGCGTGGGCTGAGAGATGCACTGAGACTCTTAAGTTAACTGGAGTGCTGGATAACACCAGCTAAACCATAACGCATACGTTTGTTATATTTTCCTAGGATCTATTGTAGCCTAAAATCCTGTCTCCTCGCTAAGCAACATCCCCCTAGAATAAGTTAAGTTGTGAAGGCCTAGCCTGACATAATATATACCAGACACCAGCCTATTTGCAGCATAAGTACCACGTTTGGTCTGATATGCCATGAACCCAGCCTGTTTCCACTAATGGTCTCCCCCACACATCACACACCACTCTCCCTCCATTTAGTATCACAGTGGCTCCAACAGTCTCTGCCTCCCAGGGCCGGACTGGCCCACCGGGATACCGGGAAATTTCCCGGTGGGCCGCGGCATCTGGGGGCTGCGCAGGTATGTGCCGGGTGGCCGGTCCGGTGGCACACTTAGAGGCTGGAGCAGACGGGCTGCAGCCTCACCAGCACTCTTAATGCTGAGGACTGAAGGAGGAGGGAGCATGTCTCTCTACCATGCTCCCTCGCGGTTCCCACAATTCACAGCAGCAGCTGCTGTGAATTGTGGGAACCGCGAGGGAGCATGGTAGAGAGACATGCTCTCTCCTCCTTCAGTCCTCAGCATTAAGAGTGCCGCTGGACCGGCGAGGCCGGCCCCCCTGACTCCTCTCGGGTAAATGGGGGGGGGGGGAGGTAGGAGAAAGGGCAGAGAGAAAGAGACGCAGAAAGAGAGAGAAAGAGACACAGAAAGCAGGACCGGTGCTAGGATTTTTAGTTACACAGGCGAAGATGCATTTTGGTGCCCCCCACCCTCGTTTAAAATAAGGTTCATACAAACACAGAAATAATCATACAGAGACATACAGACACAGACAGAGACATACATGCATACAGAGACATGCAGGCATATAAAGACATACATACAGAGGCATACCGTCATACAGACACATACATACATAGACATACAGAAACATACATACAGAGACATCCAGGCATACAGACACATACATACATACAGAGACATACAGGCATACAAAGACATACACGCATACAAAGACATACCGTCATACAGACACATACATATATACAGGTATACAGAGACATACAGGCATACAGACACATACGTACAAAGACATACAGGCATACAGACACATACATTTGTACATACAGAGACATACAGGCATACGGACACATACATTTGTACATACAGAGACATACAGGCATACAGAAACATACAGACACATACATTTTGTACAGACATACAGGCATACAGAGACATACAGGCATACAGAAACATACATACAAAGCCATACAGGCAAACAGAGACCTACATACATACATACATACATACATACATACATACATACAGAGACATACATACATACAGAGACATACACAATTACATACTTACATCAGTTCAATCTTGTCCCCTGGATGCATGCTGTCTGGCTCCTTGGAGTCCTGTCCTGCAGCCCAGCCCCATCACAGGGCGCCAGCCGTGCTGTGTGGTACACAGGGAGCAGGGATATGATGTAATTCATATCCTCGCCCCCTCCACACAGCCTGCGGCAGACACCAGGGTAGGTGCAGTGGCGTACACATGACCCATGGGGCCCCAGTGTGCAAATTGATCCGTGCTCCCCCCCCCCCCCCTCGCGCTTACTTTGCGCGGGCCGGGGCTGCAACACATGGCGGCGGGCACCTGGTCGCAGGGGTTGCAGGGTTGTGACCCCTGCGACCGCGGTATGTACGCCAGTGCATGCAGATGCACACACACTTAAAGGACCACTACAGACACCCAGATCACATCAGCTCAATGAAGTGGTCTGGGTGTCAGGTCCCTCTAGTTTTAACCCTGCAGCTGAAAACAAAGCAGTTTCAGAGAAACTGCTATGTTTCACCGAGGATTAATCCAGCCTCTAGTGGATGTCTCACTGACAGCCACTAGAGGAGCTTCCGCTATTCTAAAACACTGAACGTCCATAGGAAAGCATTGAGTAATGCTTTCCTATGGGCGGTTTGAATGCGTGCGCGGCAAGAGCATTCGGAGCTGAGAGGCGGAGGAATCCCCAGCGCCAAGGGAGAAAGGTAAGTGCTGAAGACACACACACACTCTCACGAACAGATGCATACACACCAGCTAACGGACACACATTTACTGACAGACACACTCAGCGACAGACATACATACACACTCACTTACAAAACATACACTCTCACTGACAAACACACACTCACTAACAGACATCAAACAGACTCACTAATACACACACAAACACACTCAGTAAGAGACACACAGTAACACAATCACTGACACTCACTAGCAGACACACTCACTGACACACTAGCAGACACACACTGACACTCACTAGCAGACACACACACTGACACTAGCAGACACACTCACTGACACTAGCAGACACACTCACTGACACTAGCAGACACACTCACTGACACTAGCAGACACACTCACTGACACTAGCAGACACACTCACAATCACTAGCAGACACACTCACTGACACTCACTAGCAGACACACTCACTGACACTCACTAGCAGACACACACACTGACGCTCACTAGCAGACACACACACTGACGCTCACTAGCAGACACACTCACTGACGCTCACTAGCAGACACACACACTGACGCTCACTAGCAGACACACTCACTGATGCTCACTAGCAGACACACTCACTGATGCTCACTAGCAGACACACACACTGACTCTCACTAGCAGACACACTCACTGACGCTCACTAGCAGACACACACACTGACGCTCACTAGCAGACACACACACTGACGCTCACTAGCAGACACACTCACTGACGCTCACTAGCAGACACACACACTGACGCTCACTAGCAGACACACACACTGACGCTCACTAGCAGACACACACACTGACGCTCACTAGCAGACACACTCACTGACGCTCACTAGCAGACACACACACTGACGCTCACTAGCAGACACACACACTGACGCTCACTAGCAGACACACTCACTGACGCTCACTAGCAGACACACTCACTGACGCTCACTAGCAGACACACTCATTGACGCTCACTAGCAGACACACTCACTGACGCTCACTAGCAGACACACACTGATGCTCACTAGCAGACACACACACTGACGCTCACTAGCAGACACACTCACTGACGCTCACTAGCAGACACACACACTGACGCTCACTAGCAGACACACATACTGACGCTCACTAGCAGACACACACTGACGCTCACTAGCAGACACACTCACTGACGCTCACTAGCAGACACACACACTGACGCTCACTAGCAGACACACACACTGACGCTCACTAGCAGACACACACACTGACGCTCACTAGCAGACACACTCACTGACGCTCACTAGCAGACACACACACTGACGCTCACTAGCAGACACACACACTGACGCTCACTAGCAGACACACACACTGACGCTCACTAGCAGACACACTCACTGACGCTCACTAGCAGACACACACTGACGCTCACTAGCAGACACACACACTGACGCTCACTAGCAGACACACACACTGACGCTCACTAGCAGACACACTCACTGACGCTCACTAGCAGACACACACTGACGCTCACTAGCAGACACACTCACTGACGCTCACTAGCAGACACACACACTGACGCTCACTAGCAGACACACACACTGACGCTCACTAGCAGACACACACACTGACGCTCACTAGCAGACACACACACTGACGCTCACTAGCAGACACACACACTGACGCTCACTAGCAGACACACTCACTGACGCTCACTAGCAGACACACACACTGACGCTCACTAGCAGACACACTCACTGACGCTCACTAGCAGACACACTCACTAACGCTCACTAGCAGACACACTCACTGACGCTCACTAGCAGACACACACACTGACGCTCACTAGCAGACACACTCACTGACGCTCACTAGCAGACACACTCACTGACGCTCACTAGCAGACACACTCACTGACGCTCACTAGCAGACACACACACTGACGCTCACTAGCAGACACACACACTGACGCTCACTAGCAGACACACACACTGACGCTCACTAGCAGACACACTCACTGACGCTCACTAGCAGACACACACACTGACGCTCACTAGCAGACACACTCACTGACGCTCACTAGCAGACACACACACTGACGCTCACTAGCAGACACACACACTGACGCTCACTAGCAGACACACTCACTGACGCTCACTAGCAGACACACACACTGACGCTCACTAGCAGACACACTCACTGACGCTCACTAGCAGACACACTCACTAACGCTCACTAGCAGACACACTCACTGACGCTCACTAGCAGACACACTCACTGACGCTCACTAGCAGACACACTCACTGACGCTCACTAGCAGACACACACACTGACGCTCACTAGCAGACACACACACTGACGCTCACTAGCAGACACACACACTGACGCTCACTAGCAGACACACTCACTGACGCTCACTAGCAGACACACACACTGACGCTCACTAGCAGACACACTCACTGACGCTCACTAGCAGACACACTCACTGACGCTCACTAGCAGACACACTCACTGACGCTCACTAGCAGACACACTCACTGACGCTCACTAGCAGACACACACACTGACGCTCACTAGCAGACACACACACTGACGCTCACTAGCAGACACACACACTGACGCTCACTAGCAGACACACTCACTGACGCTCACTAGCAGACACACACACTGACGCTCACTAGCAGACACACTCACTGACGCTCACTAGCAGACACACACACTGACGCTCACTAGCAGACACACACACTGACGCTCACTAGCAGACACACTCACTGACGCTCACTAGCAGACACACACACTGACGCTCACTAGCAGACACACTCACTGACGCTCACTAGCAGACACACTCACTGACGCTCACTAGCAGACACACACACACACTAACACTCACACTAACACATGTTTTTTTTTTAAATTTAATCCCCCAGCCTCCTTACCTTTTTGGAGTGCTGAAGGGATTCCCTGGGGTCCAGTGGTGCTGCTGGGCTCCTGGGCGGGTAGGCAGGCAGGCTGGCGGGCGGGCGGGCGCGAGGGAGGGAGCACTCTCCCATGTGTGCTTCCTCTTCAGCTCCCTTGCGCACCGTGTAGGGATGCCGGCGCCGGAAGATGACGTCATCTTCCGGCTCCGGTATCAGTATACGGCGCGCGAGGGAGCTGAAGAGGAAGCACACATGGGAGAGTGCTCCCTCGCGCGCCCGCAGAACCGGGCGCTCGGCCACGCTACAATAGGTCGTCGGTTGGAGGGGAGCGCAGTGCGCTTCCCTCCTTCCGGTCAGCCTGATTTTGTGCCTTATGGTAGCGCCGGCCCTGACAGAAAGAGAGAGAAAGAGACACAGAAAGAGACACAGAGAGAGAAAGAGACACAGAAAGAGAGAGAAAGAGACACAGAAAGAGAGAGAGAAAGAGACAGAGAGAGAGAGAGAGAAAGAGACACAGAGAGAGAAAGAGACACAGAAAGAGAGAGAGAAAGAGACACAGAAAGAGAGAGAGAAAGAGACACAGAAAGAGAGAGAGAAAGAGACACAGAAAGAGAGAGAGAAAGAGACACAGAAAGAGAGAGAGAAAGAGACAGAGAGAGAGAGAGAGAAAGAGACACAGAGAGAGAAAGAGACACAGAGAGAGAAAGAGACACACAGAGAGAAAGAGACACAGAGAGAGAAAGAGACACAGAGAGAGAGAAAGAAAGAGACAGAGAGAGAGAGACACAGAGAGAGAGAAAGAGACACAGAGAGAGAGAAAGAGACAGAGAGAGAGAGAAAGAGACAGAGAGAGAGAAAGAGACACAGAGAGAGAGAAAGAGACACAGAAAGAGAGAGACAGAGACACAGAAAGAGCGAGACAGAGACACAGAAAGAGCGAGACAGAGACACAGAAAGAGCGAGACAGAGACACAGAAAGAGCGAGAAAGGTGAGAAAGAGACACGAGAGAGAAAGAAAGATAGAGACACGAGAGAGAAAGAAAGAGAGAGACACGAGAGAGAAAGAAAGAGAGAGACACAAGAGAGAGAGAGAGACACAAGAGAGAGAGAGAGAGATATATATAAATAATTATGCCTTTACTATTTACACATATATTAATGTACATTTATATATGCATAATACACAGAGAAATGTCATTGATATGTACTATATGTAATGAGCAGATATTGGCATCTTGTTGCTAGGTGCATACTCCAGACAAAATAACATATTGAAAGTGAAGAGCGCACCCACATGACTTCAAAATAAACAAGAGAACGTCAGTTTTTCACAGTTGTGCCCTACATACATTCACCATTTCAGTCCCATTACCAAGGTTCCCTTAATATGTCATGGTAGTTGGACTGAAACATTGATTACATGCAAAGGCACGTCTGCTTAAAATAAATCTGCACTCTTGTTTTTTTTTAAGCTTATATGTGCTTTTTTTCCACATGGAGTAATACTTTTTAATTTTAAGTTCTCTTTTCTAACTGTGTATCTGCACACTATGCTGGCGCAACGCATTATGGGGCTGGTAAATATTTTTTTTCCAGGGCTGCTTTTAATTCCCAGTCCGGCCCTGCTGCCTCCCCATATCTGCCTAGCATGTTCCAAGCATTTAATATACAGAAAACTCCATTTGTTTCTTGAATAGCTTAACTGCAGCATATATTCAGAGTTTTCAACATATTTGCCTTGCTTTTGCATCTATATACCCATATTTTTGGCGAAGCTTACTATTTAGACCCAGCATGTTCATCAATTAAGCCTTTTGGTCCAAAGTATCAGTATAATCCCTTATTACACTCACTAAGCATGCATTCAGATAACCTGTATACAACTAGCCGCACACTGATGCACCTGCTTGCTTAATAACCTATTAGCTTACTCGTATGTCTCACTAACGTTTTCTGTATTCTTAAACATGCACCCACATTTGAGCAAAACGTCAGTTAGTACTTGTTAAGCATTATGTATCAATGTGGACAACTCTCTGTCATAGCTGTAGAAAACGTACGAAACGTCCTTATTAAGCGTGTCTCTAACCAAGCTTTACTTTAACAATGTCAGAACGTTTAATTCAGACATATTTAGGACCAGCATTGCTTCATAGATGACATGATAGATCATAAAGCATGTATTTACCAGTAAAGCGCAGCAGTTTTGTAAGCTTGATAAATGCTTCTACGTGTTAGCTTTCCTAAAATTAAAATGTGCCTGACTAATAATTGTCACAACCTGCAATGCTGTAATATTGAAGTGATCTATACCTTGTCACCGCTGTTGTGGCGTACCAAGGCCATATATATATATTCAATCGGATATATAGATAATATAAAAATCCCGTCTCTAGTACCAATTCTCTATCCCTCATTCTAAAATCACGAGATTGAAAACATAACAATTTTATTTGGTCCATTCTTTTTGTAGTTTACAAGCGTATACCCCATGTTTTTATTTTTTTTTATTGGCTGCCTAACAGTATCCTTGCTTATGTTATACATTCTGATATGTTAATCATATTAAGAGGTTTTTAAGCGGCAGAATGTTAAGGGTGGGAAATGAGTACTTCCTCTACAGTTATACGTTTCACACTTCATTTTCAAATTCACTTTTTTGTTTCAGGTTGATTGACTAACTCAGTGAAGCACGGAATAAAATTAACGCCTGACTGTTGGAGAGCCCTGCCGTTTTAAAACATCAAGCTGTAAATTCAGTGGGAATTGGCTGTACGGTGTTTTTTTTTTTAATAAGACGTTTAGTTGTCCTTGGCCGCAGATACTATAGAAAGCAAATAAAGCACACAATGTAACACGCTGCTTTCTCCCAGTAAATAATTCACCCCTCCTTTCCAGATTCTCTCCCCAAGGCTACCAGCCACCATTCAGAATACAGTCTATCCTGGAAGTGGCATTCCCATTGGTCACTTTGAAACCTGGCTGTTTTCCTATTGGCTGGCAGCAATACCCCAAATATCCTGCAACACACTGACTGCTGTCCTGCTCAGTACGCACACACTGCTGTCAGTAAGAATTGGTAACAATAACTGGCAGCTGTACTAGTTACAGTACAAAGAACTTAGTCATGTGACTGACGGCCCCTCTGTTTCGCTTACTGTGAAATAATTAACCTGTTAGCTGCCAGAACACACCGCAGCACAGAGAGGTTAAAAACTTAAAAAAAAAAAAAAGATGATGCAAATATATTTGTTCCCTATCCTTCCTCTTGTATTTAATTTTTATATTTCTACTAATCATTAACCTGCAGTCTCTTGGATTGGTTATCTGGTGCATTATGTTTTTATTTTTTTTTATTTTTTGCGTTATTGTAAAAGAGTACACACTTTCAAAAGGCAGCATCTCAAAATGTTATTAACATTTTGTAACTGAACTTAAACTTCTAAGTGATTATTCCGTCCCTTACGCCAGTAAACTTGAATCATTTAATGGGTTGATAATACAGCAGAGTTTAGTTTGAAAAAAACTCACCTATCTCTCCTACACTTCTGTGTTTAGAGTTACATAATATCCCAATAATGCGGCAGGCGTGCTCGTACTTTCCGTGCTTTCCTTTACAGGCGTGCTTTCCTTTACTGTGCAAATGGCACACTAGGGGTTAAATTAATCTACATGGTTCTAGCTGTGCGAGAACAGCCAGGCATGCAATTTAATGTATCAAGATAAAAACAAATTAGAATTAAAAAAAATAAATCAATAAAAAAAAATAAAAATGCTAAATTCAAATTGGATCTGTCATTTTTTTTTTCATGATCTGACCCCTTGACCCAACCCCCCCCGAACCATGTCAGGCTCCTGGATGAGTGCAACTTACCTTTTGCTGCTCTGCGCATTCCCCATTGGCTGACGTCGGCGGAGGAAGAGCCCGACCCAGCACTGAGGGAATTTGACGCTGGAATCGGGTAAGTGAAAAAATTATTATGCAACACTTTACTTGCAACCAGTGGAGGCTGCGAGGGGGGGGAGCAGAAGGGCCTTTTAGTGTTAGGAATCTTTGTGTGGCAACATGCCGTGCGACGCCAATCTAGAATCTCCATATAGAGATGCATTGAATCAATGCATCTTTATTGCAAATGTGTACCACTGGACTAGGAAGCACCTCTAGTGCCCATCTGAGTGAATGCCACTAGAGATGTTCGTAGGCAGCAATGTAAACATTACCTTTTTCTGAAAAGGCAGTGTTACATTGAAACGCCTACAGGGAAAGGCTGTAGACACTAGAACCACTACATTAAAGGGATTCTATAGTGTTTGGAATACAAAGCTGTATTCCTTACACTATAGTTCTCTCTGGCACCCCTTCCTCGCTCCCACTGCCCCACATGAAAATGGTCAAAAAACCCTTTCTGATCTTACCAATTCCAGCAGCAATCTCCTTTGATACTGAGTCGGCACTCCGCCTCCTTCAGCGTAATTTAACGGTGGTCTAATGCGCATGCACTGCGAGTGCCTTAAGCCTTCCCATAAGAAAGTATTGCTGCAATGCTTTCCTATGTGGATTTAACTGATGCTGGATGTCCTCATGCAGTGCGTGATGACATCCAGCATCAGTTGGGCGACCAGAAGTCGGTTAGCCTCCAGGAGGTGCTGTCAATCAGGCAGCCACTAGAGGTAGTCTTAGTCCTGTTATGTAAGTATTGCAGTTTCTCAAAAACTGCAATTATTATTATTAATTTATTATTTATATAGCGCCATCAGATTCTGTAGCGCTGTACAATGGGTGCAATAATTTACATTGCAGGACTAAGTGGGACAGGGACATTGCACCCAGGCCATTTCAACGAAAAAGTGTCCCTTTATGTCCTTCTCGGATTTCATACAAGATTATTCAACGTGAACTGTCGGGATTGAAAATGAGTTTCACATTTAACCCCTTAAGGACACGTGACATGTCATGATTCCCTTTTATTCCAGAAGTTTGGTCCTTAAGGGGTTAAATCCTAAGAAGTTCACTTTGCCAGCTATTTTTCCAGTTTTGCTATTTTAAATTCTAAACTTAAATTATCTTTGGATTCACAGAAATTCACACTTTAGTGAATAACCCTGTCATTGTGTCTGTCTATAACAGGGGTGCCCACAATGTAGATCCCCAGATTTTGTAGAACTACAAATCCCATGGTGCTTTGCACCTCTTCAGAATGCCTTCAGTATGACAAAGCATCATGGAAGCTGTAGTTTTATAACATCTGGGGATCTACCTTT
The DNA here is from genome assembly GCF_036172605.1 of Pelobates fuscus. NCBI lineage: Eukaryota > Metazoa > Chordata > Amphibia > Anura > Pelobatidae > Pelobates > Pelobates fuscus. The sequence continues at coordinate 331,912,253 of NC_086321.1, forward strand.
TGTGCACTGCTGGTCTATAGGTATATTAACTATGCCTCTCATTACTTAGCCTCCCTTAAGTTTGAAAGGATAAGAAAGTCAGGAAGCTAAATTGCTGAACCTCTTATTTCATTTTAACTCACTCGGCTAATCCAGGCATTACTAATTGATTGTGGATTGCCAAGAGGACGGACTCACAATACAGTGTGTAGGAGTTTCAATAAAATATAAGTGAGGTAAGAATTCTCTTAGATTGAAGTTTCATTGGCAACTTAAAATTGACAAGTATTAACAGGAGAACAGTGCATCCATTCTTTATTGCACTGACTGGTTTTCCTGTAAGTGATTATTAAATTATCCTGTTCACCTAGTAGCCAAAGCAGCTCTGTCACTTGTGAGTTTTTTCATAAGGATGGAATCTTTTTAAAGACCTAATTTAGGCAGTAATGTGATTTCACTGGAATTCCATCACATTCCAAAGATCTCACAAGGCAAAGCAGCGCTTGCTTTGTCTAACGCAGGCTTCCCCAAACTCCGGCCCTCCAGATGTTGCTGAACTACAACTCCCATGATTCTATGAATTAAGTAGATAGGCGGGGAATCATGGGAGTTGTAGTTCAGCAAACATCTGGAGGGCCGGAGTTTGGGGAAGCCTGGTCTAACGCATGAACCTAATTTAATCAAACATCCAGTTTCTACCTCCCATTTTAACAGAGCTAAGCCAACTTGTGAATGGTATTTATTATTACTGTTAAAAAATACATATTTTGGGGGGTGTGGATGCGGGCACAAGAATTACAATGCAAATATATAGAGTCAAAGCAAGTTAGTGAAGTACATCCATACAATTATTGACATACATGTCATGCCCTATTTTCAACAATATAGTAGAATATATCATAGCTCGAAGAAATATTGCAAAGGTATACTAGCAGGAAGGTAAAATAACAGGCAAAATCCTGTGGTTTGGAGGGAATTATAGAAACTAAGAGGGGGCTAACCACAATGGTAACTAGGAAGGTTCCTAGGGGACAAAAATTGGGAAAATGGGAGTTAACATATAAAAGGTAAATCTCTACAGACAAATGCCTCTAATATGATGGTCACTAACCGATGTCCTTTGGGAGTTTCGGTTGAGAGCATGGTTTTGGTTGTTTTTGTCATTTGTTTTATGGTCTATCCATAGCTCTTTTCAGAAGGATTTTATGAATACGGAGAACAAAATTAAAATTGCATGTGTGCTTGAGAATAAGGAACCCACAAACAATGTATACAATAAAGGGACACTACAGACACCTGAAGGACTTCATCTTGCTGTGGTGCTTTATGTGAGCAGTGTGTCAAACTATTTTACACCCACCTTGCTTTCAAAAAAAGCTGTGTAATTTTGAATAGAAAAATATTGCAGAACTAGAAAAAAGTGCATAAGTGGGCTACAACATTTATAAGGGGAATAGAAAACCATTATGAAGAAAGGCTATTTTCTTTATAAAAAGGTGTCTCAGGGCATATGATAGCAGTAAAATGTAAAAACTAACCGCTATATTTTTTAATAGGAATATTTATTGCACAGATTTGTAAACTGTATGTTAGGAAGAGTCCCCTCAAGGCCCCGGTAGAGACTACAATGGAGTCTGATGGGTCCTGGAGAGGGTCTCTCTAACACTCTGACCCCCATTCACAATACGGTGATATAATATAGCTCTCTGATACACATCCCAAGTTGGCTCTCCTCACCTTAATTACTGTTGCAGGCTGGCTGCTGTGGTAGGATGCTGTGGCTGGATGGCAGGCTTCTTTCTTCCCCCAGCCTCTTTGTGTGTATGTTTCTTCCACAACCACTTTGTGTTTCTCTTTCTTCCCCCAACCCCTTTGTGTTTCATTTCCCCTTACCCTACCCCTCTGTGTGTCTCTTTGTTCCCTCAGCCCTTCTGTGTGCCCCCTCAGCCCCTCTGTGTGTTTCGTGGCCCCCTCAGATCTCTGTGTGTTTATTTGTCCCCCTCAGCCACTCTGTCTCTTTGTCTCCCCCAGCCCCTCTGTGTGTCTATTTGTTCCCTCTACCCTTCTGTGTGTTTCTTTGTGCCCCCTCAGCCCCTCTGTGTGTTTCTTTGTGCCTCCTCAGCCACTCCGTTCGTCTCTTTGTCTCCCTAAGCCCCTCTTTGGATGTCTTTGATCCCCCTCAGCCCCTCTTTTTTTGTGCCCCTCCTACTGTGCCCTTTGTTGTCCTCTTCCCTCTTGTGCCCTTTGTTGTCCTCTTCCCTCTTGTGCCCTTCTTTTGCCCCCCTTCCTTCTTTTGCTCCCCTCTTGTGCTATGCCCTTGTTTTATCCCCCTTCGATCCTGTGCACTTCATTTGCCCCTCCCCTCAAGTGCCCTTCTTTTGTCTGTAACCCCCTCCCCCCCCGTTCTGTGCAGTGCACACCCATCCTGCCAGTCACCCAGAGATTGCACCCCCTGCCCACAGTGCCACTCTGACCACCCCTGAATGGCACCCCCATAATGTGTGGCCCTTAGGGTGGACTGTTCCCCACCCCCCTTTGCCTCCCCCCCACCTTCGTATGCCACTGACAGGAGGTCATCCATTATGACTGGAAGAAAGGTGCTTTTGCTAATTCTTCTTCTTTATAAAAAGAACAAAGATGTGGAATTATCTACCTAAAGTTGATTTAAAAAAAACAAAAAAAAAACAGACTACTGAAGGATATAAATAACATGTATGAACAATTGTTGATCCAAGGAAAAATCTTTTGTGTGGCACAGTTGCTCATTCTGTCAAATAGTTTTTTGGAGTTTCTTCTGCCTTCTTTTGGATCAGCTGCATACAAAGATGTGTTTTAAAGAGGAAACTCGATGGACATGAGTCTTTTTTTTAAACCTGGATTACAAAGTAACTAGGAATGCTCTCTAATATCTTATTCATGTCAAACCATGTGAAGGAAAACGAAAAATGCAGGAAGGCACATTAATTAGCCAAATTCATTGAGGGTTGCAAATACTATAGTGTTATAGTTCATACAACTCAGTACCAAAAGCAGTGGCTGAACTACCGTGGTCGCAGGGGTCACAGCTGGGACCAAACCTGCCACTCCAGGGGGCCTGGCCGCCCTGTGGACCCCTGCAACCGTGGTGCCCGCCACCATGTGCTGCGGCCCTGGGCCACGCGGTAGAGCCGCCAGGGCCGCACGTTAAGAAGTCCATCGGGTGGCCCATACTTTTAAAGCCACCCGATGGAAATTGATTTTCATGGGGCCTGGTCAGTGCTGTGGCGAATTAACAGCGTAACCGGGCCCCCTGATATGACATCACAGCTGGGAGGAAGCGACTGCCCCGGTCACTCCTCCCAGCAACGACTGGGAGCCGCACGGGAGGAAGAGGATGGAGTCAGAGTGGGAACTCTGACTCCCATCAGGCTGAGCCACCACTGGTGGTGTTTGTGTGTGTGTGTGATGTAGTGTGTGTGTGTGCAAGAGGGGTGCAGTGTTTGAGTGATGGTACTGTGAGTGTCAGGGGTGCAGTGTGTGTGTGTGAGTGAGAGTGCTGGTGTGTGAATATGTTTGGAGGGCATGTGTGTACGGGGCATATTATTATTAATATATATTAATTAAAAATAAACAAGCTCCCCTTAGCCCCGACAGTCAGACTCCTTAACTCCTCCGTAGAGACACCCCCCCTGATTTCCACACTGTATTGTACCGTATTGGGTACGGCCTATAAGCGCTCTCGACCGTCCCGAGTGACGAACTCACAGACCCGTCAAAGGGTAGACACTCTCCCCTCCACCGACTTGACTTTCTACCACCTAGTGTCCTGTTCTAGCTCGCATGGACCAGTCATAGATACCCCACTGACGTTCAACTTTGTGGTGGCCCCATATTCCTGCGAAGATGGCACGTAGTTTGACTACAGACACACGGATAGTCCCACATGTTACGGGGGGGAACTACTGGAGTGAGATGAGAAATCGAATCAGAGGGAAATAGGTTGAGAGCTGCATGCAGCTTCATAATAGTATAACTTTGTATCATTAAACATTGCGCAGAATTCCAGATAGCCTGATATGTCTTACAGGGATCTCCGACGAGAGTTCTACAAAAGTCCTACCACCTCGACTGTACTAGGGGTTAACAAGATATGTAAAGCAGCTGTGAATATATTGCGCACTCAATATCGTATGCAGTCTCCTATTAACTAAAACTCTCTACCCTGGAATATTTGATGTACACCTGTTATAAGATTGGTGAATTGGACTCATGGCATGTTTTTGCTTGTTATTGTTATAATACCTCTTGCTATGCTATCCAAAATAAAAATAAAGATTGTCTAAAAAAATAAATAAATAAATAAATAAATAAATAAACAAGCTTTGATTGTACCACTTCTCCTTTCTTACCTTTAGCCTGGGAGGGGGGACAGTGCTGCTAGTGGTGAGTAAACTCTAGCCTGTGGGCATCTCGTGAGAGGAACACGGCAGAGCTGCAAGATAGAGCTCCTCCGGATTCCTCTCCTGTCAACCATCCTCTCTCTCTTACCAGCCGTCGGCTGCATCACGCTGCATGTGGGCTTGTGAGGGAGATCTTTGATCTCCATATCGGCCTGTCGTGGAAAACAGCGGGGCCGGCGCTTGGATAGTGCCGGCCCTGCATGGACCGGCCGGGGAGATCCTATGATCTTCCCTGCCGGCCTCGGCCTATAGACATCGCTGCCCGGTGTGCCCGATGTCCAGTCCGGGTCTGTGTGTGTTTGTGTGTGTGTATGTGTGTCTGTATAAATGTTTCTCTGTATGTGTGTGTGTCTCTATGTATGTGTGTGTCTGCGTGTGTGTGTGTGTTTCTGTATGTGTGTGTGGAAACATGCCCGGGCCGAATTTACTTCCCATTCCGGCCCTGAACACACACATATACAAAATGTTTTAGTCACCCTCCTGTTTCCTACCTGGTTAGTTACTATTCTTTTAACACGCATAGGCTGGCTTCTAGGAAGTGCCCTAAGGGTATTCTCTGAATGAGCAATATCAAGCTGATGTAAACAGTTCCTGTTTTATATCTGTGAAAATATTATTAACACTGAAAAATTATAAATCAGAGTCTTGTATTCTGATGTCATCTTCCTTGACAATTTACCTTTGGGGCTGTTTATGGTAAGATTTCATCTTTTTCAACCTCTTATTTCTCTCCTATGTCTGTGGGTCTGGTTGCTTGCTTGGATTTCCCTTGCCTGGCTAGCCCACTTGACTCCTATCAACTCTGCCACCAGATGGATCAATTGGTGGTGGAGAAAACCAGTTGCAATATCTACGATTATACTCCCCTCTTTGAAACCTCCCTTAATAATTTCAATTTGTTTTCTTTATTTTTGGCCGAATTTCAGTACCTTGGCGTTTTGTTCTCCTCCATCCATGATGTCTGTAGTTTGTCGTTCTGTGGGATTCTTTTGACTGATGGATTGTAGGTAACTTAGCTTATCAACTGAAACTAAACTTAGGTTAAAAGACCACTGTAGGCACCCAGACCACTTCAGCTCAGGTACATCTAGGGCTAAACCTGCAGCTGTACACATAGCAGTTTCAGAGAAACTGCTATGTTTACAATAGGGTTAATCCAGTCTCTAGTGGCGGTCTCATTGACAGCCGCTAGAGGCGCTCGTGCGCTTCTCACTGTGAAAATCAGTGAGAAGACGCTGACGTCCATAGGAAAGCATTGAGTAATGCTTTCCTATGGACTGATTGAATGCGTGCGCGGCTCTTGCCACACATGCGCATTCAGCGCTGATGTCGGAAGAGGGAGGAGACCGGCGCTGGAGAAAGGTAAGTGTTTAACCCCTTCAGCCCCTTTCAGCCTGGTGGGAGGGGGGCCATGAGGGTGGGGGGGGGGGACCTAAAGACCCTATTGTGCCAGGAAAACAAGTTTGTTTTCCTGGCACTATAGTGGTCCTTTAATCTCTGTCCATTGTCAAAATCACACTCCCCATGACAAAAAAAAGTTGTCCCTTCTTTTTATGCATAATTTAAAAACAACCTAAGTTAAATTTAAAAAAAGCAAGAAAAACAAGGAGAAATAAAGGGACAAAAAGGGATTAATTTAAAATCAAAACCTGCAAAGTGACGGAGTTGTTTTAACCACGAGAAGAGCTACGTACTATGTGTATCTAGCCCGGCTGTTCATCGTGTCCTTGTGGATGGTCAGTTCCGTGTTTAACCCCTTAAGGACCAAACTTCTGGAATAAAAGGGGATCATGACGTGTCACACATGTCATGTGTCCTTAAGGGGTTAATCCAAATGATTCCCAATAAATTACAAAACTGCATTAAAAACATTCTGCATTGTGATTGGTATGAATTTAAGATGATTAAGGGGGATTTAGGGTTCGGGGGTACTTCAACTAAAGATGGCGTAGAATGTAATATCCATGATTGTAGGCTACAGTTTTTTGTACGTCTTGTTCTATGGCCATTGTAACCTAATCTATAGCATCTCCCCATACACAATTATTTTCACTGCTCCTGTGTTTCAGGTCTGTAATTCCCCTTCCTTACTATTTATGGTTTGAGTATGGGCCTTTGTGTTAACATACCTTAATTTGATGGACTTTATAATACCCACTGGCAGTATCCCTGCAGTATTTTCGTGAATTGCTTGGAGTTATCTGCACCACAATATAATGGACCGATGACTCATGTGGAGGATATGGCCCCTTGTATTTTATGGCCGCCTTCCGCATCTATACGTATTCATTAGGGTGTTTATGCCCTTAGGAGATATGTCCTCTTCCTCTCTCTTGTTTAATGATATTTAAGGCTACAGACAGACTTAGCCAGTTTGCTTTGCAATCTCTTAGGAGAGCTGTTCTTTTAAAGGTAGCATAGTTTGGTCTCGTTGGTTGGTTCACTTTTCTGAACTAAATTAGTGTTTGAGGTTTATCCGTGGTTGATTCCTAGATTAAACATGCATATGCACTGTTCCACAGAGTGCTGCAGAGTGCTGCAGAGTGCTGCAGAGTGCTGCATTATAGGCACCCTGAACACTTTATGTCAATTAAGTGGTATGATTCTCCCCTCCCTCCCCCCACCACCCCTATTCCCCCATTTTTCTTTACAGCTGAAAAGTGCAGTTTATCCTGCTTCTGCCAAAATAGTAGAGCAAAACTCCATTTACTACACTACATTTAAATGAAATCATGTTTTACTATGCTTCCTATGGGAACGCATTGGATTGGCTGAGATCATCAGTCAATCAATTATTTGTGTATATGTCCCTATGGCTCTAAAGTTCTAAATATTTTGTATCTTTAAGGGACACTATAGTCACCAGAAGAAGTACAGCTTAATGTAGTTGTTCTGGTGTCTATAGCCTGTCCCCGCGGGCGTTTTAATGTAAACATTGCCTTTTCCGAGTAAAGGCAATGTTTATATTACTGCCTAGGAACACACCTAGTGTCAGTCACTTAGATGGTGCTTTCTGGGTCAGTGCTGCACAGTGTCGTTCAGCGTCTTCACGGTCTGCGCTGAGCACTCCCCATAGAGATGGGAGTCAATGCATTTCTATTAGTAGAAGCTGACTGGCGAAGCGCAGCGTTTTGCAGCACATGGGCAATTGCCTCTCAATACTTTCCTATGGGGCAGAGCCAGCTTTGACGAAGACCTGCGCAGCGCTGGAATAACGGTGAGTAAAATAACTTTTACTATTCTAACAGAGGGGCCGGTCTCCTAAAATATTTTTACAGCTATAGTGTCAGGAATACACCTTTGTATTGCTTACACTGTAGTGTTCCTTTAAAGAGGCGCTCTAGTCTGTGAACTAAAACATTCATTCTAATAGTCATTGACATCTCTCATTGTATTGCAGGTTTTCTTCCCCTTAACTGATAATAACTGTAGTCTATTTTATTAGGGAAGTCTCAGGTATCTCTACGTTACTTTTTTTTATGGCAGAAGATATTGGATAGGTTATATGACAAACTTCTCTATTTTGTGTGTTAGAGAATTACATGATTTTGCTATTACATGACAAAAAGTCATGATTGTATTATTTTATCATGTAATAGCAAAATCATGTAATTTTATTTCAAGACACTGAGGCTCATATTGCAAATTGAAAGCTTATTAACCACCGCAGAAAACAAATGAGTAATAGGTTGAAAAATAAAATTCACAAAACTTTGATTCTTGCAACCAATCAGCCATCCTCATGGGGTTCTCCGAATGAGCACCCAATGCCATAATCGAGGAGGCAGATGCGCCCCTAACAGAATGCACTCCAAAAACAAAAATGTCGATACCAGCCTGGTCCAAAAACCATTTCAACTAACGGAACAACGTAACGCTTGCCACTGGAGCAAAAGGAGGTCGAAAAGACAATAAAAGTTGGGGTGTAGACGCGGAACGGTGTGGCCTGGTACGATCTAAATATTCACGTAAACACGCCACTGGACACAAATTCCGTGTCGAATGAAATGCCGTATACGACATTGACTTTAAAGAAGATTTAGTACGTCTGGAAATATTAAAAGTCACACCCTTCCAAGTGTATGATCTGGCATCAATATCCAACGCACAGACATCCGACACCCTTTTGCAAGAGATGAGGCAAAAGAGACAAACCAATTTAGCCAAAAATTGACGTAACGAGAGATCCTGGTTAGAAGGCCAGGCATTGACAAAAGAGACATCCCAAGTGGATGAATAACGCAGTCTAGGCGGACGAGAGAGACGGGAACTGCAGAGAACGCAACGCAGATGAATGCTGGTATGTCAGATACCCATTCATATTCGGTTCCTCCCGAACTGCTAAGAGCTGAGTGATTATAGCTTGCAGTTCGGGTATCAAGAGGAATATTCTCCAGCTAGCATGCAGCATACAAGAAGTCTTCCTCAGCAGTCAGTCATATACCCAAACATAAGCCTGAACTAGATGAAGAGTACAACAGAAATTGTTTTATTCAGGCCAACTGGACGGCTTTTTATACAAGTCCCCAGGAACAGGGCTTACAATAACAAATTCCAGGGGCATTCCCCACTGGACGGGAGAGGGCACAGGGACAAAGTACATACTGTAGTTATAACTGGCTCTCAGGTCCAGGACACTCCCACATAGAATACAATTATATTTCCCCTTTACTTGGGAGATAATTGAGTCAAGTATTGTACTAAACTCAACTATCTCCAAACACAAAAAAACACATATTTTCAAAAAACCCTGAAAGTGCCTTAAACCCTATGGGAACCTCACAAAAGTCATATCCACTGATAGTCCCGATCTGGGGGACCAACATATCCAAAAATCACCCAGACCGGTTCAGGGGTTTGGGAGTTCCATGGAAGTCACAATTTGAGCGACCGCACACGAGGCTCCTGCCCAGAAAGAATTCCATGAAATCAGGCTGTGCAGTCGGTCTCTTTCGGGAGGTCTAAAAACTGAACAAATCCACAAACGGTTCCCCTGGCTCATAGGTAGTGTTTTTCCCCCTAGTTTTTTGGGAATAAACCTACCGAACAGCGCCCTCCTGGCTGGTCGGTGAACAGAAGCAGGCGTTTCGCGAAGTTTGACCGGCATTGGGGAAGTTGAGTGTCTGATTTTAGTCCCGCTGTTCGTACGACAAGAGAACACTTAATTCACAGTTTTCTTTGATGTTAATGAGCCAGGGGGTTGGTCGGTGTTCGGTGTTCGGTAGTTTTAACTAACGAACTGAAAAAATCCAAAATACGGAACCAAACAGGGTAGTTTCTTCACAGCGACACACCAAAAGATCTTGGCCAGTGGGACAACTATCAAACCCCCGGTGGGTCAAAGATATAGCTGACCTCTATAGATTGAACGTCCGCTAGGCCCTGCCAGCTTCAAACAGATAAGTCAGGAATACCAGAATAGTTGTCACAGGGGCTGAAAAGGGATCAGCCAGCCCAAGCTCGCCAAGCTGACCCATATGATCATCTAGTTCCGGGAGCCCATGCATCCGCCAACAATCGTTGCCTCCCTAGGTACGCCATCCAGGGTAACCAGAGCCACATAAGATGCGCCCTGTCATAGATGAGCTATCTACACCTCTGGAGAGTCCAGTAGTGGAGAGGAGCCGGGAAAAATGGAAAAAAGGGTAGGGGTATGACAGAAGAAAACCCCGACAGAGCAGGTTCAGCTGGCCTGGGACCCTGAGTCTGCCAAAAATACTGCAGTACACTCAAACTGAAAACTCAAGCACAATAACAGCAAAATAGCAAACAAAAACCACAATAAACTGGCAATCCTTCAGAACAGAGAAAATTAGGTACTTATCTGACTGTGGAGCAGGAAAAAAAGAGGTATATATCATTGTGGTGCCTACTATTATACTGGGTCTTGTCTGGGAGTGACCCATGTTACTATATATGCATTATTTTTTCATTATTTTTTTTGTATTCTTTGCTGCTATTGGTGGACAGCAAAGAAAGGGATATGCAATATGAGCCTTTGTGTCTTGCAATAAAATCAGAACTTATGATACCGGAGAAACTGACGGAAGCGAAGCACAGAGAGATGGACACAGGTTTCTTCAGGAAGGAAGAGATTCTTTATTGGATCACCGATCGGGACTCAGAGGGACTAGCGTCACCAAAATACCACAAGTTCTGAGTCCCGGACAATAGTGCAGGCTCCTTATATAGGCACATAACTCCTCCCATATTAAGCTCCACCCGCACATTCTCTTGACCAATCAATACAAATAAGAATTAACTTCCTGCTTGACCGCATGGCTTGTCCAGCACAATGGAGGAGGGGGAATACTACATCCTGTATTCTTGCACATGCTCCGTACACTACTGATCGTATCTTGCCTCGTGCAACCAACTGATCGATACGTCAGCATATGCACGTACACATGCCACGTGGTAATCTCGGCCTACTAAATTTATTTTTACCGAGATTCCACCACATTCCCCCCTTTGATGCCTCTTGATATTTTACAATTACTTGAGGCATCACTTTAACCTGGGTTTGCATACACCTCAAGTTACCATGAACCAGACCAGACTTATCTATGATGTGAATCTTCAACACTCATCTTCCTGCATTGGTTCTCCCTGATCTAGAGCCTTATACTTATAAATCGCCATTATCTGTGCAGCAGCCTTCCTCTCTGCTATATTTTCTATCAGGCTTTGCACAGACCTAACTACTAAGGGTATAAGACACGGCAGGAGTAGACACAACATTAAAATCAGTAGGACTCCACCTACCACTGCCTTAAGCCCTCCAAACCACTCATACCAGCTACCAAACCAACTACTTGGATTATACCCTTTCCATACCTGAGTAGGCACATGCGCTAGTTTAACCATATGGCTAGTAAGCTCAGCTATTGCTTGCCCTTCGTCATCTATTTGAAGACAGCAATTGCTCAGGTTAAACTTCCCACATACACCTCCCTCTACTGCCAAAAGGTAATCCAAGGCTAATCTATTTTGGTAGACTGCCGTCCTCATCCTGGTGTTATGCTTCGCTAGAAGATTGAGCGCTTGTGATGTTTCGTTAGTAATAATCTCAACCACCGCCTGTAATCTTATAATACGGTTGAGCATATAAATAGGGGTTCTGTAACCAAAGGTACCATCCTCAGCCCACGTGGCTGGCCCATAATAATCTATGATACGCTGGGGAGGCCATTCATCATCTTCCCAGGCGCCTATCTCTATGGGTCCCCTTTTCTTCCTATGATTCACATCATACACTTTAACACCTAAAGTCTCACCTGTTTCAATCGGTAACAAGAAGAAGGATGGTTTGAGCATACCCAACACACATGCCCCTTCCCAGTCCTGTGGCAACTCCGAATAGGCTTTCTTACCACAGATCCAGTACAAATTTGCTGGGGCTCTCCAGGTAGATGTGATAGATAAATCAAACCACACATCCTTTAAATTGGCGTATCTAGCAAACGGGTTAGATGGTTCTGAGACATTTGAAGCCGACCACCAAGTTGTATTCTTTGTATCATCATCATAAGCTTTTTGCCCTAGACAAGTTAATTCTCCTACAGAAGTATTATACATTATTCCTTTCCTTGCTATGCAAACATAACCTATGATGGAGGTCTTTAATCTCCACTCAGATTTACCTCTAACACTCATATGATAATCGGCTTGTGTAGATATTAATTGGTCAACTGCCTCAGAACCGGACATTACCTCCTTTGCTTCCCAAGGCCATTGGTCTCCCATGTTAGTACCTCCACACACATAACAGTTGGTAACATTAAGACTACCGGCAATACTTTCGGCTAAATCAATAAACAGGTTTTTAGCATTATGGGGGATCTTATTATCTATACTCATCTCTTCATAAAAGGAATGGTATACTTGATGAGTTTGGGAGGATACCGTATCAGTCTCTATCCCTATAAACAATACTGTCCCAGGATCTAAACCCGTCCCGTATATCTGAAACCCAAATAAATTGCCATATTTGTCTAAGAACTTATCGGGGTTATTTATAAGTATATGGATGGGATTACATTCCATAGACTTACAATATGGGCTGGTAGGCAACTTAGTCACTATCATGTCTTTGTCTACTGTCTGTCCCCAAGTCGCCCACCCCACACAAGACCAATATGGGCAAAAGTTATAGTCTTTATTTGGGCATCTAGGACTCACATATTTATTTTTACTACTGGGACAAATATATTTATCATTAGACCCATACGTCCTCTCCCATCTAAGATCCCCACATACATTCCACGGCTTTCTACCACTTGATATCGCCTTACACGCATCAAATAGCAGAACACCCGAAGAATGTACGGATTCTAACACCGTCTTATTAATTAGGGTCCCCTGAGGATCTCCATTCCTGAGAGTCAACCAAATTGTACGGGGTTGATACTCCGGACTGAAGCACTTAGGTTCTCCTACTCCTAAATGGCACACACTATAATCTATATTTAAGTATCTACATCTCGATACATCTCCTTTACACTCGTATTGTGAATGCCAAATTAGGGTTTGGGAAATATGGTTACCTGTTCTCGTAGTCTTAATGCATACCTCACAGCTAGGAGTGTCGGTACCTCTACCTTCCTGAATATAAAAACACACATAAATAAACACTATCAAAAACACATCTTTCGCCGTCATCCTCAGTCTTCGTCCGTGCGAAGGCACCTCAGCTTCCAGGATGTAAGGGCTGCAAGGAATGGAGTTCTGCTCGTCTTCACAGGAGTCCCTTCGAGACTTTCCCTGGCTTATAAACTATATGTTGGTAAGCGGACAGGCTTTATTATGGCCGTCTAAAAACACTCACTTCACCAAATCCCTGTAACAATAAAATTTGTAATCCACAATAGTTCCTCGTTACTCCGACTGAGTAGTGTGTTTTAACCGGATCTTGCAGGGATTCTCTGGATCTGCTGTAACTTGCCAAGAATCGACTGCTGCTGGTTTAACCCTGGAGTGATGTATCCACGGAGTCACTTCGGCTACTTTTATCGCTGTAGGGGTAGACAAAAGAACAACATAAGGACCTCTCCACTTGGGCCCTAACGGTACATTATTCCACTCTTTAATCCACACTTGATCTCCTGGATGATAACTATGAACAGGGGGATAAATATTCACAGGTAATCTATCTTGTACCCATTTCTGTACCTCCTCCATAGTCTTACCCAACTCTACAACCTGCTGCCGGGTAATTCCTTCTCCCAACTGACTCAAGTCCCCCCTTAAGTTACCAAGTACGGGAGGTGGTCGTCCATACATGATTTCAAAAGGAGAGAGGCCCATCCTTCTGGTAGGGGTACTGCGGATTCGCAATAGAGCTATGGGTAAGAGAACGTTCCACTTAAGTTGGGTTTCCTGACACATTTTAGCCAACTGATTCTTAATAGTTCTATTCATTCTCTCTACCTTACCAGAGCTCTGGGGTCTATATGCAGTATGAAGCCTCCACTTTATACCAAGCATATGAGTCAGTTGTTGTAGGCACTGATGAACAAAAGCTGGACCATTGTCCGATCCTATAGAACAGGGTAGTCCATATCGGGGTATTATTTCTCGTAGCAGGAATCTCACAACTTCTCCTGCTTTCTCTGTACGAGTAGGACATGCTTCTACCCAGCCTGAATAGGTGCACACAATTACCAGCAGGTAACGATGTCCACCCGATTTAGGCATCACTGTAAAGTCTATTTGTAGATCGGACATGGGGAGTCCCCCCATAAACTGTACTCCTGGTGGCTTTACTGGTCCTTGTCTTGCATTATTTTTAGCACACGTTACACATCTTCGTACAATGGCCTGAGTCAAGTTGGACAATCTTGGTATGTAGAAATGTTTTCTGAGAGATTCTTCAGTACTGTCTCTCCCAGAATGTGTCCCGTTGTGATAATTTTGGACAATTTCTACCGCTAGTGATGCTGGTATGACTATTCTTCCATCTTCTAGCTGATACCACTTGTTCTCCAAATACTTTCCTGGTTCAGTCTTTAACCACTCCTCTTCTTGAGCTGTATAAACTGGAGTCCATTGAGACAGTGGAGTTGGTATAAGAGCAGCTATATGCCCCACATACTCCTGTCTTCCTGATTCAGCAGCACGCTTGGCTGCACTATCTGCCATCCGATTTCCCTTGGTTACATCACCATCTCCTCTCAGATGCGCTCGACAATGTATGATACCGACTTCTTTCGGCTCCCACACTGCTTCCAATAGTTGTAGGATTTCAGCTGCGTATTTGATTTCTTTGCCTTCTGAATTCAGTAGTCCTCTTTCTTTATACAAAGCTCCGTGGGCATGAGTGGTTAAAAACGCATATTTGGAGTCCGTGTAGATGTTCACTCTTAAACCTTCAGCCAATTGTAACGCTCGTGTCAGTGCTATCAATTCTGCCTTTTGTGCTGATGTTCCTTTCGCCAGTGGCCGAGCTTCTATCACCTTGTCTATTGTTGTCACTGCATATCCTGCATAGCGGATCCCTTCTTTCACATAACTACTGCCGTCGGTATAATATTGAACATCGGGGTTCTGGATGGGAAAATCACGAAGATCTGGTCTACTTGAGAATACTTCATCCATTACTTCCAAACAATCATGTTGACTTTCAGTAGGTTGTGGCAAAAGGGTAGCTGGATTTAAGGTGTTTACAGTCTCTAAATGCACTCTTGGGTTTTCACACAACATTGCTTGATACTTGGTCATACGGCTGTTACTAAACCAATGATTTCCTTTGTAATCCAACAACGTCTGTACTGCATGTGGGACTCGTACATAAAGTTCTTGACCCAGAGTGAGTTTATCGGCTTCAGCTACTAGCAGGGCGGCTGCAGCTACGGCTCTTAGACAAGGTGGAAGTCCGCTGGCCACTGCATCCAATTGCTTAGACATGTAGGCAACAGGTCTTTGCCATGATCCCAAGTACTGTGTCAATACTCCCACAGCCATTCTTCTTTGCTCGTGTACATATAAGTAGAATGGTCGTGTGTGATCAGGTAGACCTAATGCTGGGGCACTCATCAAAGCCTTCTTCACATCTTCAAATGCCGCTTGTTGTTCTTGAGTCCATAAGAAGGGGTCGTGCTCTGTACCCTTGATAGCTGCGTACAGAGGTTTTGCCAGTATCGCATAGCTGGGAATCCATATCCTACAGAAGCCTGCTGCCCCCAAGAATTCTCGCACTTGTCTTCTATTCTTGGGTATCGGTATTTGGCACACAGCTTCTTTTCTCTCTGGCCCCATAATTCTTTGACCTTCAGAGATATGGAATCCCAGATATTTGACAATTGGCAAACACAACTGAGCCTTCTTTCTAGACACCTTGTATCCTGCCTTCCAGAGAATATGTAGTAGATCGTGCGTTGCTTGCTGACAGATTTCTTTTGTAACTGCTGCTATCAACAAGTCATCTACATATTGTAACAATACACACTCTCCTGGGATGGACTCGAAATCCAGTAGATCTTGACTTAGGGCTGAACCAAATAGGGTAGATGAATTTTTAAACCCTTGGGGCAGTCTTGTCCAAGTCATTTGGCGTTTTGAGCCCGTTACAGCGTTCTCCCATTGGAAAGCTGTCAGGATCGGGACAGGGATCCAACACGCAGGGTACAAAGAGTGGAAAGATACGTATACCGGGCCTTAGAATGGCCGGACTAACGTACCGAGAGTAATAGAGAATAGTCAGAGACAAGCCGAGGTCGAGGGAACGAGAAGACAGATAAGCGAGAGACAAGCCGGGTCAAGGGATAACAGAGAAGCAGGATAGTAGAACAAGCCGAGTCAAAACCAAATAGAGCAAACTAGAATACCAGAGCACTGAGTGACTAGACAAGCTAGAACCACGACAGGGCAATGAGCTGAAGAGAGAAGTAAGCTTAAATACCCTGGCTCCGGATGGTAAGCACGCCTCTGACAAGTACCGATTGGATATCGGACACTTGAGTGACAGGTCGCTCGTGATAGCGTCATGACGTCACGTATTGAGCGTCCTGCTAGAAAAGGACGTGGATTCCTCGCGGTCGGTGTTTAAGTGACTGGATGAACCGCGAGGAACGAAGGAAACAGCTCGCCTGGACGGGCAAACCACCAAGTCTCTACCTCCCTTAGAGGTAGAGGCCTCAGGTACCCTGACAGTACCCCCCCTCTCAGATACGCCCACCGGGCGGAAGGAACCGGGGCGAGATGGGAAGCGGAGGTGAAATGCTCTGCGAAGGCGAGAAGCATGAACGTCCTCCTGAGGTACCCAACTCCTCTCCTCAGGACCATATCCCCTCCAGTTGACCAGATATTGCAATTTTCCCCTTGAAATTCTGGAATCAATGATGGAGCTGACCTCGTACTCCGCCCGACCCTCCACCTGAACAGGACGAGGTGAGGAGACCTTAGAGGAGAATTTGTTGCAAATAAGAGGTTTCAACAAGGAGACATGAAAAGAGTTAGGAATGCGTAAGGCAGGTGGCAGAGCAAGGCGATACGCAACCGGATTGATACGAGTGAGAACCCTGTAAGGACCTATGTAGCGAGGAGCAAATTTCATAGATGGAACTTTTAGGCGAATATTCCTAGTACTCAACCATACCCTATCCCCAGGAACAAAAACAGGAGCCGCTCTTCTATGCTTGTCAGCGTGTTTCTTGAACAACGAGGAATTATGTAACAGAATTTGCCGAGTCTGATCCCATAATTTCTTCAGGTTGGCGACATGATCATCAACCGACGGTATCCCCTGAGAAGAGGAAACCGAAGGAAAAATCGAAGGATGAAAGCCATAGTTCATGAAGAAAGGGCTAGAGCGAGTTGAATCACAAACAAGGTTATTGTGTGCGAACTCCGCCCAAGGAATCAGACCGACCCAATCGTCCTGGTGTTCGGAAACAAAGCAACGTAGATACTGCTCGATCTTTTGATTGGTACGTTCCGCAGCTCCGTTAGACTGAGGGTGATAGGCAGAGGAGAAGTTCAATTTGATACCCATTTGAGAGCAAAAGGATCTCCAGAAACGTGAGACAAATTGAGAACCTCTATCAGAAACAATCTCCGAAGGAATCCCATGTAGACGAAAAACCTCTCTCGCAAAAATCTCCGCCAATTCAGGAGAAGTCGGAAGTTTAGGTAATGGCACGAAATGGGCCATCTTAGTAAATCTATCCACCACCGTGAGAATAACAGTCTGTCTCTTGGAAGCAGGCAAATCAACGATAAAGTCTATGGACAAACAGGACCAAGGTTTCTCAGGAATGTCCAAGGGGTGTAACAGGCCACATGGAGAAGCATGAGGTTGTTTAGTCTTGGCACAAGTCTCACAAGCTGCGACGAACTCCTCAATATCTTTTCGTAGTGAAGGCCACCAGAAATCCTTGGATATCAGAGAGTATGTCTTGCGAATACCAGGATGACCAGCTACTTTACTTTCGTGAAAACATTGTAAGAGCTCCAGTTGAAGTTCAGGAGGAACAAAGTTTCTTCCCTCAGGGGTGTTTCCGGGAGCTAGATGTTGTGACTTCAAGATCTGGTCAAGTAGCGGAGAATGAATTTTGAGACTGGTATTAGCAATAATATTGCATTTGGGTACAATGGAGGACAGAAGTGGTTCAACTGAAGCAGAAGGCTCATATTGGCGAGATAGCGCATCGGCTTTAGAATTCTTTGAGCCGGGTCTGTAAGTCAGAACGTAATTGAAATGGGTAAGAAACAACGACCAACGAGCCTGCCTGGAGGACAAACGCTTGGCCTCTCCGATATAAGACAGATTTTTGTGGTCTGTTAGAATGGTAACAGGATGTAATGTACCCTCCAATAAATGTCTCCACTCTTTCAAAGCCTTGATAACCGCTAGTAATTCTCTGTCACCAATGTCATATCTGCTCTCAGTACCGGACAATTTTTTAGAGAAAAATCCACATGGATGTAATGGTTTGTCAACACCCAACCTTTGAGATAGGACAGCACCTAAACCAGTCTCTGATGCGTCTACCTCAAGTAAAAAAGGCAGGGAAGTGTCGGGGTGAACTAAAATTGGAGCGGAAGCGAAAAGCTCCTTGAGAGTTTTGAACGCAAGAAGAGCTTCAGTAGTCCAATTCTTAGTATCAGCCCCCTGTTTGGTCATATTAGTGATAGGTGCGATAATCGAAGAATAGCCCTTAATAAAGCGCCTATAATAATTAGAAAAACCAATAAATCTCTGTATGGCTTTAAGACCTTTGGGTAAAGGCCACTCTAGAATGGACTGGAGCTTATCCGGATCCATCTTAAATCCTTCCCCAGAGATCACATAGCCGAGAAAGGTTACCTGGGTTTGATCAAAGCTACATTTCTCCAACTTGCAGTACAAGCCATGCTGGAGAAGCTTGTGCAAAACCCTCCTGACTTGCTTATGATGAGTCTCAATCTCACTAGAATGTATGAGTATATCATCTAGGTATACAATGACGCAATCTTGCTGAAATTCTCTAAGAACCTCATTTATCAGATCCTGGAATACAGTTGGTGCATTGCATAACCCAAAAGGCATAACAGTATATTCATAGTGGCCACATCGAGTATTGAATGCCGTCATCCACTCATGTCCCTGCTGGATTCTCACCAAGTTATATGCCCCTCTGAGGTCTAACTTGGTGAAAATTGTAGAGCCCTTCAAACGATCGAAGAGTTCGGTGATCAAGGGAATCGGGTAGGCATTTTTAATGGTTATCTTATTTAGGCCTCGATAATCAATACAAGGTCTCAAAGAACCATCCTTCTTTTTAACAAAAAAAAATCCAGCCCCGGCAGGGGAGGAGGACCTCCTAATGAATCCCTTGTCTAAATTTTCGTGAATATACTCCTCTAGAACTGAGTTCTCTTTCGTAGATAACGGGTATACATGACCTCTGGGGGGCATGGTACCAGGGAGTAGGTTAATTTTGCAATCAAAGGACCTGTGTGGAGGTAAGGTATCGGCTTTCTTTTTGTCAAATACTGCCTTTAAATCTAGATACTGAGACGGAATTTGTGTCTCTGTAGGGTTGTCAGAGTTAGCCGATGTGTTGGTTAATCCGAGAGGTGAGACCTTCCGCAAGCATTTTTCTTGACAATTCTGTCCCCACGAAACTATCTCCCCTGACTCCCAATTAATAATAGGGTTATGTCTCCTCAACCAGGAGTACCCCAGGACTATGGGAATAGACGGAGAAGAAATGAGCAGTAAGGATATGTCCTCTCTATGTAGGATGCCAACAGTTAAGTTAATCGGTATGGTCTCATGGAAAATAACAGGCTCAAGTAACGGTCTACCATCGATGGCCTCAACAGCCAGTGGTGTCTCTTTTAACTGGGATGGAATAGCATGCTTGGCAGCAAAACCCTGATCTATAAAGCTCTCAGCAGCTCCAGAATCGATTAGTGCCATAGTCTTAACTACTCCCTTCTCCCACTTTAAAGAAACGGGTAACAGGAGCCTGAGCTCTTTGTAGTTGTGAATAGAGGACAAAGTAGAAACACCCAAGGCCTGTCCTCTAGAGAAACTTAGGTGCGAGCGTTTCCCGAACGATTGGGACAATTTAGGCGTAAATGACCTCTGACTCCACAATACATACATAAACCCTCCCTTCTCCTGTACTGTCTCTCCCTCTCTGTGAGATGAGTACTGCCTATCTGCATAGGTTCAGAAATACGTAAGTCCTCGAACTCAGAATCTTGAAAGGTAGGCGCTAGTTTAAAGGAGGGTCTACGGGTCCTATCTCGAGTGTTCTGCCTCTCTCTTAGGCGTTCATCAATACGAGATATAAAAGAAATTAAATCCTCCAAATTTTCAGGGAGTTCTCTAGTAGCGACCTCGTCAAGAATTACATCTGATAACCCATTCAGAAACACATCTATATAAGCCTGTTCGTTCCACTTAACTTCTGCCGCCAAGGACCTGAACTCTAGTGCATAATCCACAAGTGTTCGATTGTCCTGTCTAAGGCGCAAGAGTAATCTAGCTGCATTGACCTTTCTACCAGGAGGGTCAAAAGTTCTTCTAAACGCAGCTACAAAGGCATTATAATTATAGACTAGTGGATTATCATTCTCCCATAAAGGGTTGGCCCATCTCAGAGCTTTCTCAATGAGTAAAGTAATAACAAATCCAACCTTCGCTCTATCTGTAGGATAAGAGCGGGGTTGTAATTCGAAATGGATGCTAATCTGGTTCAGAAAGCCACGACACTTCTCCGGTGACCCGCCATAACGTACTGGTGGGGTAATACGGGAAGAAGCACCTACAGTGGCTACCTCTAGACCTGAGACTGCAGGAGAAATAGAAGGAGTACGTGTCTCCTCAGGTGGATTACTAGCACGAGACAAAAGTGCCTGTAGTGCCAAAGCCATCTGATCCATCCTATGCTCCATGGCGTCAAACCTGGGATCCGAAGAACCAAGCTGACTGTTTGTACCTGCAGGATCCATTGGCCCTGTCGTAATGTCAGGATCGGGACAGGGATCCAACACGCAGGGTACAAAGAGTGGAAAGATACGTATACCGGGCCTTAGAATGGCCGGACTAACGTACCGAGAGTAATAGAGAATAGTCAGAGACAAGCCGAGGTCGAGGGAACGAGAAGACAGATAAGCGAGAGACAAGCCGGGTCAAGGGATAACAGAGAAGCAGGATAGTAGAACAAGCCGAGTCAAAACCAAATAGAGCAAACTAGAATACCAGAGCACTGAGTGACTAGACAAGCTAGAACCACGACAGGGCAATGAGCTGAAGAGAGAAGTAAGCTTAAATACCCTGGCTCCGGATGGTAAGCACGCCTCTGACAAGTACCGATTGGATATCGGACACTTGAGTGACAGGTCGCTCGTGATAGCGTCATGACGTCACGTATTGAGCGTCCTGCTAGAAAAGGACGTGGATTCCTCGCGGTCGGTGTTTAAGTGACTGGATGAACCGCGAGGAACGAAGGAAACAGCTCGCCTGGACGGGCAAACCACCAAGTCTCTACCTCCCTTAGAGGTAGAGGCCTCAGGTACCCTGACAAAAGCGAAAATACATTGACTTTCTGCGGCAATTCGGAGGCAAAAGAAGGCATCTTTGAGGTCTAAGACTGTAAAGTAAGTAGCCCCGCCCGGAATTAAAGCAAGCAGGTTATATGGATTGGGTACAACTGGATGTATACTAACAACCGCATCATTGACTGCTCTCAAGTCCTGCACAGGTCGATACTCATCTGTACCGGGCTTTTGAACAGGCAGCAATGGGGTGTTCCAGGGGGAAGTACAGAATTTTAGGATACCATACCGTATGAACTTATCCAGATAGGATTGGATGTTCTTCTTAGCCTTCTGCGGGATGTGGTATTGTCTTAGGCTCACTGGATAAACCCCAAGTTTTAGTTCAATTTTTATAGGTGGAATATTGCGGGCCAGTCCTGGTGGGTTGTTCTCTGCCCAAACTCCTGGTATGTCAAATAATGTCTCATCACTCCTAGGGTTTTGGCTAGTCAACGCTGTATAAAGTCGCCACTCTTCTTCCTTTGGTACGGATAATGTCATGATACCTGAAGGTCCATTAAACTTTAAGGATGTTGTTCCATTTGGTAGGAACGTAATCTGCGCTTGTAATTTTGATAGCATATCACGTCCCAGCAATTGGACTGGACATTCAGGCATATAAAGGAATTGATGTTTTACTACGTGGCCTCCCAATGTACAGAGTCGACTTTTAAGAACCGGTTTTTCAGCACTTCTTCCAGTTGCTCCTATCACAGTAATAGTCCTTCCAGATGGAGGAGCAACTAGATTAGTCACCACTGAATGTTCAGCACCAGTGTCGATCATGAACGCACTCCTTTTTCCCCCTATTGATACATCGACCATAGGCTCCGCTCGACCAAGGGGGATGGAGCCCGGTCGGTATCAATAGTCCTCCATGACCGTGTCAGCCAATCCTACAAAGTCCCTGCCTTCTCTATCGCGGGACCTTTGCGCTGCTGGGATATATCTATCTTCCCTAACACTTCCTCTGTTCCCATTGCTCCCTCTATTACCATTACTCCCTCCGGGGCCTCCTCTACCTCTCGCTCTGCCTCTAAAGTTTCCATAACCTATCCTAGGTCTGTCTTTCTCACACTGTTCTCTTCGAGGACACTCATTTCTCCAATGCCCTTCTTCCCTACAGTATGCGCACTGATTTCTACTTAGAGGTTCCTCATTCCATCTACCATCGCCTCTATCTGGGCCCCGTCTATCTACGCCTGCGATCGCTACCGCTAGCATGTCTGCCTTTCTACGCATCTTGCGCTCTTCCTCTTTCTTACTTTCTGTTTCCCTATTCATGTATACCTTATTCGCTACCTCCATTAGTTGGGTGATGGACATACCTGCAAACCCTTCTAACTTTTGTAGCTTACGCTTAATATCTCCATAAGCTTGGCTGACAAAGGCAGAGTTCACCATTCGGGAATTGTCTGCGTCTTCCGGATTAAAGGGGGTATACAAGCGGTATGCCTCCAATAATCGGTCATAAAAGACACTGGGCGCTTCATCACTTTTCTGAATCACCTCAACTGTCTTCGACATGTTAATGGCTTTCTTTCCTCCGGCTTTCATGCCAGCAATTATAGCGTCTCTATAGGCTCTGAGTTGAACCATATCAGCACCATTTACATTCCAATCGGGATCGGTGTTGGGATAATGTGTTGCGGCCCATGCTGATGGATTGGCTTGGTTTAAAGTACGGGCTTTATCCTCTAGTACTTTAATGGCCGCTTGATTAATTCTTGTCCTTTCCTCATTGTTGAATAAAGTCATTAATAACTGCTGGCAATCAGCCCATGTCGGGTTATGTGTCTGTACTATTGAGGTGAACAGATCAGTCATAGCTTGTGGTTTCTCAGTATACGAGGAATTGTGGGTCTTCCAATTTAAGAGATCGGTTGTCGTGAATGGGACATATACAAAGACTGGGTCAGCATGTGCCATTTGGCCTGCGGCATCGATATAGGCTGACCCAGGATTCAGACGAAGAGGCATCTGATAGTGTTTTAATTGTTGGGCACCGGTCAGCTGTCGGGTCTGTATGGGGCTACGTGGAGGGGCGTCAGTCATAGGTTCCAGTCGGGGAGAAATAGGGTATGGGGATGTGGGAGCTTGGTTTTGGGAAAAGGTTGTAAATAAAACACTTCGAGCCGAGCTAGATGAAGCTTGACCGGAAGTCTGAAGTGGCGCCAAATCAGGATATTCGTTTTTAATGGGGGTTGGTTCTGATTCCGGAAGGGGAGATTTAGTACGAGGGGGGGTAGATCCTGTACTGGAGGAGGAAGCGGAAGTGGATGGGGGTAATGAGGGGAGGGTTGCAGGACTTCCTGCATTTGCGTCACTTCCTCTTAACGGAAAGTAAGGGGGCGGCAAAGGGATCTCGGACTCAGGGGGCGTGTCCAAAATGGGCCTAACACCAGTCCTAGTGGACAAACAAGTCCTAGCTACCATGAGGCGACACTGCTCCTCGTGGCATGTCTGGAGCCATTTTGGCGAGTCATTTACGGCCTGTCTCCAACAATCAATATAAGGAAACTGGCCGTAAAGTTCAGGCCTACCCGATACAGCCACGTGTACGCGCTGTACCAGAGTTGGATCCAAACTGCCACGTGGCGGCCATGCCGCAACCAAAGTAGGCCACTCCCTAGTACACAAAGTGACCAAACGTACAGGAGACATTTTAACCCCAAAATCACAAGTTTTGAATCCCTTTTTAAAATTCTTCACCATACAACCTAAGGGATCCGGAATCGTTGACTGCGACGCACCCATACTTAACAATGGAACGTCGTCGACAACGAATACTATACACGCGTACTATTCAACAATCACACCCGTTTCCTCTGGCAACAGCACCACGTGGTACAGTTACCAAGTGAAACGTACACAATAACACAATAAACACTCAGGGAATTCCCGTACACACACAGCTGTTACACCAGTCACTAGATAATCAATATTATGCCCTTTGGCGTAACTATACAGTCACCCACGCTATAATTCTCTATATACGAATTACCCGTCTATAACACACCCCAGTAACATCGTCTTTTACAAATAGCGGTTACAGTACGGTTAGCATAGGTCAAAGCACAAGTTAAGGTCACAATACAATTATTAGTGGTTATGGTGTTAAACATGCAATGGACGACAATGATTAGTACTTATATACAGTGTCAGTAAATATACAGGGTTATGGTACCGTGCACTATAATACAGCAACACACTATTAACACTCTCGCTAGACGGCTGAGCTCGCGCTATCTAACAAGATATACACTTTACTAAACAATCGTTAACACATTTACAATTCCCAACTAAACTATTGGCCAGTACCTTGAATGGACTACCTAAAAACAATCTACATACGTTTTGGTTAGCCACACTGCCCAATCACCATATATAGCGAGCTAGAGGACCGAATTTACACAGACGCCTCTTAGTCGCACTATCAAAAGTCTAGTGGGTTCCAAATTTACACGCCTTCCCACTTAGCCCAGATAGGTTGAGAGCTAGCGAACCGAATTTACACAGACGCCGCTTAGTCTCCCGGTCCCTCCGACCTAGCGAACAAAATATACACCCTAGAACGCTAGTCTAGACAAGACACCGGTGTCCGGCTAGGGCTATTTACACCAGAGCCCCGCCTGACTAACAAAATCAAACGGTCTGACTAAAGAGCGTTCGATCGAGCGGTGCGCCTTCGCTCCTTCCCTCCGACAGAGGGGGCAGATACACAGATTCAAACCCCTTTGGGCCTACCGCACAATCGGTATACCCCTAGTGGGTTCTGCCGTCTAAAACAGCAGTTGTCTTACCTCCTCGTTCCTGAACCTGAGTTCACACTCATCGACGGGGACACCCCAGCACTTCTCACGTAGAGGCCGATGATCTCCTGGACAACAGACCAGTGGCGCCGAGACGAAGGGAGGACCACGCAGAAGTTCAGGGGTGCAGCCGTAGAGAACGTGGGCAAAGATAGACCGTCTCACGCCTCTGCCTCTCAGCTACCGTTGAACGATGAGCTTCCCGGCCAATGCACCAAATGATACCGGAGAAACTGACGGAAGCGAAGCACAGAGAGATGGACACAGGTTTCTTCAGGAAGGAAGAGATTCTTTATTGGATCACCGATCGGGACTCAGAGGGACTAGCGTCACCAAAATACCACAAGTTCTGAGTCCCGGACAATAGTGCAGGCTCCTTATATAGGCACATAACTCCTCCCATATTAAGCTCCACCCGCACATTCTCTTGACCAATCAATACAAATAAGAATTAACTTCCTGCTTGACCGCATGGCTTGTCCAGCACAATGGAGGAGGGGGAATACTACATCCTGTATTCTTGCACATGCTCCGTACACTACTGATCGTATCTTGCCTCGTGCAACCAACTGATCGATACGTCAGCATATGCACGTACACATGCCACGTGGTAATCTCGGCCTACTAAATTTATTTTTACCGAGATTCCACCACACTTACACACGGCTATTTTTTTTACATTCATTGTTTGTGTCATTTGTTGTCTTGTCTCGAGCAGATTTGTCTCAACTCAGTCACGCCAGAGTCGGGAAATAGAATATAGAATATGCTCATCCTAGTTTGTAGCTTTGTTGTTGGTTAAGTATCAAAGATGTATTTAACTGCATTGTGTTTGAGACATGCATTTGTTCAATAGATTCTCCAATCAGGAAATCAATAGTGTGAGTCCTTCGTGTTAAATGGATGTTAAATGTCAATGGATGCTCAATGAAAATCAGCACTCACTGCTGGGATAAACTCTTCAATTCCACAGTTCAGAGTGAGCAGAATACCAAAAATAGATAAGATTGCCACTGCAACCTGTACTCCATAGAGTATATCTTTAATTAATCATTAATAACAATATACCACAAAATGGCAGTCAACTCTGTTTTGAAGGAAGACGTCCACAGAGGGAAGCCCCCTTTAGCTACACTGGGATATTTGATAACCTTAGTTTGTTTTCTTAAAAATTGTTGTTGGAAGTTGTGCTCTAGAGACAAAAATATAAATCCTACCCTACCCACCATTCGATTGGCACCCTGTAGAGTCTGGGCAGGCTGCACTAATGGGACAGATACTCTGTTGATAGGCAGCAATGCTTATTCTGTAAACAGACGCCACTCAAGTGTCTTCTGCTAAGCAAACTGTCTGCACTCTATCTTCAAGCATATTTTCAATTCATGCATTTTACTATAGGCCTAGGGTTCAGCCTATTTGCCAGGCCTTAAAGTTACTTCGAAAAGCCACCACAAATGCTCATGTATAAAGCTGCTATGATTTACAGTATAATATCGACATAAAAGTGTTAGTGAGTGAATGACGGAAGATACTTACTGCTGTCATGGTACACTGCCACACACCAATTCCCCTCCTTTTCCTAAGGCCTCAATCTAATTGTTCTGGAAATTTGCTTTTCAAATTATCACAATCTGTTTTAAATGATTTATTTACAAAAAACAGTCTGTGTTTGGCAGTACAGTTACAATTTTGGTGTCCTGTCCTGCCATCCCACTTAAATTCCCTTTTGTCCCTTTTGCATTTGGGGACACCAGAAGGCTATTCTCAGCCAGCAGAGCACCAGCGCATCATTAGACGAGATTGAGCTGTGAAGTGGGCAGTAGAACCGGGTCCTATATGTAGGGCAGTTGTCCAGGAGGCTGAGTGTCACGATCTCTTAGCTTATTCCATCGCGCCCACATGGTGCAGGATCCAGGGCAGACTCCTCTTCTAACGAGTTCAACATGTCCCATGCAGGACGCTGGAGTCATGCCCCTTTTTATGACATCATTGACGTCATTGATGCGGTCCCGCAAAATCAGTACCGTCCAGAACATTTTTGGGGCTTAGCCTTAAAGCAAAAGACACTCCCTTATAAAAGGGGAGCCTTTTGCCTTGTTCCTTACGTTTCCCTTAGTGCTCTTTGATTCTCCTTGCATATTTACTGTTGTTTTTGTATACTGACCCAGTTTGGCTTTTGACTTTCCTGTTTTCTGGTTCCCTTGGCTTGTATTTTCGACCTCCTGATTTCTGGTATCCTGACTCGGCTATTCTTGTATCGTTCTCCTGAACTCTGGTATTCTGATTTTTGGCAATCTTCTGAATACTCTTTGTTACCTTAGTTAAATCTGACCATTCTAAGGTTCGATAATACGTGCTTGGGTTTTCTGTAGGTTTACATAATGCGTTTTGGGTTATCACACGACCATGATACTGAGAACCTGGCGTGCTCCTACAGTGGTTGGCCCAGCCCATTTCTGGCATCCCGAATAATGCAATTATCATTGGTGACACCCCCTCAGAAGGCCTGTCCCACTGTCACGATTGTTGCCAGGCAATAGTTGGCATGTATGTTTAAAGCAGAAAAACAGTTACCTGAGGTTGTGCTACATCAGCGTTTCCGTTTCATTGGTGCAAGGACTATTTTACATACTTCTGATTAGGAATCACTCATCTATAAAACAGAAAAAATGACATATGACTTACCCGAATGGTCAGTCCCACATATTACTTGGTTAGGCCACATTAGTGTTGGTATAATGGATATACTTCTCCATATACTCTATTCATTGTGGACCCTCCCAATCCAGCTGTCAAGATCTTTCTTGGTTGAACTGAAGAAAGTGATTTTTAAATGTGTTTAGAGTGTTAAACCTGGAACCGACTTCGCTATTAAGTATTATCTGCCCATAAACACAGAGGTGGTTTAGTTCTCCTCTATTTTCATCTTTATTAGCAGACTGTACATCTGTATTATCTATTGGAGTGGAGAGCAACAAACAATCTCATCAATGGATAATTATTGAACAACAGAAAACGCTTCATCATTTGTTCTCTCTCCAGTGGCTTCCTCAGCAAGCATCCCATTGCGTGTGTAGCCCACGGAGCAACGCAGGGGGGGAGTGGGCCTTGACAGGGCCAGAAAGTTGGCAGGTGAACTGGAGTTCAAGGGGTGGGCCTAGCTAGTGTGGGGAGGAGAGGGTTAGTTTAAATAGCGGCCATTTTAGGTTGAGGCCATCTTAATCTGAGCTGCCCTTACCTGTGAATTGTTACAGGTCAGAGGAGCTCTTCTTCTTTGTCTTTACTGCAGGTCATGGCGTCCGCCGAAGAAATCATGGCAGGAGTACGATCGTTGGTGCAGGAGAGAGGCTTCGGATGGTTACAGGAGCAGCTGGGGGTTCCGAGCACGTCTGCTCCCCCCGTCGGTGCGGCGGAGAAGAGGCCTGTCAGGCGGGCGAGACCGCCCCAGCGGCTCAGTCCGGGTGCGGTGCCGGCGGCGCGGAGGAAGAAGAGCCCTGCGGTCAGGGAGCGTGAGGTGGCTGGTGGGTCTGGAAGCCGGGGAGGCTCGGAGCGGCGGCCGGTGCTGCACGGTCGTCTCGTTGCCGGTCAGGTGCGACGGAAGGCCGGGAAGGGGCCTCTAGCCCAGAGCGCCCTCTGCCGGCGGGCGGAAGAAAGGACACCCCTGGATGTTGCTGGTGCCCAGGGCAAGGAGGCTGAGCAGAGGATCGGAGGAGGAGCAGTGCTGGTGTCACAGCGTCCCGGTGAGTCGCCCCCTGGGGGCAACACTGAGGGGCAGGGGGGTGTCAGGGGATCGGGGAGGACCATGACAGCGGACTCACATGGAGTTGGTGGGGTCCAGGCGGGCAGCTCGACAAGCAAGTCAGCCCTGTCAGGGGTTAGGTCCTCAGCAGTGGATTCCGGGGAGGAGGGGAGCCAGAGGAGAGGGAGTGTGCCACAGCCCAGCGGCAGGTCAGAGGTGCAGAGGGACTACAGCCAGGAGCGGAACGTTGGAAGGGGAGTAAGGGAGATGGTGACCGGGAAGGACAGCGCGAGGCGGGATAGTCGAAGCCAGAAGAGGGGCCATGCAGACGGGGACCCCCGGGGGTGTGATGCGCGGGAGGCCTTCTCAGGTCGCTCCCAGGTTCAACGGCGCAGGGCAAGACCCACGAAGAGGGCAGATAGAGCCACACCAAGCAGCGGGAGGGATGGATATGGCAGTTCAGGACGATCTTCGGAGCCAGGCAGGTCCAAGGACAGGAGTAATTCGAGGAGTAGGGTAGGAGGAGGAGGTCCACCACTAGGGACGGATGGAGGAGGTACCAGCGCAGCGAGTCAGGGTCGAAAGACAGTGTTGTGTCCAGGCGGAGTGAGACTAGGAGCGACCGTGGGTCCCAGGCCAAGCGGGGGACGGGGTCTGGTCGTGACAGGACAGGAGACAGATGTGACGGACGGGTGAGGCTCAATATGAACAGACTACCCAGGTCACCTTCTCATTACAGGTCACGAAGTGTGTCGCCTACAAGATTGGATCGCAGCAGGGCGGGCAGGAAACGGCGTCCCCTGGACGCTTCGGAGCCAGTCGAGGCGGCCGAAAGGACGGTACCCCCGCGGCCATCCGAGGTCCGGGGAGTGGGTGGTGAGTTGACATCTACACCTCATTCTGGGAGTTGTTAGGATGCTTACAATCACTTTTGGGGTCCTGGTCGGGGGAGGCTGGGTCCCCTGGGCACTTCGGGAAGGTGTGGGCAGCGGATAGCGACTTGGGTGTGGGAGGGGGTCCCGTGGCGACAACGGCGGGGGGCGCGAGAGGGGGCGCCGCGGATGCGGATGCTGGGAAGGTCGACTGTGCGGGTGCTCTGGAAGACCGCGGCGATATTTCGGAGGCAGCTAGACAGAATGTACACGTGTCCTTCGCAGGACCGTTAGGCTGTCATTTGAAGGCTGAAGTTAAGGAGAGGATAGGAAAAGGGGAATTTGTCGAAATATTTTCGCTTCTTCCCTTAGAGGAGTTTTTAGATTTAAAGGAGGAAGACAAGAAGGACGCAAAAAAGGAGGAAGAGGAGAAACGGCGTAAGTATCGAAAAATACCTAAGACATTCGGTAACTGGCTGCGTGCCTTCTGTATACTGGCGAGCGTGATCGGGGAAAAGAACCCGGAACGGTGCTCACAGCTTTTTTGCTATCTGGACGGCATTGGGGATGCATACAGGACTTACGGGGGACTCGCTTGGTGGAGGTATGATGAGCAGTTTAGGCAGCGCCTAGCGGCGAATCCGGCCATGCGGTGGTTTGTGGGATGGGTTCACGAACGGTTTCGTGATTCCGTTCCAGGACAGGGGTCCGGGTGTGCTTTGCGGGAACCTCAAATCGGTGCTGGCTCATCCGGGGGTGGTTAGGGAGGAGTTGCAGAAGGAGGTGAGTTTAGGGAGGATGGCAGGCCCGTTTGCGGCTTCGCCCATGCCGGGTTTGAGGGTGTCCCCGCTAGGGGTGGTCCCTAAGAAGGAAGTGGGCAAGTTCCGTTTGATACATCACTTATCGTACCCGGCTGGGGCGTCGGTGAATGATGATATCGACGCGACCTTGTGCTCTGTCTCCTATACATCATTTGACAATGCTGTCGAGTTGGTGCGGAGGGCGGGGCGCGGGGCATTGATGGCTAAGGTGGATGTGGAGGCGGCGTTTAGATTGCTTCCCATTCACCCGGATTGTCATCATTTACTTGGTTGCTACTTCGACGGGGAGTTTTTTGTGGATCTCTGTTTGCCTATGGGTTGCGCTAGATCTTGCGCATACTTTGAAAAGTTCAGCACGTTCCTGGAGTGGGTGGTCCGGAAGGAGTCGGCCGGGGGTGCGGTGGTACACTACCTAGACGACTTCTTGTGTGTCGGCCCGGCAGGGTCGGGGCGTTGTGGGCAGATACTGAAAGTGTTCCAGTGGGTAGCACATAAGTTTGGGGTGCCGTTGGCGGCAGATAAAACGGTGGGACCGGTTTCGTGCCTCAGTTTCCTAGGGCTGGAAATTGACTCGGTGCGCGGGGAGTGCAGGTTGCCGCTTGACAAACTGCACGCCCTGCGGGAATCGGTGGTTGCGGTGGCAAAGGCGAGGAAGGTGACGTTGAGGGGGTTGCAGTCGTTGATAGGGAGCCTTAACTTCGCTTGTCGGGTGATTCCCATGGGGAGAGTTTTTTGCCGGCTGCTGGCTCACGCAACGAGCGGGGTGAAGCGGCCGTCGCACTACGGGAGAGTTTCAGCTGAGATGAGGGCTGACTTAAAGGTGTGGGCGCGTTTTTGCGGGATTTCAATGGTCGGGTGTTTTTCCGGGTTCCGGTGGGGTCCTCGGAGGATGTGAGACTGTTCACGGACGCTTCGGGTAGCGTAGGGTTTGGGGCCTTTTTCGCGGGTCGGTGGTGCGCGGAGGAGTGGCCGGTGGCTTGGAGGTCGAGCCCGCTGATTAGGAACCTGGCATTCCTGGAGTTCTTTCCAGTGGTGGTGGCGGTGACGCTGTGGGGTGGGGACCTTGCTAACAAGAAAGTAGTATTTTATTCGGATAATATGGCAGTGGTGCAGGCCATTAATGGCTTGTCCGCGTCCTCGTTGCCGGTTGTTCGATTGCTAAGACAGTTGGTGTTGTTATGCATGTCACTTAACATGGTGTTCAGGGCTAAGCATATTCCGGGTTTGGAAAACGTTGTGGCTGACGCGTTGTCTCGTTTTCAGTGGGATCGTTTTCGGGAGGCGGCACCGGAGGCGCAGGAGTCGGGACACGCTTGCCCGGAGGAGATGTGGCAGCTCGCGACATCCTGCTTGGGGAGTACATAAAACATTCGCTGGCCCCGGGCACATGGTCTTCTTACGTTAAGGTTTGGCGGGTTTGGGATGTGACGGTGCTTCTGTTAGGCTCGGATGTCTCCGCATCCAGCCGGTTGGATGTATTGTTATGGATTCTGTGCCGTTTGCTGAGCGTTCCTCCCCCTCCATGGTGGATAGGCACCTCGCGGCCCTGGCGTTTCTCTTTAAATTCAATGGTTGGGTGGATGTGACCAAACATTTCCTGGTAAGACAAGCGGTGCGGGGCTTTCGGAAAGGTAAGAAGGTTCGGGATGAGAGGAGGCCGGTTTCATTTCAGGTTTTACAAGGTTTGGTGGAGCGGTTACCGGACATATGTTTTTCGGGGCACGAGGTGGCTCTGTTTTCAACGGCGTTCGTATGGGCCTTTTTCGGGGCCTTTAGGATTGGGGAATTGGTCAGTGCAAGCAAGGCGGGTAATGGGGGACTGAGATTGGTGGACGTAGCGGTGTGTTCGGACAGGGTGAGGATACGGTTGGCCCGTTCCAAGACGGATGTCTTTGGGAAAGGTTGTGCGGTTACACTGGGTGCGTTGCCGGGATCGGGTGTGTGCCCTGTGGCCTGCGGGGCCAGGTTCCTGGAGTTAAGGCCGGAAGTCAAGGGTTGCTTTTTAGTGCATGCGGACGGTTCAGCGCTGTCGCGCTTCCAATTTACTAAGATTTTTCGGTTGGGGCTAAAGGGGATGGGGTTAGACCCCTTACAATTCGGAACGCACTCCTTCCGCATTGGGGCGGCCACGGAAGCCGCACGGCTGGGTTTGGGGAACGAGCGGATCAAGCGTATCGGTCGTTGGGAATCGATGCGGTTTCGATCGTATGTACGCCCAGACAGGTTGGTGTGAACATAACAATATGGGGGTGCAGCTGGGCTGCTGGGGTGATACTTACTGTTGTTTTTGTCTCTCCTAGGTTGGACGGCATGGATAATTGGTCATTCTTACGTCTATTGGGCTCAGAAGAGAGCTGCAGTTCGAAAGAATGGGGTACAGCTGGGCTTTCCTTTGGAGCAAGTGGAGATATACTGGTTTGGGTATCGGGGCTTCGACTGGCGGAGCGTCAGCGGGGAACTTTTTCGCAAGGTGACGGGTCGGGCATTGCCAGACGTGGTGGTGATCCACGGCGGGGGTAATGACCTGGGTATGGTGCCGCTGCGCGGCTTGGTAAGGCAAATGAAGCGAGATGTGGATCGGCTGCGGGACCTGGTCCCTGGCGTGACAGTGGTGTGGTCGGAGATGGTGCCTCGGTCCAGGGGTAAGATCAATAAGATCATGGCTAGTTTGGTTCGGAGAGTGGAGGGCGTAGTGGTACGGCACAGGGAACTGGAGGAGATGTTACCTGGTTACTTTAGGTCGGACGGTGTGCACCTTTCTGATGTAGGTTGCGACTTATTCAACTTAGGCTTGCAGGAGGGGATCGCGCAGGCCCTATTTATGTGTGGTGGGGGTCGCACATGAGCTTAAGGGGTCAAGTCATGTGCTGTGGCGGAAATAGGGCTTGGGTAAACTGGCTATTTGGGGGTTATGAATGTGTTATGCCAAGTTCTAGGCTGGAGTAGGACGGAAGTTAAAGTGTTTGGTAGGTTCTAGCCCGGAGGTGGCGACGAACCTAGGGGTGTAGGGGTGTCTGGGTACACCCCTGCAGGTAAACAAATGTTGGGGGCCTCTTTGGTAGGCCAGGTATTATTCGTTATGTATCAATTGTTATGTTAAAGTGTTTGGTAGGTTCTAGCCCGGAGGTGGCGACGAACCTAGGGGTGTAGGGGTGTCTGGGTACACCCCTGCAGGTAAACAAATGTTGGGGGCCTCTTTGGTAGGCCAGGTATTATTCGTTATGTATCAATTGTTATGTTTGTATTGTTTTGGTAGGGTCATTGTCGGGGGTATTTGGGATCGAGAGGAACGGAGTTATTACTGTTGACAATGACCCTAAATTGTTAATTAAATAATTTTATAATTAATAAAGCTGTGGACGTTGTACTCCAACAGAAGAAGCGGTGTCTGTGTTTTATTTATAATTTTGCACATGCCGAATAACGTCTGTGCACATGTCATGTAGCCCACGGAGCAACGCAGGGGGGGAGTGGGCCTTGACAGGGCCAGAAAGTTGGCAGGTGAACTGGAGTTCAAGGGGTGGGCCTAGCTAGTGTGGGGAGGAGAGGGTTAGTTTAAATAGCGGCCATTTTAGGTTGAGGCCATCTTAATCTGAGCTGCCCTTACCTGTGAATTGTCCCTCCCACCCTCCCTTTATGTTATGTCTTGGGGTAGTTCCCGTTTGGTCACAGCGGCGGGAAATAGGGCTTGGGTAAACTGGCTATTTGGGGGTTATGAATGTGTTATGCCAAGTTCTAGGCTGGAGTAGGACGGAAGTTAAAGTGTTTGGTAGGTTCTAGCCCGGAGGTGGCGACGAACCTAGGGGTGTAGGGGTGTCTGGGTACACCCCTGCAGGTAAACAAATGTTGGGGGCCTCTTTGGTAGGCCAGGTATTATTCGTTATGTATCAATTGTTATGTTAAAGTGTTTGGTAGGTTCTAGCCCGGAGGTGGCGACGAACCTAGGGGTGTAGGGGTGTCTGGGTACACCCCTGCAGGTAAACAAATGTTGGGGGCCTCTTTGGTAGGCCAGGTATTATTCGTTATGTATCAATTGTTATGTTTGTATTGTTTTGGTAGGGTCATTGTCGGGGGTATTTGGGATCGAGAGGAACGGAGTTATTACTGTTGACAATGACCCTAAATTGTTAATTAAATAATTTTATAATTAATAAAGCTGTGGACGTTGTACTCCAACAGAAGAAGCGGTGTCTGTGTTTTATTTATAATTTTGCACATGCCGAATAACGTCTGTGCACATGTCATGACACTTTGTCCCCTTATCATAGAACGCTGAAGATAAAACTTTCAACATTTACCCCTCACGTTTATGCCTATTTGTAATCTTCCTATTGACATCCCTCATTTGGTGCCTGCTCTCTATGGTGTTACTATTGTCACAACACCCTAAATCCATGCCCCTTATAATTACAGATGATACAACTATTTTGTCTGGCACGCCTTTTTTAGACTCATTTCTCTAGCACATGATACTTAGCTTTCTTAACCCCTTAACCCCTTAAGGACAGAGCTTCAGAAGCTTGTCTTTCACTTAATGACAACGGCATTTTTTGCTGTTTGCGTTCAACTGCAATTTGCATTTTACTAATTTATTGCACCAACGCATATTATATACCGTTTTTTAAAGGACAGAAAGGGCTTTAATTTGATGTAACATATATATACATAAAGGCTTATTTATTATAAAAAAAATACAGAAAAATGCAAAAAAAAAGAAAAAAAGTTTTTTTTTTTACAGTTTTTGCAATAATAATGTGTGCACAATTAGTGCAGGTTAAGGAAAGTAATTAAAAATAAATTAATTTAGTTGTTCTGATTTACAGAATATATAATGTGTCTGGGATTTTAAGTTTTTTTGGTAGTTACAGGTCACAAAGCACAAGGAGTAAAATAAACTTTTAATGTGGAGCGATTTTAGAATTTGGTATGTTTGTCTTGTAAGCTTAATAGCCATAAAAGAAAACAAAATTGCCACACAAAAGTATATATTTATATAAAGTAGACACCACAGGCTATTTACCTAAGGTTGTTTTGACACTTTCTACGTAGCCATTTCACCACCAACCTCTGCTAAATATTGGAGTAAAATTTTATTTTTGGGGGGTTTTGGCACACAAACTTATAACAAAGAACTTCTCGTGTATTTTGTAAAGTTGGTGTGTGCTATTCCTGTACAAAGTTTTATTTTGTATTCAGTTACATCTGCTGAGTAAAATGACACCCCCATTGTATGTCTTTGGCACTATTTTGTGAAGCTACAGTGCCATATAGGAGACCTGTCCTTTTCAGTATTCACAGTCGCATTTTGAGAGACGGATTTAATGAGCCTATGCTTCCATTTGGGGTATAGTAGTTTGACTGTTCAAAAACACCCCACAAAGGCCTACCATTTGTAAAAGTAGACACCCCAGGGTATCTCATAAGGTGCATATTGTGCCTTAACATGCCCCCATTATTTCACCAATATATGACAAAGTATGTGGTAAAAAATAATTTTGTGCATTTTTTACATACGGATTGCATTTTTGCTGGGCATTTTGTATATTTCATATGTGCCACTAAGTTCAAACCCCCCAAATTATGCTCAGCTAAGTCTTCTGATTAAAAGGACACCCCCATTGTATGTCTTTGGCACTATTTCGTGAAGCTACAGTGCCATACAGGAGACCTGCCCTTTTCAGTATTCACAGTAGAGTTTTCAGAGACGGATTTAATGAGCCTATGCTTCCATTTGGGGTATTATAACAGTTTGACTGTTCAAAAAAAAACCCACAAAGGCCTACCATTTGTAAAAGTAGACACTCCAGGGTATCTCATAAGGTGCATATTGTGCCTTAGCATGCCCCCATTCTTCCACCAATATATGCCAAAGTATGTGGTAAAAAATTATTTTGGCCATTTTTTTACATACCGATTGCATTTTTGTTGGTCATTTTGTATATTTCATATGTGCCCCTAAGTTCAAAACCCCCAAATTATGCTCAGCTAAGTCTTCTGAGTAAAAGCACACCCCCAATGAATGTCTTTGGTACTATTTTGTGAAGCTACAGTGCCATATAGGAGACCAAGCCATATCAGTTTTTACCGAACTTT
This sequence comes from Pelobates fuscus, assembly GCF_036172605.1. Classification (NCBI taxonomy): domain Eukaryota; kingdom Metazoa; phylum Chordata; class Amphibia; order Anura; family Pelobatidae; genus Pelobates; species Pelobates fuscus. The sequence goes on from NC_086321.1 coordinate 331,949,039, forward strand.
GAATTTTGACGCTGGGCCTATGTGCACTTTCCAAGCATCTTCGCAGGTTTTAAATTCAAACTACCCCACAAAGGCCTACCATTTCTTAAAGTAGACATCCCAGGGTATTTCAAAAGGCATATTTTGAACCGTAGCGTGGGATCATTTTTCTGCTAGCGTGTACCAAGTGTAGTGGTAATAAGCGTTTTTTTCTGCCTTTCTGACACACAAAGTGAATTTGCACAGTATATTTTGCAAACCTTATGTGTACTACCACTGTATAATACTTCATATATTGCTCAGCTATGTCTGCTGAGTACAAAAATACCCCCGTATGTACCTTTGCCAGGTATATGTGGACATCGGAGGGGCACATTTGGGACACAGCCATTCCATTTTTTTCAAACTTTACATTTTTACGCTGTGCCCATGTCCCATTTTAGAGTATTTTACCAGGTTATATAATCCAAATACCCCATAAAGCCATACCATTTCTTAAAGAAGACATCCCAGGGTATTTCAAAAGGCATATTTTGAACCTTAGCGTGGGATCATTTTTCCGCTAGCTTGTACCAGGTGTAGTGGTAGCAAGCGTTTTTTCTGCCTTTTTGACACACAAAGTGAGTTTGCACAGTATATTTTGCAAACCTTATGTGTGCTACCACTGTATAATACTTTATATGTTGCTCAGCTATGTGGTCTGAGTACAGCAATACCCCGTATGTACCTTTGCCAGGTATATGTGGATGTTGAAGGGGCACATTTGAGACGCAGCCATTCAGTTTTTTTCTAACTTTGAAGTTTTATGCTGTGTCCATGTTCCAATTTGGAGTAGTTTAGATGGTTAGTTATTGAAACTTCCCCACAAACACATACTATTTATTAAAGAATACACCCTGGGGTAATTCAAAAGGTATATTTTGAACCTTGGCGTGGGATAATTTTTTCTCTAGTTTGTTCCAGGTGTAGTGGTAATGAGCGTTTTTAAATGTATTTTTTAACTTTTTAAAACTTTTTTACTTTTTAAAACTATTATTTAAACTTTTGTTTTGCTTATTAATTTTTTTAAAGTTTCCTAAACTTTCGTAAAACTTTTTTTTTACAGATTTAACATTTTTCTAAGCTTTTTTTTTACCGTTGACCCCTAACTAGCAGTAAGCACCACTAACAGTAAATTCCCCATTTTCCCATAACTCCCACCCCAGCTAGCAAAATATTTAATTATACAATATTTAAATTAGTTAATTAAATAAATTTAACCCCTGAGGGTTAAAAAATAAATAAAAGTTCATCGTCAGGGGTTAAAAAAAATTAGATCACGGTATAATACTGTAATCTGTATTTTGATCACTGTAGGCAGTGATCGACTGGCAGGGAAGGGGTTAATTTTTATTTGGACTGGGTAAAGGGTTTATTTTTTTAAAAAATTTTTACTTAAACGTTATTAAAACTTTTTTTTAACTTAATTTTTTAAAGCTTAACTCTTTAAAGCTTATTTTAAAACTTTTTTTTAACGTTAACTCCTAGTTAGCCTAACACTAAATCCCCCAATTCCCCACTAACTTCCACCCTCCCCAGCTAGCTAAATTTATAATTTTAGAATATTTAAATTAATTAATAAAATAAATTTAACCCCTGAGGGTTAAAAAAAAAAAAGAATTAACCCTCAGGGGTTAAAAAAAAATCAGATCATAGTAAAATGTAATCCCTGCCAATTGATCAATTGGCAGGGAAGGGGTTAATTTTTTATTAAAATGGGTAAAGGGGGGTGGGATTTTAATTTAACTTTATTTTTTTCAACAGGGGGCAGGATCACTAATGATCCGTCTCCCTGCACTTCACAGTGAACCCGGAAGTGCAGGGAGGCGGAAGGTAAGTATACACCACACATGTGCTCGCTCTGACATGCTGTCAGAGCGGGCACATGTGCTGGGACAGCGCAAGTCGGTGCTCCCGGTCTGCCTCTAATACAGAGGCAGATCGGAGTACCATTAACCCAGCGATCGCCGCGATTGTGGCGATCTGGGGTTAATTTTAACAGGTCCGTCAGTCGTCGTTATGGCAATCCCCTGAGTGACGGACCTCGTCCGTCACTCGTCGTTAAGGGGTTAAGGACACATGACATGTGTGACATGTCATGATTCCCTTTTATTTCAGAAGTTTGGTCCTTAAGGGGTTAAAGGGACACTCTGGTCACTATAACAACTTAATCTAATGGTTTTAAAGTGAGCCTCCAGCGCCGATCCCCCAGGTGGCTTCAGAATCTCAGTTTCAGGGAGCACAGAGTGCCGCTGAGAAAGGACACTGCTGATTGGCAGAGCAATAAAAAGGTACGTTTCTCTAAGCAAATCAGCGGAGCCCCTGCCCAGTGGCACTGATGAAACTGAGATTTTGAAGTCAAATCCTGCCCAGGGAACCTGCTGATCAGCACGGAAGGATCACTTTGGTGTTAAATCACTCAAGACCGTTTTTACCCCTCATTCCCTTAAGGTAAGAGTATGTCCGGGTGCCTCCTGGAACTGTAACAACTTAATTTACATTAAGTTGTTATGGTGACCAAAGTGTTCCATTTAACCCCTTAAGGACACATGACATGTGTGACATGTCATGATTCCCTTTTAAGTTTGGCCCTTAAGGGGTTAAATCTATCTCCTTGATATCTTCATACGATCTACCTATTCGAACTCTACATTGAAGGAAAGTGGTACATTCTGCTTATTTGCTGTCAAAGCCAAGGATCTGTGCTGTTGAGGAATGAATTTACTTGACACGCACACAATCCGCACTGGCCCTGGTTTACCAAAATAATCTCAAGGCAAGTCCACGGGAGTAGATTGACTACTTGAGACTAAGGGGCAGCTGAAGAAACCAAACTCAGAGACTGAAAAGGGCAAACTTTAGGCACCCTGTGAGAAAAATCTTTACAGTGCTCCTTCCTTTCCACCCCCCATCCAATACCTCCCAGCATTTAAAATATTCCATTCTTAATATCCCCAAAACATAGAGATTAGAATGCTTGATGAAAATATTATTTTTACGCACAGGTAATAAACTTGTATATGCAATGTAAGTATAATTAGAATTATTTAATAAAACAGCAGTAAACAAACTAAAGTTGTAAAAATAATTGTCAGACTAATATACTAACACATTAAGGAGCAGATATACAGTCCGGAAAACCCGTTGTTTTTGAGTAAGTGCCCCTAGAAAAGTTTTCAAAAAAGAAAAACACAGGGCACAAAACTTGCATAGTGCACCCACAACAACCTCACCCACTGTCTATGTTTCCCAGAGGGTAATTTATCCTATTCGCCATCAGTGTGTTATGTGCAACATTTATTGTGTATATTTAAATATATATATACTTTAAGAGTTACTTTTGTCTTTTAAAATAACATTTACCTCTGTGAAAGTTTGGCACACATTGTATTTTGTACTCTTTGCTGCAGCACAGCCAGGACAGGAGCAAACATACAGGAGATTAGGCTGGCTGGGTTATTGTGAAGTACGTAACCCTGCCTGTTCTCCTGGCATTGGCGGCATGCCCGCTGTCTGGCTTGCCCAGCATTGAGTGCACTGCTTAGCTGTCCTTCTGTTTTGGCCCTTGACCTGCCAAGTTCCGTCTCCCTTACCCCTGACAGTCTGCCTTCTCAGACAGCCTCTAAGGTAAAAGGAATTAAAGAAATAGATTGTTCTTTTACTTGCAGCTTTTTCCGCTTGTTGGCCCAACAGCTCTCTGTCGTGCCCCACTTATTCCCAATGACTCTTTGCTTATCCACTGGCCATCTGGCACGCTTACTGGGGGTCTGGCTGAGTTCTTTAAATACACCTCCCTGCCGTGCCCCCCTCCCCCAATGCTAAAGTCTGCACATACACACACAATCATGGCGGAATACCGGAAAGCGGTACCGGACACTGAGATTAGTGTGTAATATTGCAAGCTGTGTTTTCCAACTGGTGCCCTTGTTGCAATGGCATTCAATGTGCCCACACACTCCTGGGGTAGGTTTTAGTAGTACTGTGCCAAAACAAGATCTTGAAGTCCCTTTGTGTGCAGGTCCTATTTCTTTTAAAGAGACACTATAGTCACCAAAACAACTTTAGCTTAATGAAGCAGTTTTGGTGTATAGAACATGCCCCTGCATTCTCACTGCTCAATTCTCTGCCATTTAGGAGTTAAAATACTTTGTTTATGAACCCTAGTCACACCTCCCTGCATGTGACTTGCATAGCCGTCATAAACACTTCCTGTAAATAGTCATCTACAGTTTATCCTTCCTTTATCACAAGTTCTGTTTAATTTAGATTTTCTTATCCCCTGCTATATTAATAGCTTGTGGATTATTCTTTGTGCTTATGTGTGAGCTTTTTGTACTATTTTTATGAGGAAGAGGCTTCTTCTGCAGCTCTGTGTATATCTAGCAGTGTGGGTGGCTCCCCTGGGGTCCATTGGTAACTTGGCTGGCCAGGTACAGTTCAAGGGCAGGAGCTGCTATAGCTACTGCATGCTGCTGTACTCTAGTACGGATTCCCATTCACAAGGACGGGAGGACGTGATCTGAGATCACTTCCTCTAAGTACTGCCATGCATAAATTGAAGATTGTCCCTCACCACCTGCTTGGGTTGCACTACCAGATATCTGAAGCCCCACTGATAGGTCAGAGCCTGTTTACCATCTGCTCTTACACCCGGGATCATCACCCCTTCCCTCTAACCCTACCTCTTTTTCTTACAAATTCCCCTATTTTTTTCAGAGGTTACTTATTTCTTGTTACTTTAACTAAAAAAAAAATTTTTTTCCATGGCTTGTACTAAACTTTTCAAATACCTAGTAAAATTCATAAAAACTAAATACAAACATGCAAAATGTGTAACTGTTTGGCAACTCTGCAGAGGTCGTATATAAACTACCACGTAATCCATATCAGCTTTTATTAAACAAACGCTTAAGAGCCAACTACTCATAATATTTTATAAATACCCTAATAGATACAAAATCACGTAAACACCAATTTCGGGAACAAACTTGCTTAAAAACACTATGGGGTTACTAACACGAACATGTATTCCTGATCCTATAGTGTTAAAACCACCGTCTAGCCCCCCTGGCACCCTCTTGCCTCCCTAAATATAGTAAAATCTTACTTTTATTCAAATCTGCAGCTGCTACCTCTGCCCCTGTCTGCCTCTGACCTGCCTGCTGTCTGCTGACATGATCAAAAGTGGTGATGAGCCAATCACAGTGCTACCACATAGGATTGACTGAGACTGACAAAGAGGCAGATCAGGGGCAGAGCCAGCCAGGGCCGTCTTTAAGGAGGGGCAAACGGGGCAGCTGCTCTGGGCCCAGTTACTCATGGAGAGCCCAAAGCAGCTGCCCCGTGGGCCCCGCCGCCTGCAATAATTAAAAAAAAAAAATAAATTTAAACATTTTTTCAATATTTCCCTACCTAATGGGCCCGCGGTGCTAGTATTGCGGCTGCACCGGGGCCCGCACACTAAGGGGGCTCACCGGGTGGCCCATACCCTTAGGGCCACCCAGTGAGCATGTTCCAGCAGGGGTCCGGTCGGCGCTGTGGCCCTTTAACATCGTGACCGGGCCCTTGCTTAACGGCTGCATGGGAGGAAGTGATGTCCGCGAATCACTTCCTCCCACCTCAAAGACATCGGGCCGCGCGGGAGGCTGCTGAGCCAGCATCCAGTGAGGAGGGGGAGCAAGGAGAGACAGTCCCCCAACTCCCAACTACCCCAGCCAGCACACTGGACCCCAGGGAAGGAAGCCTCTTTCAAAGGTAGGAAACTGAAGAGTGTCTGTCTGTGTGTGTCAGTATGTTTGTCTGTGTGTCAGTATGTCTGTCTGTGTGTCAGTATGTATGTGTGTGTGTCAGTATGTTTGTCTGTGTGTCAGTATGTATGTGTGTGTGTCAGTATGTATGTCTGTGTGTGTGTCAGTATGTGTGTGTGTGTGTCAGCATGTTTGTGTGTGTGCCAGTATGTTTGTCTGTGTGTCAGTATGTCTGTCTGTGTGTGTCATATGTCTGTGTGTGTCAGTATGTCTGTGTGTGTATGTGTGTGTGTGTCAGTATGTATGTGTGTGTGTCAGTATGTCTGTGTGTGTGTCAGTATGTATGTCTGTGTGTGTGTCAGTATGTATGTCTGTGTGTGTGTCAGTATGTATGTATGTATGTGTGTCAGTATGTCTGTCTGTGTGTCAGTATGTATGTCTGTGTGCCAGTTTGTATGTCTGTGTGTGTGTCAGTATGTATGTCTGTGTGTGTCAGTATGTATGTCTTTGTGTGTGTCAGTATGTCTGTGTGTGTGTCAGTATGTATGTCTTTGTGTGTGTCAGTATGTATGTCTTTGTGTGTGTCAGTATGTATGTCTGTGTGTGTGTCAGTATGTATGTATGTATGTCTGTGTGTGTGTCAGTATGTGTGTGTCAGTCAGTATATGTCTGTGTGCCAGTTTGTATGTCTGTGTGTGTGTCAGTATGTATGTATGTCTGTGTGTGTGTGTCAGTATGTATGTGTCAGTCAGTATATGTCTATGTGTCAGTTTGTATGTCTGTGTGTGTGTCAGTTTGTATGTCTGTGTGTGTCAGTATGTATGTCTGTGTGTATGTCAGTACGTCTGTGTGTGTCAGTTTGTGTGTCTGTATTTATGTTGGTGTGCCAGTCAGTATGTCTGTGTATGTGTCAGTATGTCTGTCTGTCACAGTGTCAGTATGTCTGTCACAGTGTCAGTATGTCTGTCACAGTGTCTGTGTGTGTGTGTGTCAGTGTGTATCTGTATGTTGTCAGTATGTATGTATCTGTGTGTGTGCCAGTGTGTATACCTGTGCATGTATCTATATGTAGCCAATGTGTGTATCTGCATGTGTGTCAGTGTTTGTATCTGCATTTGTCAGGTTATGTATCTGTGTGTATGTATGTTGTCATTGTGTGTGTCTGTGTATCTGTATGTTGTCAGTGTATCTGTGTGTGTGTGCATGTGTGCATCTGTGTGTCTGCATGTGTGCCAGGTTGTGTGTCTGTATGTGTGTGTGTCAGTGTGTGTAAATGTGTCTGTATAGCTGCATCTGTATGATTGTGTATATCTGTGTATCTGCAAGTGTTTCTGTGTGTGTATGTGTATCACAGTATGTGTGTGTGTGTGTTTGTGACAGTGCATGTGTATTTGTGCATACATCTCAGCATTCAACACTACACGTAAATACACACCTGCATTCAAACTTCAACACTACATATAAACACACCTCTTTTTTTAAACAACAAAATTATATATAAACACACCAGTGTATTCATAAACCAACACTACACATAAATGCATACTTGCCTTTAAATGCCATCTCCACATACAAACACACCCCTACATTCACACAAACATACTCCATACAAAAACATGCTTACACTCAAACACACAAATACTGCTCAGTGCTAAATACAACCCTGCATGCATGGGAAAATGGTAGCGCCCCAGCTGTCAAAGCATTGTTGGAGTTGCATGACAGATGGGGATCTACCTTTTGCCCCCTCTTGCCGAAAATAATTCATGCACCAGAGCCCTCTCTACTTTACGTCCGCCTTTGCGTTGTGGTGGGGGGCATGATTGCATGCCAGGGAGGGGACGACAGGGTTCAGGGGGCCCAAGCAAATGTTTGCCCAGGGTCCAATCCATATTAAAGACAGCCCTGGAGCCAGCACAAGTCAAACACATTCCTGACCAATCAGCATCTCCTCATAGAGATTAATTGAATCACTGCATCTCTATGAGGAACGTTCAGTGTCTGCATGCAGAGGGTGGAGACACTGAATGGCAGTGCTGCTCACTGTGCAGCACTGCCCCAGGAAGCACCTCCAGTAGTCATCTGAGGAGTGGCCAGTGGAGGTATCCCTTGGATGTAATGTAAACACTGCATTTTCTCTGAAAAGACAGTGCTTAGCGCAAAAAGCCTGAAGGGAATGATTCTACTCACCAGAACAAATACAGAGTTGTAGAGTTTTTCTAATTCAGCCTAAAACTTGCAATTCTTGTGTAATTTCTCCATTTTCCTGTTTAATTAACAGTATTGGGAGTCCAATTCAATTCTCCCACAGTCCACATGGCAAAAGAGTAGCAAGGCCTGTTTGCTAATAAATTGTTAACAGGTTTCTTTTTAAATGAACAGATCAGCATAAAACAATAGTTATTATGCAATATGGCTATGTGTAATAACTCTGGGGTCAATTACAATCCAGTATCAGAAACCAATCAATAACTTTTGGCCAGTATCACACAGTATCACACAGCAGTTTTTAAAGAGCTCACAATCTAATTCATGGTGCGATAATGCCAGAGCCAGAAAACATTATTGGGTGGACAAGAAAAAGAGTTGGTGCCTTTGAAGGGTTTTCGATTACATCATAGGCTGAAATTTATTGTCAGCCAAGTGCATTGATGATGACAATAGGAGACTTCTTGTGTGTCATCAATGTATTTATATGAGGAGGTTCCATGCCAAGGGTTACTTCATCCCAAAAAAGTGTTTTAAAGTAAGCACCTAAGATGGTACAAAATAGGGATAGGCCAATTATCGGTTCCACTGATTATAAGAGCCGGTATTTAGCATTTTTACAATAATCGGTATCTGTCTTGAAATTTAACAATATTACCAATAGCTTACTCACCTGTCATCACACGCTGTCTTCCACATCCAGAAAATCTGGGCATCAGCCAATGAGGTGTCATGTTGCAACTACATCACTCCTTCCTGTAAGCCCCGCATGCGGATTTCAGCTGAAGACAGGGAGGTGAGACAATGAATAATCTACTGTAATGTACTGGGCTGCAGGGTAGCTATCAGGAATGCAAAAATAGAAAAGGTGGTAAACCGCGCCAAAATAGTGCTCAAAAGTGTAGGATAAATATATCAAAATAGTGCTCAAAAGTGTAGGATAAATATATCATACATATATGTATGATATATTTATCCTGCACTTTTGAGCACTATTTTGGCGCAGTTTACCACCTTTTCTATTTTTGCATTTCTGTTCACTACAAGCAGGCATTGGGAAATCCTGCTGGTTCACTGCTGCCTCACATTTTCTGGTTATATAGAGAGCTCCTAACCCTCTTTATTATTAGCTATCAGGAATGCTGGGCCCCTGACACAGCTCATGTTGTTGACCCTTAAGGCCAGCTCACAGGGCCGCCCCCGAGTCCACCCACAGGGACTGGCCGCAGGTCCGCCCACAGGGCCCATCCTGAGTCTGCCCACAAGGATGAAATGTGTGTGTACTAAATGTGTTGGGTGTACAGTGGATGTAGAATGTGCGTGTGTAAAGTGGATGTTGTTTGTGTGTTATTGATGCAATGCCTATGGTAGATGCGGCTTGTATCTTTGTATAGTGGATGTAGTGTGCATATAGTGACTGCAAAGTGTGTGTTTGTGTAGGCATGCAATGTGTGTAAATGTTGTGTAAAATAGGGAGGGGGGGGGGCGCATAATGTGGGGGGAGAGAGCATTTTGTTTTTTCCATTTATTGTAATAAACGTGATTTTATTCCCCCCTCCCTGCTTCTTACCTGTGGCCAGGGAGAGGGAAGATTGCACTCCATGATGATCCGGTGGCATGTGCAGGCCGCCGGCTACCTGTACACTGCAGAGGTGGTCCAGCACACTCCAACTTAACTTTCCAGATGATCCTCTCTTAAATCTCACAAGCCTTGCCTGTGACCTGCGGAGCATTACCATTGCGAGACTTAAAAGATCAGCTGGAAAGTTAAGATGGCGTGTGCAGTGTACAGGAAGCCGGGGGCTCGATAATCGCTATATATATATAAGTGTACACAGGGAATACCGGCCCATGACAACCGTCATGATTGTCATGCCCTGATGGCGGCCCTGCTGGGGCTGGCTAACAGAGTGTTGAGTGTGAATTCTGTCAGCACTCCAATCAGTAACAGCACTGTACATGCTGGGATCTCATTGACCCCAGCATCTACTGGCTGCCTAAGAGTGATAGGAGTGTGATTGCTGGCAGTGTATGTTTAGTTAATGCGAGTTTTGTGCAGAAATTGTGTTGCTTTTTGAAAACTTTAAGTGTACAGAATATCGGCAATGGTTATTAGCAAATCGGCCCAAAAGGTGACCAATAATCTGTATTGGCATCGGCTCTGAACCTATATCGGCCGATCCCTAGTGTAAAATGGACATTTTAGTAATGGTGCACAGAGATTTGCATTTTTGTTATCAAAACAAGAAATCATTAATTAGTGTTGCTTGCACTTGTCACCATGTCAAGCGAGGTGTTTATGGTATTAATTTCGTTGATGCGTTAACACTCAGATGGTTGCGGCATTATATAATTGTTAGAAAAACTATTGCAAGTCCTTTTTAGGTCTATGTAAGTGTTGCATTTCCTCTGTTTTTGATAATCTTGTCAAAGTGCTGATAACGCCTCTTCAAAAGGACTGTGATTAATGAAATTTGAAATTTTAACTTAAGGTGTAGAGCCTTTCCCGCTCCCCAATCAGATGATATCTCAATGAGCGCATTGTGATAATTTAGATATGGATAACAGCTCAATGACCGCAATGAGTGCATTAATACATATCTAGACTGAAAGCTTGATTGAGCAGGGCTCTCATCTACCTATTGTTCCTGTGTCAATGTGTAATTGTCTCATTTATTGTAAATTTCTCCCCCCCCACCCCCCACCCTTTCATAATATTGTAAAGCACTGTGGAATTAGTTATATAAATGCCAATAATAATAATAAAATCAGATATGAGATTGTATTCTACCCCTATGCTTTCAAGAATAAAACATTCTTAAAACTGTAGATCGCTAATGATTAGTAAGAAAAATACACAGTAAATAATCCACCCCAAGGTAGAGCACCCTCAATAGTTCATGAGCAGCTAAGCACCATATACACTGAACAAAATTATAAACGCAACACTTTTGTTTTTGCCCCCATTTTTCATGAGCTGAACTCAAAGATCTAAGACTTTTTCTATGTACACAAAAGGCCTATTTCTCTCAAATATTGTTCACAAATCTGTCTAAATCTGTGTTAGTGAGCACTTCCCCTTTGCCGAGATAATCCATCCACCTCACAGGTGTGGCATATCAAGACACTGATTAGACAGCATGATTATTGCACAGGTGTGCGTTAGGCTGGCCACTATAAAAGGCCACTCTAAAATGAGCAGTTTTATCACACAACACAATGCCACAGATGTCGCAAGTTTTGAGGGAGCGTGCAATTGGCATGCTGACTGCAGGAATGTCCACCAGAGCTGTTGCCTGTGAATTGAATGCTCATTTCTCTACCATAAGTCGTTTCAGAGAATTTGGCAGTACATCCAACCGGCCTCACAACCGCAGACCATGTGTAACCACACCAGCCCAAGACCTCCACATCCAGCATCTTCACCTCCAAGATCGTCTGAGACCTCCACCCAGACAGCTGCTGCAACAATCGGTTTGCATAACCAAAGAATTTCTGCACAAACTGTCATAAACCTTCTCAGGGAAGCTCATCTGCATGCTTGTCTTCCTCATCGGGGTGTCGACCTGACTGCAGTTCGTCGTTGTAACCGACTTGATGTCATCTGTGTAGCGTTACTTACCTTGTCCGGGGGCCGGCCGAGGTCCTCAGTTCCCGGCGCGCTGAGAGGGCCGATGACGGCGGGCGCTGACCGCGGAATGCGGTCACGTGTCCCGCCTAGCTTTGAGAGCGCGCCGCGCGTCACGAGCACGCTCTTAAAGGGGAAGTGGGAGCCGAAAATCAAAACGGTCTCCCATTGGCCCCTGTCACCCCACACTCCCCATACACTCACATATTGGGGGCGTGGATATGACAGGGGCCAATCAAGAATAAGTTGAAGGTATTTAAACTTACCTCTCCCTTTACTCCCTGCCCTATCGTGGTTTCTGTTTCAGTTCCCTTTAGCGCTTGTTGTGTTCAGTTGTGTTCCTTCGTATTGACCTTGGCTTTGTTTCTGACTACGTTATCTCTTTATCCTTATCTGTTCTGTTTGCCGGCTTGCTGTTTATTGTGTACCAGACCCCGGCTAGTCCTAGTTTATGCTGTATCTCTGTGCCCTTGACCTCGAATCGTTCCTGATTCTGTCTCCTCTCATATACGTCGAGTCCGGACATTCTAAGGTCCGGTAGACGTATATCTCCTCTGTGTTGTCGTTTGTCGAGTTGAATCCTGCGAGTTGGGGTATATTTTTGTTTCAATCTGGCACTCTGGAGAGATTTTCTTTTCACGGATGAATCCTGGTTTTCACTGTACAGGGCAGATGGCAGACAGTGTGTATGGTGTCGTGTGGGTGAGCGGTTTGCTGATGTCAACATTGTGGATCGAGTGGCCCATTGTGGCGGTGGGGTTATGGTATGGGCAGGCGCATGTTATGGACAACGAACACAGGTGCATTTTATTGATGGCAATTTGAATGCACAGAGATACCACGACGAGATCCTGAGGCCCATTGTTGTGCCATTCATCCACCACCATCACCTCATGTTGCAGCATGATAATGCACGGCCCCACATTGCAAGGATCTGTACACCATTCCTGAAAGCTGAAAACATCCCAATTCTTGCATGGTGTCAGGATCGGGACAGGGATCCAACACGCAGAGTACAAACAGGTGGTAGGTACGTATACCGGACCTTAGAATGGCCGGACTTAACGTAAGGAGTAAGTAGAGAATGGTCTAGGAACAAGCCGAGGTCGAGGGAACGAGAGGACAGGTAAGCGAGAGACAAGCCGAGTCAAAGGGTAACAGAGATAAACAGGGTAGTACAAACAAGCCGGGTCAGAACCAAAGAGACAACTAGAATACAAGAGCACTGAGTGACTAGACAGGCTAGAACCACGACAGGGCAATGAGCAGATGCCGAAAGCCTTACTTTATACCTTGATTTTAGAGGGTAATCACGCCCCCGACGAGTCCTGATTAGTGCTCGGGACTTGACTGACAGGTCGACCCGGGTTGGCGTCATGACGTCGACTACTGAGCGTCGCGTCATATAAGGAAGTGGATCCCTCGCGGTCGGCTTGTAAATGGCCGAGAGAACCGCGAGGAACGGAAGAAACAACCCCTCTGGGAGGATAAACTCACCTCCTCTGAGGTAGAGACTACAGGTACCCTGACAGTACCCCCCCTCTCAGAAACGCCCACGGGGCGGAAGGAACCGGGACGAGATGGAAAACGGGAGTGAAAAGCCCTGCGGAGGCGAGGAGCATGTACATCCTCCTGAGGTACCCAAGTCCTCTCCTCAGGACCATATCCCTTCCAATCAATAAGATATTGTAACTTCCCCCGGGAGATTCGAGAATCGATGATGGAGTTGATTTCATACTCCTCCTGACCCTCAACCTGAACAGAGCGAGGAGAGGATATAGTGGAGGAAAATCTGTTACAGACTAGCGGTTTCAGTAAAGAAACATGAAAGGAGTTAGGAATGCGTAAGGCAGCTGGAAGAGCTAGGCGATACGCAACTGGGTTAATTCGAGTCAGAACCCTGTAAGGGCCAATGTAACGAGGAGCGAATTTCATAGAAGGAACCTTCAAACGAATGTTTCTAGTACTCAACCATACCCTATCACCTGGAACAAAAACCGGAGCCGCCCTTCTGTGCTTATCAGCGTGTTTCTTGAACAACATGGAATTATGTAGGAGAATTTGTCGAGTCTGATCCCACAACTTCCTCAAATTGGCAACATGAACATCAACCGACGGTACCCCTTGGGAAGGAGAAACCGAGGGAAGAATGGAAGGATGAAAGCCATAATTCATGAAGAAGGGACTGGAACGAGTAGAATCACAAACGAGATTATTGTGTGCAAACTCCGCCCAAGGAATCAAACCGACCCAATCGTCCTGGTGTTCAGAAACAAAACAACGCAAATATTGTTCAATCTTTTGATTGGTACGTTCAGCAGCTCCGTTAGACTGAGGGTGATAGGCAGAAGAAAAATTCAATTTGATGCCTAGTTGAGAACAGAAGGATCTCCAAAAACGTGAAACAAATTGGGAACCTCTATCGGAAACAATTTCGGAAGGTATCCCATGTAAGCGAAAAATCTCTCTCGCGAATATCTCCGCCAATTCAGGAGAAGTCGGGAGTTTAGTTAAGGGCACGAAATGAGCCATCTTAGTAAACCTATCAACCACCGTGAGGATCACAGTCTGTTTTTTAGAAACAGGCAAATCTACAATGAAGTCCATAGCCAAACAGGACCATGGTCTCTCTGGAATGTTCAAGGGATGTAACAACCCACATGGAAGCGTATGAGGTTGCTTAGTCTTCATACAGACCTCACATGCTCCGATGAAATCCCTAATATCCTTCCGTAAAGAAGGCCACCAGAAATCTTTAGAGATCAAGGAACATGTCTTGCGAATACCCGGATGCCCAGCCGCCTTACTGTTGTGAAAACACTGTAAGAGTTCCAGTTGGAGTTCAGGAGGAACGAAATGCCTTGCCCCAGGAGTCTGTCTAGGCGCCAGATGCTGCAACTTCATGATCTGACCAAGCAACGGAGAGTGAATCTTAAGACTCGTGTTGGCGATAATATTGCACCTGGGTACTATAGAAGACAAAACCGGCTCAGATATCGCAGAAGGTTCATATTGTCGAGACAAAGCATCGGCTTTAGAATTCTTAGAACCAGGTCTATAAGTGAGCACGTAATTGAAATGCGTGAGGAATAAAGACCAACGAGCTTGCCTGGAGGACAAGCGCTTGGCCTCCCCAATATAGGACAGGTTCTTGTGGTCTGTCAAAATAGTAACAGGATGTAAGGTGCCCTCCAATAAATGTCTCCACTCCTTTAAAGCCATGATAACTGCTAGTAGTTCCCTGTCACCAGGGCCGGATTAACATAGGGGCTGATGGAGCTGCAGCTCCAGGCCCAGGCCCCGGAATAGGCCCATTGATTTAAAAAAAAAAAAAAATTTTTTTTTTTTTACATTTTTTTTTTACACACTATGCATAGGGTTGCCAGGTATTTCTCATGTATTTCTTAGGGTTGCCAGGTATTTCTCAGAAGTATTTCTCAGGTATTTGAGGCTGCCTAGCCGGTGCCGGTATTGCAGTAATACCAGCAATACAAATGTCTGTCTCAGTATAAACAGAGATTATTCTGCAGTACCAGCGCCGGCCAGTAGGGGTCGCTGTTTGTGTGGATAGAGGCAGTGATAAGAAGTTACGGCATCTCCCTCCCTGCCTCTCTCTACTCACTGATCCACGGGGAGCAGCTCTGCACAGAGAGTCCAGACAGCAGTTCCAAGACATGGGGATGCTGAGACATTGGGACACTGGGGAACATGGAGACCCTGAGACACTAGGGACACAGTGGCCCCATGTCTCGCAGTGGCCACTAGTCTGTGTCCCCATGTCTCCCAGCCACTGTCCCTAGTGTCTCAGTGGCCCCATGTCTGCCAGTGTTACCATGTGTCCCCTAGTTTCCCCTAGTGTCCTAGTGACATTGGGACATTGGGAGACATGGGGACACAGAATCTAAGGGACACTGGAAGACATGGGGATACAAACATTAGGGGACACTGGGTGACATGGGGACACTGAGACACTAGGGGACAATGAGAGACATGGAAACACTGGGGGACACAGGGAGACATGGGGACACTGGGCGACTTTGAGACCTAGGAGACATGGGGCACTCCCAGTGTCCCCACATCTCCCAGCCAGTGTCCCTGGTATCTCAGTATCCCCATGTGTCCCTGGTGTCTCTCAGTGTCTGTAGTGTGCCAGTGTCCCTAGTGTTTCCTAGTCTCCCAAAGTCCCCTAGTCCCCCAATGTCCCCATGTCTCCTAGTGTCTCAGTGTACCCTAGTATAAAAGAAAAAATCTCAGGCACTCACTGTAATAGATTTAGGCAGGTTTATTGGACACCGCAACGTTTCGACCTTTACCCAGGTCTTTATCAAGTCTCCAATGTCCCCTAGGTATCAGTGTCCCCTATGTATCAGAGTGTCTCAGTGCCCCATGTCTCTCAGTGCCCGATGTCTCTCAGTGACTGTAGTGTCTCAGTGTCCCCTAGTATAAAATAAAACAATCTCAGGCACTCACTGTGATAGCTTTAGGCAGGTGAATTGGACACTGCAACATTTTGACCTGTACCCAGGTCTTTATCAAGTCTCCAGTGCCCCCTACATATATCACAGTGTCTCAGTGCCCCATGTCTCCCAGTGTCCCCTTGTGTCTATCACCCTGTGTCCCCATGTCTCCCAGTGTCCCCAAGAGTCTCAGTGTCCCCAGGCCTCCCAGTGTTCCCTAGTATCTGTGTCCCCATGTCTCCCAGTGTCCCAATGTCTCTCAATGTCCCCTAGTGTCCTAGTGACATGGGGACACTGGGAGACATGGGGACACAGACACTAAGGGACTGGGAGACATGGGGACACAGACATGCACCCTTTTTGTGTATGTTCGCCCTTTCGGACGTTCTGGTTATGTGATTTGTGTCAGTGGCCCACCCTTTTACCGCATCCATAGACTTCCTGCTTTACTGGACACTGCTGTTAGGGGGTATGGGTTTACTTGAAAGATGAAAGCGTGAGATTAGCAAAGGGTTTGTGTTTTCTCATAGTTGCATCCTATGAGTTTCCCTCCAGCATCATCTCCATCAGATACATGACGCTTAGGAGGTAGGACTGTTTTAGTGTTTTTGGTCAATAAGATTTTGTAATTAGGCCCATCATAATTATCAGCACCAGGCCCACTGGGCTCTTAATCCGGCCCTGCCTGTCACCAATGTCATATCTGCTCTCAGGACCTGATAGTTTCTTGGAAAAAAAACCACATGGATGTAAGGGCTTATCCACACCTAACCTTTGGGACAGGATAGCACCTATACCTGTCTCTGAGGCGTCTACCTCGAGTAGGAAAGGCAGAGTCGTATCAGGGTGAACTAAAATTGGTGCAGAAGCAAACAGTTCCTTGAGTGTTTTGAAGGCAAGAAGGGCTTCAGTAGACCAGTTCTTAGTGTCAGCCCCCTGTCTGGTCATATTGGTAATAGGAGCTATAATTGAAGAGTAACCCTTAATGAAGCGCCTATAATAGTTGGAGAATCCAATAAACCTCTGAATGGCCTTGAGGCCCCTGGGTAAAGGCCAATCCAAAATGGACTGGAGCTTATCCGGGTCCATCTTAAACCCTTCCCCAGAAATCACATAACCAAGAAAGTTTATCTGGGATTGGTCAAAGCTGCATTTCTCCAATTTGCAGTACAGGCCATGTTGAAGAAGCTTGCGCAATACCCTTCTGACTTGTCTGTGGTGAGTCTCAATCTCTCTAGAGTGTATAAGTATATCATCCAGATATACAATAACGCAGTCATGTTGAAATTCCCTAAGAACTTCATTGATCAGGTCCTGAAATACTGCCGGTGCATTACAGAGGCCAAAAGGCATTACTGTGTATTCATAGTGCCCATAACGGGTATTGAACGCCGTCATCCACTCGTGTCCCTGCTGAATTCTCACCAAGTTATACGCCCCTCTGAGATCTAACTTGGTGAAAATCTTGGAGCCTTTTAGACGATCAAAGAGCTCGGTAATCAAAGGAATTGGGTAGGCATTTCTAATGGTTATTTTGTTCAAACCTCGATAATCAATGCAAGGTCTTAGTGTACCATCCTTCTTTTTAACAAAAAAAAACCCAGCCCCGGCAGGAGAGGAGGATCTCCTAATGAATCCTTTTTCAAGGTTCTCACGAATATACTCCTCTAAGACTAAGTTCTCTTTAGTGGACAAAGGATATACATTACCCCTGGGAGGCATAGTACCAGGTAGTAGATTAATCTTACAATCAAAAGACCTGTGTGGAGGTAAAGTATCAGCATTCTTTTTGTCAAATACTGCCTTTAAATCCAGGTACAGGGGCGGTATTTGTACCTCTGTAGAGTAGGTAGAATTAATCGGTGTGTTAACTGCGCAAAGCGGTGACACTGTCCGTAAGCACCTGTCCTGACAACCCTGACCCCATGAGATTATCTCCCCTAATTCCCAATCAATAATAGGGTTATGTTTTTTTAACCAAGGGTACCCCAGGACTATGGGAACAGAAGGAGAAGAAATAAGCAATAAAGATATGTCTTCCTCGTGTAAGATACCAACAGTTAATTTAACGGGTATGGTTTCAAGGAAAATAACAGGCTCAACTAAAGGTCTACCATCTATGGCCTCAACGGCCAAGGGTGTCTCCCTTAACTGGGATGGGATAGCGTGTTTGGTAACAAAAACTTGGTCGATAAAGCTCTCGGCAGCTCCGGAATCTATCAATGCCATAGTTTCTAGTACTCCCTTCTCCCAAGTTAAAGAAACGGGTAGCAGAAGCCTGTGATCTTTATAATTAAGATTAGAGGACAAAATAGAAACACCCAAGGCCTGTCCTCTAGAGAAACTTAGGTGCGAGCGTTTCCCGAGCGATTAGGACAATTTAGGTGTAAATGACCTCTGACTCCACAGTACATACACAACCTCTCCCTTCTCCTGTACTGTCTCTCCTCTTCTGAGAGGCGAGTATTGCCTATCTGCATAGGTTCTGGAAAAAGTGAGGTTGTGGATTCAGAACTTTGAAATGAAGGAGCTAGTTTAAAGGAAGGTCTACGGTTTCTCTCTCGAGTGTTCTGCCTCTCTCTTAAACGTTCGTCAATGCGAGAAATAAAAGAAATTAAATCCTCCAAATTTTCAGGAAGCTCTCTAGTAGCAACCTCGTCAAGGATTATGTCTGATAACCCGTTTCAAAATACATCTATATAAGCCTGTTCATTCCACTTAACCTCTGCCGCCAAGGACCTGAACTCTAGTGCATAATCCACAAGTGTTCGGTTTTCTTGTCTAAGGCGCAACAGTAATCTAGCTGCATTGACCTTTCTACCTGGAGGGTCAAAAGTTCTTCTGAAAGCAGCTACAAAGGCATTATAATTATATACTAACGGATTATCATTTTCCCACAATGGATTGGCCCATTTCAAAGCTTTCTCAACAAGTAATGTGATAATAAATCCAAACTTCGCCCTATCTGTATGATAGGAGCGGGGTTGTAATTCGAAATGGATACCTATTTGGTTTAAGAAACCACGACACTTCTCTGGAGAACCACCATAACGTACAGGTGGAGTGATATGGGAAGAAGCACCTACAGTAGCTACCTCTAGACCTGAACTCACAGGAGAGATAGAAGTATTACGCATCTCCTCTGGTTGATTACCAGAACGAGATAGTAACGCCTGTAGTGCTAGAGCCATCTGGTCCATTCTGTGATCCATGGCGTCGAACCTAGAGTCAGAAGGACCAACCTGAGTGTTTGTACCTGCAGGATCCATTGGCCCTGTCGTAATGTCAGGATCGGGACAGGGATCCAACACGCAGAGTACAAACAGGTGGTAGGTACGTATACCGGACCTTAGAATGGCCGGACTTAACGTAAGGAGTAAGTAGAGAATGGTCTAGGAACAAGCCGAGGTCGAGGGAACGAGAGGACAGGTAAGCGAGAGACAAGCCGAGTCAAAGGGTAACAGAGATAAACAAGGTAGTACAAACAAGCCGGGTCAGAACCAAAGAGACAACTAGAATACAAGAGCACTGAGTGACTAGACAGGCTAGAACCACGACAGGGCAATGAGCAGATGCCGAAAGCCTTACTTTATACCTTGATTTTAGAGGGTAATCACGCCCCCGACGAGTCCTGATTAGTGCTCGGGACTTGACTGACAGGTCGACCCGGGTTGGCGTCATGACGTCGACTACTGAGCGTCGCGTCATATAAGGAAGTGGATCCCTCGCGGTCGGCTTGTAAATGGCCGAGAGAACCGCGAGGAACGGAAGAAACAACCCCTCTGGGAGGATAAACGTCTAAGTCTCTCACCTCCTCTGAGGTAGAGACTACAGGTACCCTGACACATGGCCAGCATACTCACAGGACATGTCACCCATTGAGCATGTTTGGGATGCTATGGATCGGCGTATACGACAGCGTGTTCCAGGTCCTGACAATATCCAGCTACTTCGCACAGCCATTGAAGAGCAGTGGACCAACATTCCACAGGCCACAATCAACAATGTGATCAACTCTATGCGAATGGGGATGTGTTGCACTGCGTGAGGCAAACGGTGGCCACACCAGATACTAACTGGTTTTCGAACCCCCTGGATCTCCTAATACAGTAAAACTGCACATTTTAGAGTGGCCTTTTATTGTGGCCAGCCTAAGGCACACCTGTGAGGTGTAATCAGCATATTGATATGCCACACCTGTGAGGTGGATGGATTATCTTGGCAGAGGAGAAGTGCTCACTAACACAGATTTAGACAGATTTGTGAACAATATTTGAGAGAAATAGGCCTTTTGTGTATATAGAAAAAGTCTTAGATCCTTGAGTTCAGCTAATGAAAAATGGGGGCAAAAACAAAAGTGTTGCGTTTATAATTTTGTTCAGTGTAAGTAGACTTTATTAGCCTAAGTGTTGAACTGCAAAATCTTAGACCAACTGCACAATAAACTAAAAGTAAGGAAGAAGATAATTCTACTGTTTTATTATACTATTATTGTATCATTATTTTTGTACAATTAAAAGCTTTTTACCTTATCCATTTGACCGTGGTATCCGTGATGTGGGGAGTAACGATCTAAAATACTAGACATCAGTGGAGACAGCGAGAATAAGCTTATTATTCAAAGCCTGCTTTCTAAGGCTCTACATATCGTGAGTGACCCATTACCTCTGATTTATATTGTATCAAGCCTTTACAGTATTATGCTATGTACATATTGTATCTTTCTTAGGTTGATCCAGAGACTCACCTATTATAAGTATACTACTGTTCTTTCTAATTTGAAGTATTTCTATAGTGCCCTTTGGTGATTTTTTGGCACTTGGGGGTTGTTGCTTTATTCCTTTTTTTCGATAGCGCCAATCCACCTGTCTATATTTCTCTTGTTTCAAGGAAATATATTCTGTTTTGTCTTGTTAAGATAAATAATGTGCCTAACTAATTAATGATATTTCTACCTAAGAAAAGAGATTGGTTGCGAAGAGCCATAGTAGGAGTAAGCATTTCTAATCCTCCTCACTTTGCAACTTCAATAGTGATTTTTTTTTACACGGATAGATACTTATTCTAATATTCTGCTACAATAGACACCACACTATGTTGCTTTTGTATTTTTTATTAATTATGCTGTGTTGGTTTTATTGAGGTGATCAGTATTATATTTTGCTTAGTTGTTTACCTAAGAAAAGAATGTGAATGGGGGATGGAATGAGAAAGTGTAGAGAGGCCTATATGGGTGAATGCAGGGGGAGTTCTTCAGAATATAAATTGATACATTTTAACAGATTTTTATTTTGATACTTAAAAATGTATCACTGGTTACACTGTTTGTGTTTAAAAATCAGAACGTTGGCGGATGGCACTACGTTGCCAGGGTAACCCGGGCTCCTGGCATACCGGCTACCGCTCGCACACTGGAACTGGAGCTTCCAAGCGGTAGTAGCAGCTGACTGTCGGAAGAGGCGTGTTTAATTCTATGTAAATCGCCTCCTTGTCCTTTTAAATCATCGGGCGCATGCGCAGTGAGCCGAAATCGAGACTTGCACAATTCGCTGAGTGTTTCAGCCCACTCTCATTCTGCTGCTGCTTCTCTCAGCACAGACCGGCTGCCTTCCCTCCCCAGCCGCACAGTAAGAAAGAGAGCCACCACATTGCTGGAAACCTATCTCTGATCCTGTTACAGCCTCACCTTAAACCCACCAGGATCCTTGCTGTGAACCCCCCTCATTCATTCGTTAGCCCCATCTGCTTCTCCTTAGGATGAGTGGGGATCAAGTTCACAACGACTCACAGGTAAGTAAGACAACCCCCCTTTAAACCCTGAGAGTTGACCCCAAACCACATGGCAGAGCAGATCTACAGCAAGGCCCCCCCATCCCCCTTTTTATCCCTAAATCGAGATCCCTTAAGAAGCCATATAGTCTTATGTACTAATGTTTAACCTAGGAAAAAGGCAAAGACAATCCTATATTCTTAAACCACACATTAAACCCTTTTCCAAGGAAAAATAAACCCTCCCTGCCACACAATCCTCACCTCCCAAGGTTTATATAAGCCTATTCCCATACTAATGTTTAACACATTCGAAAAAAATAAATGTATCCAGTTTTATATAACCTGAATCACTCCAACTTCCTTTTTACTGGAACCTGGCTATTCACCCCCTCTTCGGTAGATCCTGCTTTTTAAACTTAATTTAGAGAGAAACCTCATCCCCCCCCCCCCCCCCCCCCCCATATAGCACTGTGTCCCCTTTTGTAACCCTACTATTGCAACATAATTCCTAGGAAGGTACAGATATAGTGTAACTACTTTTAAATAGCAAGTCTTAGACTTTAAAGGAGCTGTTAAAGATTGGGGGTACTTAAGGACACCCTATCACTGGGATGGGGGGGATACTCCATATAGAAGTGCCTTTATTCCTTTACCACAAATTCCAGTATAGAATAATAGTCCTATTATATAGGACAATGAGTGTAAATGTATATTTGATTTTTCTTTTTTTGGGGGGGGGCGGGGGGGGGGGGTTGATGTTTAACTCCCCAAACTCTTATCCAGGCACATGCCCCCCCCAAACTTCTGTCTACTAGGACCCCCAAACCTGTCTGCAGCTATGAAAAGGGTGTCGTTTCAGCCCCCCCATTTTAATAAAGGCCCCCTTTTTTGTAAGGTAAATGTGATTGTATTATTTTTTTTGTCTTCTGTTCCCTTTCTCTAGATTGAGGCGGATTTTCGGTTAAACGGTGAGTGTTTTGGGGTACCCCCTTAACCCAGGGTGGTAGCTGAAGGTCTGGTGTTTAATTTGGGGTGTCTTTTGTTGGTTTTGATGGTGACCAGGGCCCTATTTTTCTCCCCTTTCCTCTCCTCCCCTCCTCCCTCCTCCTCCTCTCTCTCCTTCCTCCTCTAGAAAGGGCAGACATGGCGTCCAGAGACTAAGTCCCGTCTGCTCGCTCACCGGCCCCTTTGTTCACCTCCAGCCCCTTCAATCTCCTCCCTCGTGGGCTGTAAACCCCGGCAGACCCCCCATGTGCATTAAGACCGAACTGATCTGCCTCTCCCCGGGGTCTACGGGCGCCCTAGCCCCCGTTTTAGTGCCGCTTTCCCCGCCTGAAAGTCGGCTTTCAGTCGGTGGGGACTTAGTCTCTGCGCCATTTTCTTTTTCTCTCCGTGTGTCTGTGAGTGAGACTGAGTCTCAGGCTGGGCCTGGGCTGCGGGTCTGACATGGCTGCTGATTGAAGCCTGACACCTCTCTTATCATGAAAACACAGCCTGACTCCTTCCCTAAAACTAGACATTTCCAGACATTTTATTAAAAAGTGAATTTGCACACATTGTTTAGGCCATAAAAGCCACAATTGAAGTAGAAATTTTTTTTGGGACAAATTTCTTTCCTAAGTCAGCTGTGTTTTCAATTCTGATATTGTGACTTTTTTTTTAAAGATTGTCACTTTGGGGTTTATTTAGTAAAAAGTAAATGGTGGTAAATTAAAAATCAAATGGCAAAAAAAATAGATTTAAACCAAATCTGGGGGAAATGGT
This sequence comes from Pelobates fuscus, assembly GCF_036172605.1. Classification (NCBI taxonomy): domain Eukaryota; kingdom Metazoa; phylum Chordata; class Amphibia; order Anura; family Pelobatidae; genus Pelobates; species Pelobates fuscus. The sequence goes on from NC_086321.1 coordinate 331,972,633, forward strand.
GCCCATGAGAAAAAATTCACTAACTCCGCTACAGACGCTCTTTTTTGCAGTTTTAGTGTATCGGAGTTATTTGCTAAAGTGATATTTCATAATTTAACGTCTAATTTAAGGTCAAAATAGCCAATTCTAAAAAAAAAAAAAAAAATTCTGCTGTGTTTCCAGTTAAGTTACGTTGGCCTTAAAAATGTAAATTCACTTTGAATTCTCACTTTAGTGAATAATCCGGTGTATCTTGCTAATAAGGGTTTTTGGTTTGCCACAAATCTTTGTACAAGGAAATCCACATTTATGTTTCCAGAAGTTTGCACGAGAGCAAATGACGCTGTCAATTTTGGACAATATCAGACATTATTTCATTACACTCTGTGTATGTGATTTAAAATGAACTAAGATCTATGTAATTTGTCAAAATGAGTTTATACCGATTTGTACTTGGGACTGGTTTAAAACGTGTGACATGTCACCACAATAATGTAGAAAGTAACTTGTTAAGCTGTCCTTTGTCTTTTATTTTGTTTTTGTTTTATTTAACTTTTGATTAGTAGTGGCCAAAAATGTACATTTATCAAGACTTTGTGGTACAACTCCCTAGATGCTTTTTGACAATATTATCTTTGTAAAGTATCAATGGTGTAGTTTTACATTTGCGCAATAAAAGTCCAACAATAACTACATCTCTCCCCCCCCCATCATTAATTCTTTATTTTGTAGCATATAAGTTGCAGAAGGCAAACAGCATTGTAAACAGGGCCACATACTCTCCAAACAGAGTAAATAAAGTACAAATATGAGGCAGGAGTCTCATGGCACTGTCCCATGGTTATGAGTCAAACCAACGATGAACAGTTTTATACTTACCTGGGTCCCTCAGGCACCCATGGCCCTTCTGGTTTTCTTGATATCGGTGAAACGGGAACTTTTTTTTTTAAACAATATCATAGAATACCGAAAGGGCCGCGAGACCCAGGTAAGTTTCAAACCATTCAAAAATGGTTTAATTTTTTTGCCGTAAGACAGCACCAGACATTCCTAGTACCATAACCTCCACTACAGTCAGTTGTTTTGGTTATAGTGCTTAATTTAGTGTTCTGACGTGTAGGTCGTGCAATCGTGTCATTTAAATATTGCTATTTTTTAAAGCAGCTAGGTCATTATTACTATTTTTGTTTGACTGATGTATTCCCACTAGCCAAGGCAATAATAATTTTTTTCTCTTTGCCACGGAACAGAAGAATATCTATATTTATTAATACGTTTCTATATCAAAATTTAGCTGCATGGTTCTTTGTGGCCTTCGTACTCTGCCTGGTTTTGAAGTTATGCCAAAGTAAAGTTACAGTATTTTACCTTTTTGGCCCTTCTTGTTGTGGGATACGTCGCGTAGTATAATTGAACTTTTAGATTGGGTCTATGGTTTATCTTCACCCATGGACTTTTTATGCCGAGTTATCCTGAGGAAAAACTGACAATCTGTATCTTCATAAATTCCTCATATAGTCATACTAGTCAACTATGGGGTTTTTATTGGTACTGAGAGTTGATTTTAAAGAGCTAATGTTTATTAAGGTTGATGTGCCACTCAAGGTTTTCTGTTATTTCTGTATTTATTTTACAAAGGTAACATGTAAACTACATGGTGACACCCGGCATGAGAAAGAAAGCACGGGTCTTCTTGCCTCCAGGATTTATTTTTTAGCAATGCCATCTTTTTCTCTGCTGACATGCCAGGTGTCCTGTTTGTTCAGATCTTCTAATTGCCCTGGATATTTACATTTTTCAGACCGGTTCTGTCTTCATGAGTAACTGCATTATGACCACACCACTCTGACAGGGCTGTTTATTAAAGTGAGAATTATCCAGAACCCAAACTGAATTTCAAATTTAAGGCCAAATAGCTCAATTAGAAAATTTGGCAATCCTTTCAGTTTGTCTATGTTGGTCTAAAATTTGAAAACATCTTTGAATTCCAGACTTTTTTCACTTGAGTGAAGAACCCTGTAAGTCTTCCCGACCTCAGTCCACCAATCAAGTTGGATAGCTGAAGCGACCAATTGATATTTCGATATAAAAATCACGAAATATATTCCATGACTTTAAATAATTCCTACCTTTACAACTCTAAAATTAGAAACCTAAAAAAACTGTCAAAATCACTCCTAGCCGACTTTAATAAAGCACCTTATAATGCAAAAATGTATAAAGTAGCTCTTTCACCATAAACTTACCATTTTCCTATTTTCTTTTTCAGAATCTGTTCTTTTTTTCTGTATTTCTGATCTAGTTTTCTTTAAAACATAAGGCAAGGTAGGGACTACTTTTTTGTCTTGGGTATTTTTCCTACTTTTGACAAAAGGGTGGAGCGTAAGGCAAGTTTCACCAATTGTTAGCTTGACAAAGGAAGTGGAGCTTTCCTTAAAGTGCCAGGAATACAAGCCTGTATTTTTCACACTATAGCTACTTGGATGTTCCTTCCCCCCTCCCCTATGGAGAAATAAGATGTTTTAAACTCCCCATTCCTCCTATGCTGCACTGGTCTCTCTGTGGCTGGACTCCGCTTCCATGGCTGAGATCATCAAATATGATGATCTCAGCTAATCCAATGCTTTACCATAGGAAAGCTTTGTGAGGCTATTGCACATGTGCAGCAAAACGCCCTGCTGTGCTTTAATCAGAAACTCGAATCAATGCATCTCTATTGGGAACGTTTAGCACTTCCATGCAGAGCGTGGAGACGCTAAGTGCCAGTGCTGCATCAGCACTGCACTAGGAAACATCTCTAGTGGCTGTCTGAGTCACTGCCATTAGAGGTGTTCTTAGGCACCAATTTAAACAGAGAGGAAAGGCAGTTTTTTTTCAAATTAAAAATCCTGGAGGGACCAGCTAGAGACTCCAGAACCTGGTGACTCTAGTGTCCCTAGTAGCTCCACCCTTTTGTCACAATTGTTAAGTGTAGGAGAAATACAAGAGCCACTTGAGACACTTTGTGACCTCTGGACATTGTATACGGTTTAATGCATTTTCATGAAGTACTTAAGGGGTGGGCTTTATTAAAACCTACAGTGCTACTGATTTTATGAAAGACAATAGAAATAGTCTCTTGCACAAGAAAACTTGAGAGAGATTGCTTAAAGTTTATTTAAAGCGGTTCTGTCCCCACCCGGCTGAGGGGCGGAAGCCTTTGTGGGGTCCTCAATACACATATATATATATATATCAATATTGTACTCTCACGCGTGGGAGAGAGAACAGCACTGGCATCTGGTCCTGGCAGGTGAAGTACTAGGAGCTGAATAGGATGCAATGGAAGAAGATGACCATGGTGGCGAGGGACAGGTGCAGGTAAGTACAAATTGCCTTTCCCCATGGCCACCACAGTGCAAGTGGAAAAGTCCCCACGGGGGGGTCTTTTTAACATATCAAAAGACACCAGAAGGTGACCACTTTAAACTACTTCTATTATTAAGATGTCATTTTGTTGGCTTTGTGATGCATCGGAAATCACTGCACGTATTTGCACCGGAAAATCTTTGTGATACCTGTTGTACATTTTAAAAGTCACCTTACTTTTTGTGTCCACTGTCGTTCTGCCGAGTCTAGGGGGGTTCTAGGTCCTCTTGTGATCGTAAGGGTTTATTGTATACACTGCTGCAGCCCATTCTATTTTGAACACGGTTTCTGGTGGTTTAATAGATGAGCACCCCTAAGCATGTAGTGGTTTACAGTAAACTTGTATATCCCAGTCCTCTTCCCAGTTTCCTTTGCTTTGATCCTTAATTTCTGTATGTTTGTTCTAAGTACCAATTATAGCGATGTGATATGGATCAGACTGTACAAATCTATTTAACTGCATTTTCTTCAGGAATAAAAAAAATAGCTATCTCAAATGATATGATCCAAATTACACTTAATGAGCAGTATTAAAGGAACACTCCAAGTACCATGTGCGGTAGTGATTATAGTACTATGAGTGACCGGGTCTCCCCATCGGCCATTGTAAGTTGTCCAACTGTTTTAGAACAGTTTGTTTTCACCTGGGATCCACCAGGCGTTGCCCCATGCCTCCACTACAGTTACAGGAAATCCGGAACCTCTCGGAGCTAATCTGTCTGTGCAGGGCTTATCTCATTGGCTGAGTGTGATCACTTGATGATATCAGCTAATTAGCTAGCCCTGCACTTCACTCACAAGAGCCAATGGAAGACTTTCCTGTCACTGTTTCCTGGTGGACACCAAGAAAGAGTCAAACCGTTCTAAAACAGTTTGACAATTTGAACATGTGGGTGCAAGGGCATGGTAAGGCCTACAGCACCCTATAGTGGTTATGATTTTTGGAGCTGTCATTGAAGGGTTCTATGTGGTTATTTCTGTTGAAAGAGATACTTATTGACTGAGTTGGGTTCCAAAACTCATTCATAAGTCTGCATGTAGGGGAGCTAGGTTCAAGATTTCTTACTCCGAAGTTAAAGAGAAACTGTTACTTCTATGGAATTTACACCGTTTAATAAAACATTGAAAGTAATCTATAACTTGTGTTTTCCAATTTTTTTTTATTTTGAGATTTTTCTTTTTCTCCCTCTCTTACTTTCTTTTAAAAGAACACTATACTACACTGACTATAGTGTCAGAAATACAAAAATGTTACGTTGAAAAGGTGAACTTTTTTTTTTTTTTTTTTACTCAGATCACATTAAAAAGGCCATTTTGCCCCCTACTTCTTTCTGTATCCCCACCTGAAAAACGTACACTATCTAAAATTCAAAATAAAGAATTAAAAAAAAAAAAGCCCTTTTGCCTGCCTCTTCTCCCACTCCGGTCTTGCGAGCTGGCCCCGTCCCCATGGCTGAGATTATCAATGGGGATTGATAATTGGGAGAGTTCAGCGTGGAGACGCTGAACGTATAGGAGCACCTCTAGTGGCCTTCTTAGTGACTGCCACGAGAGGTGTTACTGTGCAGCATTGTAAACATTACCTTTTTTTTCCTCTGAAAGTCAGTATTTACATTAAATAGCCTGCAGGGACTGGCTATAGACACCAGAACAACCACATTAAACTATTAAAGATTTAGCAAGTTACATGATAAACCAGGTCAAACACTGGAAACAAAGTGTGTAAAACAGAAACCTTGTTTCATTTCTCCACTTCTCAGTTTTGTTCTCTATGATTACTGCCAGGTGCAAAGGACAAAGCTTTATAATAGTGATTTGACTGGAAGCTAAGATGGCGGTGCCCATTCACAGAATAGCCTATTTTTCTTTTTAAATATTTCCACACCTCAAGAATACATATTAAACATAGAGATGACTAATCCTAAAATTAAAAACCCATGGACGCCTAATTGCCATAATTTAGATTGGCAATGGCCAACCTTGTCATACCAGATGCCTTTTGAGTGCCATTTCTTGTGATCCTCATGAAGTCTTCAAATTAGCAGAGGGTCGTGTGAAATGTTGGTTTAAAACAAAAATCTATGTTGAAAAGTTTCACTCCCTGCTTTTTGCGATTCCTGTGGATGTTGTTGTTGTTGGTATTTATATAGCGCCAACTAATTCCGCAGCACTTTACAATATTTTCAAGGGGAGGGGGGAATTTTACAATAAATGAAACAAAGACACAGGAATAATAGGTAGATGAGGGCCCTGCTCAAACGAGCTTACAGTCTAGAGGAGGTGGGGTACAAAAACACGACAGAGCAGCAAGGGTCACGGCCACCAAACAAGGTGGAAAAGTAGCACAACTGCTGGTGGTTAGTGTGTTGCTCTTTAGGAGAGACAGATATGGAAAAGGATAGATAAGTTACTCTGGATGTCCATAAGCATTTCTGAACAGATGTGTTTTGAAACTTCTTAAACAACTGAAGACTGGGGGAGAGTGTGGTGGGAATAGGCAGACTGTTCCAAAGGTAGGTAGCCACCCGTGAGAGAGGTAGCCAACCTTAGCAGTAAGGTTGTGAGCAGCGAACAGGTTGTTCAGTCCCTATTGTCACATGGTCAGTCATTACGTCTCCAGCTGTTTCTAAACCACAATTCCATGCCATCAGTTAGTACGTAAACTGCAAAAGCAGGGCTGTATAGTGAAAATTATCTAGTCCCGTCTGACTTTTGGATCTTGGTTTGCCCACTTAGAGCTGTTAGTCTGCTTCCCCCTAGTGTCACCTTTAGTCAATGCACTGTAACCTTTTTGGCTAGGCTGTGCTTTCACGGTTTTATTATTTTTTTTATGGTTGAAGTGAGGTGGGTTTGTGGTCTTTGTTTTATTTTTATTTTATTTTTTTTGTATGTGTGTGATTCATACATTATACTCTTACTTGGTGTATTTTTCCCTAGAAAACACCTTGGTCCTGTGTTACTTAAAAGTCTTGATCTCATACTTTGCTTTCAAAAACCCCAGCATAAAATAATATTGGCCTCCTCTAACCAGTTTCTCCACTGACTTCTCTGCAGGGATCCCTCTCTTCAGAGACACTTAAAGGATCAATATAGTGTCAAGAAAACAAAGCGGTTTTCCTGACACTATAGTGCCCTGAGGATGCCCCCACCCTCAGTGTTCCCCTCTCGTGGCGCTGAAGGGGTTAGAACCCCTTCAGCAGCTTACCTTAATCCAGCGCTGGGCTCCCTCGGCGCTGGTGACCTCTCCTCCCCCGCCGACATCAGCGGAGCCGCATGCGTGGCGCGCATTCAAAGTGTCCATAGGAAAGCATTTCTCGATGCTTTCCTATGGTTGCTCTGCGTGATGGAGGCAAAATATGCGCCGCAGATGCGCCTCTAGTGGCTGCCCGGAAGACAGCCACTAGAGCCGGGATTAACCCCAAATGTAAACATAGCGGTTTCTCTGAAACTATGTTTGCATCTGAGGGACCTGGCACCCAGACCACTTCATTGAGCTGATGTGGTCTGGGTGACTATAGTGTCCCTTTAACTTGCAATCCTACCTGCTTATATAATATAGGGTGACTTCCTTCAAGTAGCATCTTTCTGCATTTTGGGCTATTGCCTAAATTGCATCTTTTTCACTACGCAAAGATTGCGCACGTTTCTTTTATTTATTTATTTATTTTCACGTTCATTCTTAACCAGCAGGTAAAATCACATGTGTTGAAATGGACCTGCAAAGTCTTTACACATAAGTAGAGCCCAGTATGTCAGTCGAAATAAAGCTGCCATTGACGCTTGTCTGGTACCTTCCTACAAAAATATTGAGAATCACAGACTTGCAGAATAAAGTAAGCTGTTAAAGGAAACCCCTTATCCGTTAAAACTACCATGCCAGACTGTCATGCAAAATAATTCTATGCAATGATGATGATAAAGGTTACAATATTAAAAATGTGGTTATGGACCAGATTTGTACAAGCTGCAGGACACTTAGTATTGTTCTTTGTTAAAACTTTTGGAACTTTGTTTAAAAGATGTGTGTGGTTTTATTTTTAAAACTCGGTGAATTAATGTGTGGTATGCGTTGTAAGTATATTTTTAAGGATACTAAAAAAAGAAAAAAATAGCCAAAGGGGGTTGACCTTTTAAGGGACACATTTTTGTCAAACTACTTTTCCGCTGTCTGCTATGTAAAAATTGTGTCCCCTAGCAATGTACACATGCAATACCCAACAAGCTCTCATTGATTGCAAAATCACATCAAAAATAGTTTTTTTGGACCCTTCGTCTGCAAACTTTCAGGTAGCTACAGAATAGATTGTGAAGGTGAGATCTCCAGTAAATGTATAGATTAAAGGATTATATTTGAAGACTATTTCACGTGTACCTGGGAACTTCCACAGTACTACAGATTAAACTAAGCTTTAGGCAACAGATCCTATAAAGGCCTTAAAGTACTCACATTATTTTTGTCCAGTGATAACTGAGGGGGCAGTGGTGGATGTCACAAAAAAAGCATTGCCATTGATAGATACCATTGGGGGTTTTCTTGGGGTGGGGGGGAGTTGGTTTATTAACATCTTTGGACTACGATTTATAAATGACTTAATGTGTGTCTTTTATTTGCCAGACTCTCACAAACACAAGAAAGACAAAGAACATCGTCACAAGGAACACAAGAAAGACAAAGACAGAGAAAAGACAAAGCACAATCATAGGTAGTTATTTATTTTTCTTATGTGTGCGTGCAAAACCTACTTATCCAAATAACATTTTAAAATGAATAGTTTTCAGTAGCCAAAGGGGCCCTCTTTGCAAAGTCTGCATTAAGTCCCTTGTTTCTTACAGGGACAAACCTCAATTTGTACCTTTTTTGTGAACGTGGATGGAATCCATTAATAGAAGTTTCTATTTAGAAGTATATGTTCCACCTGATCTGAGGTGGCTTAGGTTTGGGATTATCTTACTGACCTAGCCTCTTTCTCTACTTTAGAATGTTGTTGTATGTTAGTTGTTAGAAGGTTTAAAATACTCCAGACAGCAAAGTGTTGGCTACTTTGAGTACTTGCTCTGGTATTGTTGGTTGAGCCTTTTCTATTTAGTCATGCTATGGTTGTGTTTAATCATATTTTTGTTTTTAAATGCTGATCGTAAATTATGTAAATGCATGAGTTAACACTGATGACGGCATTAATGGTTTAGAAAGTTATTTATTTCCCACCTGTATATCTTCATTAGTGAACATCGAGACCCATCTGAAAAAAAACACAAGGATAAACACAAAGATGGGGAGAAACACCGTGAAAAAGACGGGGAAAAACATATAGAGAAACATCGGGAGAAAGATGGTGACAAGCACCGTGAAGAGAAACACAGAGAGAAAGATGGCGAGAAACATCGGGAGAAAGATGGCGAGAAACATGTTGAGAAACATCGGGAGAAAGATGGTGAGAAGCACCGTGAGGAAAAACATCGTGAAAAAGATGGAGAAAAACATAAAGACAAGCACAAAGAGAAGGATCGAGAAAAGAGGAGGGAAGAGAAGGTATAGTGACTCTTTTTATTCCATATCTTTCTTAAACCTGTACCATACGTTAGGGTAGACTTGATCACAAATTTAAATCACTAGTCCGTAAGACTCTATTTTAAATCCTGATATTTAAATGTACAGACTCATTCTCGGTGGTTATAATCTTTAATATTTGCAGTCAGATTACAACTTCATATTTAGAATAATAACCTGTTAGATTGATAAAACAGATATATCATAACTTTTTTTTGTTTAATAGATTAATCACTCATTTTTGGGAAAAATACTTAACTGTAACTACTTAAAATATTTAATCTATGCTTATTTCTCAATATATTTACTCAGTACAGCCTTAAAAGGAATATTTGTTTATTTCAACTCCTTATTTCTTTTTTTTTTTTATCAACCGTGTATAAAAATGCAATAACAAATATATATTATCGCTCAAGCATGACCATACCTAATAGCAGTGTTTGAAAAAAGATATGGTGAAATAAAAACTATTTTACTAACCTGAAGGTCCTGCCTCTTCAAACATCACTTCTTGTGATGTTGTTTATTCTTGGCCACCAGCAGGGGCGTATTAGCCGCGAGGCAAACAAGGCATTTGCCTTGGGCGGCATTTTCCAGGGGGCGGCAAAAAAAGCCGCCCCCCAAATGCCCAAGGCAAATGTCTTGTTAGCCTTGCGGCTAACAGACATGCTGGGCGGTCGGGCGGCGCTGCTGGGCGGGCGGCGAGGGAGCACTCCCCCTGAGCTGTCTGCTCAGCTCCCTCGCGCGCCGCACAGTGAGGCTGGGAGGCGGAGCCGGAATATGACGTCATATTCCGGCTCCCAGCCTCACTGTGCGGCGCGCGAGGGAGCTGAGCAGACAGCTCAGGGGGAGTGCTCCCTCGCCGCCCGCCCAGCAGCGCCGCCCGACCGCCCAGCAGCCACTGGACCACCAGGGAGAAAGATGACCCCCCCCCCCAGCATTCCCAAAGGTAAGGAGGCTGGGGGGGTTAAAGTAAAAAAAAAAAAAAGTGTTAGTGTGTGTGTGTGTCTGTTAGTGTGTGTGTGTGTCTGTTAGTGTGTGTGTGTCTGTTAGTGTGTGTGTGTCTGTTAGTGTGTGTGTGTGTCTGTTAGTGTGTGTGTGTGTGTGTCTGTTAGTGTGTGTGTGTGTCTGTTAGTGTGTGTGTGTGTCTGTTAGTGTGTGTGTGTGTGTCTGTTAGTGTGTGTGTGTGTCTGTTAGTGTGTGTGTGTGTGTCTGTTAGTGTGTGTGTGTGTCTGTTAGTGTGTGTGTGTGTCTGTTAGTGTGTGTGTGTGTCTGTGTCTGTTAGTGTGTGTGTGTGTGTGTCTGTGTCTGTTAGTGTGTGTGTGTGTGTGTCTGTGTCTGTTAGTGTGTGTGTGTGTGTGTCTGTTAGTGTGTGTGTGTGTGTGTCTGTTAGTGTGTGTGTGTGTGTCTGTTAGTGTGTGTGTGTGTCTGTTAGTGTGTGTGTGTGTGTGTGTGTGTCTGTTAGTGAGTGTGTGTGTGTCTGTTAGTGAGTGTGTGTCTGTTAGTGAGTGTGTGTCTTAGTGAGTGTGTGTCTTAGTGAGTGTGTGTGTCTTAGTGAGTGTGTGTGTCTTAGTGAGTGTGTGTCTTAGTGAGTGTGTGTGTCTTAGTGAGTGTGTGTCTTAGTGAGTGTGTGTCTTAGTGAGTGTGTGTCTTAGTGTGTGTGTCTTAGTGAGTGTGTGTGTCTTAGTGAGTGTGTGTGTCTTAGTGAGTGTGTGTGTCTTAGTGAGTGTGTGTGTCTTAGTGAGTGTGTGTGTCTTAGTGAGTGTGTGTGTCTTAGTGAGTGTGTGTGTCTTGGTGTGTGAGTGTGGGGGTGCCTCTGTGAGTGTGGGGGTGCCTCTGTGAGTGTGGGGGTGCCTCTGTGAGTGTGGGGGTGCCTCTGTGAGTGTGGGGGTGCCTCTGTGAGTGTGGGGGTGCCTCTGTGAGTGTGGGGGTGCCTCTGTGAGTGTGGGGGTGCCTCTGTGAGTGTGGGGGTGCCTCTGTGAGTGTGTATGTGTCAGTGAATGTGTGTGTGTGTGTGTATTTAGAATGCGGGGCGGGGTAAAGGTTGGGGGGGGGGCGTGCGGGGGGGGGGGGCGCCAGGGTACACCACTGGCCACCAGGCCTTGCATTCATTTCCTTTTTTTTATTTTTTATTTTAATTTTTTTTTACACCTGCTTTACCCAGCGGTAGAGGAACTTAATTAGATTATTCTTAAACTGGGTCTCTTTTTTACGGCTTGCTGCCATTTTGCTCCTCAAGAGCGGGAATAAAGAACTTTAAGCTACGTGCACAAGGATTTCAAAGTTTTACTGCTTGCAGCTCCCTCCTGACACTTAGAGCCTGGTACACATGTATTTCACTCCAAACAATCTTGAAACCTAGCCCCTAAGGTATTCATGTTTGTACATAGATTTGCAGAACAACGATGTATTTTATACAACTTTGCATGCAACGTTCATGTTATCTCAGGCTGGATAACTTTCATTTAATTAATTAAATTAATTTACCCCCCCAAAAAATGTTTAAACCATTGATTTTTTTTTTATAATTTAATTGGAAAATTCCACTCAATACAAAATGTAAAGCTACTTTCAAATTTTAAAATAGGGTATTTAACCAGGGCCTAGCAGACCAACCCCACCATTGCAATATGATCCAAGCACTCTTACACGGGGTACACTTGATATGTACCCCTTGATAAATTGTCTACCAGGTCACACCAAGGTGATAGACCTCACCTGTCATGCTGACCTATTAATAACTGAGAAAAGAGAGCATATATTATTAGACTGTTTTGCTTTTGTAACATAGATTCTGTTTTTCATTTTGTTCTTCTTCTTTTGTTTTTATTTGGATTTTGTTTTTGCGTACCTCAAAAATGTCATGAAATCACGTATATCGATTTTATTAGCTTTTACTCTTCCGCATTGCAAATCACTGAAAGTAAATATCTTGCTATATCCTCAAATTTAAACCACCCTGCTATATATTGTGATTCCCCTAACTTGCAGATACATTCTTATTTAATTTATTTTTTTATTTAGATGAAATCTCCAAGTGGCAGTCTTAAAATAAAGAAAGAAAATGGCTTTGCTAGGTAAGAATAAATGCTTTGTTTTTGCCTATTCAAACATGTACTTTAAATGGCACTCCATTTTTTGGGACTCTAACCAATATGACATGCAGTGGCTTTTACTGTTTTACTGGTGGTTTAATCCATCCGCCCAGGATGTATGTTGTAGACCTGGTCACGTCAGAACAGTGTTCCATTCATTATTTTATCTAAATACTAAAGTTATGATGTTCAATCTTTTAGATAGTGTCTTTAACATAGTGTCATGTACAGATTGTCTGATTTTACATATTACTGATTTCTTTCTCAGCCCTCCACGCATTAAGGATGAACCTTCTGATGAAGCATACACCATCTCAACAACAGAGAACGAAAAAACAATTAAAAGATCCAGGGATGATGATGAGTAAGTACATGAGATAGTAAAAGATAGACCACAATTTTCTTTGAGAATCCGTTGACTGCGGCCGTGGGTCTTAATGGAAACCCATGTTGATACCATTCCTATTATCCTGCATAATGATGCTGATTCCTCCAAAGGGGCATCAGAAGCGAAGGGCTCAACCCAAAAGGAATATGACCTGGACTCAAAGCATACTCCTTTTTCGGTTGAGTGCCAAGCCCCCCAGCTTCAGATGCCCCTATGGAAGTGACCACAGGATAGTATAAATTGACAAGATTTTGGATAGCAGTGTCACATTAGTAAACATTTTTATTTGATATAGCACTGATATCACAGCTATTCTTTAATGTTCCTTTTTTTTTTTTTTTTTCTTCAGTTTAGATTACAAGCCGAAAAAAGTAAAAACTGAAGATGTTAAAAAAGCAAAAAAGCGAAAGCAGGAGGAGGTAAGCTGTGTTTAGGTTATTTTTGATCTTGAGCTTAAATAGACATGCTTAGCTGGAGGTTTTTTAAATTTTATTTTAAAGCAAACACCGGTATTCTGACAATGCTGAAATGTATGGGAGTAGCTTTGTGCAAGAATATTCATGATATTATAAGCCGACTTATTCATGATATTATACCCCTCCTCCCCCTTTTTGACCCCAGAATGGCAGTCACATCACTCATCTTATCAAGAAGCTGTTAACCCATCCCAAATTAAAAATTATATCCCTGAATATTCAGTTTCTGTTTACACATCTGCACAGACTCTGATACAACAACATCTTCAGGCAGAGAATTCCACACCCTTATTGTTCTTACTGTAAAAAACAAAAACCCACCACTTTCCTTTACCATAGTTATCTTGCTTGAAGCTTTGATTTAGTGTTTTTGAAGTGTTTGTTTATTGAACCATACCTCCTAAATAGCTATATATATATATTTTTTTTTTTTTATGTGTGTTTTTGTCATCACCGTTAGGATGTCAAGCCCAAGAGCAAGAATAAAAGCAAAGTCACAGGCTCAGAAGGGGACGGCAAAAAGCGTAAAATAAAGAAAGAAGAGGAAGAAAAGTGGAAATGGTAATTGTAGCCACGGTTAGATCTGTTTGGTGATATCCATGTTTGTGGTAAGTGGCTGACCGCTGTTTCTCTTTGTAGGTGGGAGGAAGAGCGCCATTCTGATGGTGTAAAATGGAAGTTCCTAGAACATAAAGGTCCCTTGTTTGCGCCACCATATGAACCTCTCCCAGACAATGTGAAATTCTACTATGATGGTAAGCATGGCCTGCCGCTGCTTATTTGAGACATAAAAGGACACTCTGGGCACCATAACAACTTAATTGTGTGTTGGGAGTTAAGGTACGTGATTAACGTACTTGTTAACTTACCTGTGTTCTGTTAGGAAATGGTCAAAAATAGACTTGTGCACAAATGGCTTTTTTGAGCTGTGCTGAACGAACCAAATGCCTGCCTGTCTATGCATGAACAAACCGTTTCGTTCATGCCTGCCCAACAAAGTGATTTATTGCAGCTGAATGCAATTTGTGCAGATGTCTCGTCTAAACTTCTGTGTTCATTAGTTTTCTATTTCTCCTGCTCCTGTGCAATGTCCTTGTTGTCCTTGGAGTGTAATGACACTTGGTAAATCTTTAATGAAAAGAGAGCGCATGAAATAAAAACATTTTACACACGTTAAATAGCTTTGTGCATTTTTTTTTTCTATCAAGTGTTTTTTTTTGGTTTTTTTTATTCACTGGTGTAATTGCTAGAGATGTGACACTTTTTCTTTTTAACCATAATCTCTGTGAACTTATGGTTTAACTACAGGTAAACAAGTCAAGCTCAGTCCAAATGCAGAGGAAGTGGCCACATTCTTTGCAAAAATGTTAGACCATGAGTACACTACAAAGGATATCTTCAGGAAGAATTTCTTTAAGGACTGGAAGAAGGTTGGTACTTTGTATGCATCTCCTAGTAATCATTTTTTTTTAATGTTTTTATTTTTTTTCACTTAAACTTTTATTTCTACTCCTCTCTGCCCGCATTAGGAAATGACAGTGGACGAGCGGAATCTCATTACCAACCTTAGCAAGTGTGACTTTAATGAAATGAGCCAGTACTTCAAAGCACAGTCTGAAGCCAGGAAGCAAATGACCAAGGAGGAAAAGCTGGTAACTCTTCACAGTGTGCCGTCTTGATGTCCACAAATCCGTTCTCTTGTTCCGGCATTGGCTTTTTAAATTTTTTTTTTTTTTTTTTTAATAAGCAACAGCAAACTTGTTGTGCTGTAAATGATATACATTCTTCAGTAATAAAGGGTGTATAAATCTGTTCCCAACCTCAAAGAACCCTGTGCCTTCACCTACCTTTCACCTTTGCCGTTGGCATGCCTTACTTGAGATTTTAGAAGCCGGGAGTCAAATTAAAACTTCTAAACTTATATTATATTATATTATTAAGGCATTGGTGAGCTCCAGTATAGCAGGGCTCAAAACGTCTTATATGCTCACTACAAATTGCCCCCACCGTTCTGTATATTTAGAACGGTTTGACTTCTTATCTGAGGTCTGCCGTGTCCCACTTCCTACTACCAGCACTAATGATAGGGATCTGCAGGATGCTAAGTCATGGTGTCAACTAATTGCTACAAAGTTCTCGGCCGTACACTGCCGGGCTTGGCTCAGAGGGCTTCTGACTTTGTGAAGTAATGGAGGTGGGGTGGGGTGCCTGACCGACCCAAAGTGAGAAGTCAAATTATTCTAAAACAGTTTGACCACTTACAATGAGTGGGGGAAGGTGTGTGTGTTATGTTTTTAGTTTTGTCTTGAGTAATTCTTGCACTAATGCTTGCCTTTCCTAGAACCAAGGTAGAAAAGCCTAACACTACTGTTTTCACGTTCCTTTACCAGAAAATAAAAGCTGAGAATGAGCGGTTACTACAGGAGTACGGCTTCTGCATGATGGACAACCACAAAGAACGAATTGCTAACTTTCGCATTGAACCTCCAGGCCTGTTCAGGGGTAGAGGAGACCATCCTAAGATGGGCAAACTAAAGCGGAGGATAATGCCTGAGCACATTATAATCAACTGCAGCAAGTAAGAGTCCATGTTCCATGACACTACTGTAGTATTGAGGGAAATAATTAACTGTATCCAGACACCTCTCACTTCTGTGAGAAATGTATATATTGGATTATTATGACCGTCAAATATCTCCATTGACCCATTCTGGGTTTTTTTTTTCTAGGGACTCAAAAGTCCCTCCTGCTCCGTCTGGGCACAAGTGGAAAGAAGTTCGTCATGACAATAAGGTCACGTGGCTGGTGTCTTGGACAGAAAACATCCAAGGATCCATTAAATATATCATGCTCAACCCAAGTTCCCGCATTAAGGCAAGTTAATTGTGTTTAGATGTACTAATGACCACTTTTAATTTGTGTGGTGGGTTGTTGTTGTGTTTTGTTTTTCTCGTGACCGTGCTGTCGTCTGTTTTGGAGAATGGTATTGTGTCCAAAGAATCTCTAATGCTTGAAAGTTATTAAAATTTAAATGGATTCTAGTTCTAAGCCAGTTTTATGTATTTTTTTTTTTTTTTTGCCCTCTGTTACCAGGGTGAAAAGGACTGGCAAAAGTATGAAACTGCTCGTCGGCTAAAGAAGTGCGTTGACAAAATCCGGAACACATACAGGGAAGACTGGAAGTCCAAAGAGATGAAGGCCAGACAAAGATCTGTGGCACTTTACTTTATTGATAAGGTAAGGACATTTAATACTGAATCAACCTCTGGGGTAATGGAACACTGACATTTTACCTCTTTTATATTATCCTACTTCTAAACCAGATTATAAACATACCCCATACTATTTAACTCATTAATTTGAAGGTGAAGGAAAGCTTTCCTAGTGAGGCTTGTCAGTCTAGTACATAAAAGCATGGCCCTTGGCATTAGACATATTTGCTGCCTGCTCACTTGTGACATTTAATTTTTTATTTCTAGCTTGCTCTGAGAGCTGGCAATGAAAAAGAGGAAGGCGAGACTGCAGACACAGTGGGTTGTTGCTCTTTGCGAGTTGAGCACATAAATCTTCACCCTGAATTGGATGGCCAGGAATTCGTGGTGGAGTTCGATTTCCCGGGTAAAGATTCCATCCGTTACTACAACAAAGTGCCTGTGGAAAAGCGGGTAAGTAAATCCCTATTATTGCTGGGGATGGGGTAGCTGGTAATAACTTATTACTAATAAAGGTTTGGTTGACTATCAGTCAAGTGTAGCATGGGCAAAAATTACCTGACCGTTAATTTTTTATTTTATATTTTTGTATGTGCATAATGGTGAAAACATACAAGCTTGGGGTGCCCTGACAGCAATCCTCAAGCATATGGTCTTGCACATCTTGCATCTTGCATCAGTTGCATCTTTGGAAAAAACAGGCACATTCTGATCATTAATTTTTATTTAGGCAGACGTGGTTTCTTGATTCTCCTTTTGCCATGACCCTCTGATGAGGATCTTCAGTTTTATGACTCATCCAAACTCAAGATATATTGAGTCTAGTGAGGAGCAGATAGGGCCCCAATACAGTTGTCCTTTACTCTCGTCTGGTTTAGGGATTGCATTCAAGGCACCCGAGTATTTAAAACGAACTTGATGCTCTAGTGTTTCATGCGGAGAAGGCGTGAGCCTTGACTGACCCCCACATTTTTACATTTTATTTATTTTTCTTCCATTTGTAGGTGTTCAAGAATCTGCAGCTCTTCATGGAAAACAAACAGCCTGATGACGACCTGTTTGACAGACTTAATGTATGTCTATTTTATGGTTTTGTTTAATGTAAACATCACATACTCGTACAGAGCTAAAAACTTTCCACTTTTCCTCTATGATGCCAAATATATTGACATCCTGTCTGACACCTTTCACCTGCTTTCTTAGTGGGTAAAGAGACAGGGAAAAACTCCACCTTTGTAACTCCACCTTTCTTCAAAGAACACGGACATATCCCATGAGTGAATTCTAAGACCATTTGTCTTGCAGCATAGTTGCCTTTTGGTTGGTTTAGTGTAAGACGAGATCCCTTTCAATGATAGTGGCCAATGGGATCCTTCTAAATGTGATCTCTAGATCCATAAATCTATTGCTTCATATAGATCCTTTATTGTTTAAAATATCCATCTAGTCTCTCATTTTCATTACAATTACAAATTGATTCTAAATTCTGTCTACTGTGTTTTAATGATGCTTTTTATGTGGGTTATTTTTTTTTTTTGTGTGCAGAGGGAGGGGTTTACCAGCTATTAAATAGTTTCCCTTCTCTCTCAGACTTCTATTTTGAACAAACACCTTCAGGATTTGATGGAAGGATTAACAGCAAAGGTGTTCAGAACATACAATGCCTCCATTACCCTGCAACAACAACTTAATGAACTAACAAACGGTAAGTCCATGATCAACTGAAATGTGCTTATGATGGGGCAATTGTCAGTTTTTACATTGTAGTATTTTGTTTAAAATTGTTTTTATTTTGCACATAAAGTGGTAATAGATATAGATCATATGCACTGTTGCCTTCGCAGAGGCATTATAAATCAGAGAATAGACGTGTTGCATTTAGTCGCCTGCACAGAGGCACAAAAGGCTACATTTATAGGCATTATTAGATCAATTGCGTTTAACCAATGTCGGCATAGTAATAACTTGTTCTGGTTTGATTGATGGCAATTTACTAACACATAACAATAATGCTTGTAAAAACAGAGTATGTGAACTTATGTTGCTTATAATTAACGGTACTAGTAATACAGAGTTTCTGCATGCTTGAAGCTTAAACCAGAAAATCAAATAAAGTTTGCGGCCATATGTTAAGCTTGGATTACATTTGCCCTCCGGCCTAACTGCTTAGTATGTGTTGAGAGAATTATGGTGTTGGATAGCATATATTTGTATCGGCTAAGGCGCTGACATGCTGGTATCCTTTATATAATGTGGCAATCTGGTTATGGAGCCCTTTTGACTTTGGTGAAGTAGGCCTAAAATAAGACCTTTTAGTACACCTATTTTAGTAAGACATGGAATTATATGGCAAACTAGAGATGCATTTATCAAGATACCTATCTTAAGCAAAAGCAATATCTTAATCTACCATATGCATACTGGTTGGCTAACAGCTATGTGCCAAGTTAATTTAGTTAATGGCTGGTACGCAGAACCTGCAATAATATTATCACCATATGTGAAGGTCATTATTACACAGTCCAAAACGGTCAGTTGTAACATGTAGAATTATAGAAAAGAAAAAAAAATAAACAAAAACTTATAAGGACATATGAAATATATGAAAATTTAGAAATACTAAATTCTTGGTAGGTACGGTACAAGCATAATGACCGTAGTTGGGAACTCTATAATGGTCCAATCTGGGCCGTTCGTTACACAGCAACAACATGGCCCCAGTGCGCCGGGTTTCCATCCGTCCTCCCCAGACAGGACACTGTCCGACCGCAGGGCTTTCAGTGGCTCTGTGGGCACTCAGGGCCAGAGACCGTCCACTGGACCCCCACACCTAGGGCCTGAGCGCCCCCTGTCCCCTGCACCTCTCAAGCTTCTGTGGAGTGTAAGCCCCCAGTCTCTCCTGGTGCTGGCCACACACTTGGGGACGATGCGCATCCCTCACGGCCACCGATCTTCCGGAAGGCCCGCATCCTCTTGATCCACAGGACTTGCAGCACCAGGGACTCGACTCCCCGAGGACCCCCACAGACTCGGTAAGTCTGGGCCGTCACTCCTTCGGTGGGCAGGTAGTTGGGGAATTTTTTTAGTTGCCGGCGTCATCTGTGGCCACATGTGCCGTGCTTGCCAGCCCTTCAGGAGCAATTAATAGTCCCCTTCACGTCTTCTTTCGTCGTAATGAGCTTGGATGTAATTTGGTCCTCACGACTCTTTTACTGGCGGGCTCCTTTTCGGCTGCCTTTGCCAGTTCAGGAGGGCAGTCTGGGCCCAGCACGGGGAACTCCCGTCTCGGCACGTGTCGCCTCCATGAGGCCAGATTACCCCACCGGCTGGGGGGGTGAGCGGGGTCGCGCCCCGAACCAGCAGCATACTTTGCCTGGGTAAGTTGCTTTTGTTTTTCATTAAGTCGTCTGTGGCCCGGCACGGAGGATCGGCATGTATTATGACCGACTCATGGTCACTAGAGTCTGGTCTTTCGGCCGCGGGTAGGCCTTGAAAGTCCTTTACGGTGCTCACAGCCTTCTTTCAGGATCTAATTGGCATCTTTGTAAAGCTGGTGTTATCCTTAACTTTATTTCAGCGGGTAACCCGGTCTTTGCGCCGTCTGTGTTTCAGGGCCAGTTTAGTTTGTTTGGGCCGGGAGCCATGTAAGTCTGCTGCCATGCGGCCCGGCCCCCCCATTGTAGTATTTTGTAGTTTTAACAAGTCTACAGTACTGTCACCTTATTTTTGCATAACAGAAAAATGGTACGAAACTGCATGCTTTCATGCAAAATGTTAAAATGGAAGAATATTTGGTCAACCAAAGCTCTAGGTCACCAGTTTGAGCAAAGTTCGCACTAGATTGCCCCACATAGGTAGCTATGGTTTGGTGTGGAGGTAAAGCAATACATTGATAGAAATTAATTTTAATTCAGATCCTGCTTTGAGAACTTGTGATAGTGGGTGTCACTTTAATCTTCTTGTGCAACGTGTGGAGATCACAACGAGCATCAAGCAGACAGGTCACAGGATTTTCCAGAGGCTTGCTTCGTAATGCATTTCTTTAACTCCCACCACCGGTTTATACTAGTCAGAGAAGAAACATTGTGTACAGAGCAAATCTTTTGATCAATCTGTATGTCTCCACAGGTGATGATAATGTCCCTGCCAAAATCTTATCTTACAATCGTGCCAACAGAGCAGTAGCCATCCTGTGTAACCATCAGCGTGCACCCCCCAAAACATTTGAAAAATCTATGCTGAACCTACAGACAAAGGTGGGTACCGGTGCAGATCTGGGTGAAGTGTTGGGTTGGGGCGGGGGGACGAGGGTTTTTTAATTTACTGGGTTATAAGGTTAATGTGCACAAATTTACATATGCACCATGCCCGTGTCTGTAGATCGATGCCAAGAAAGATCAACTGGCTGATGCCCGACGAGAACTAAAGAGTGCCAAAGCAGATGCCAAAGTGAGGAGAGATGAAAAGACTAAAAAGTAAGTTAATGGTTTTCCCTTCTATTTTGTTTACTTTTAGATACGGATTAGATTCTTAGATCCCAGTTTTTCAGTTTCTAGCACTTTAGTTACTGCCTGCAGAGAATGAGCCATCTTCCCTGGAAAAATTATTTGTGCTTACTGTTGATACAGTCACTGATCTTTTTCCCTCCCCTCCTTCATTCTGTCTTAACGTAGGGCACTCGAGAGCAAGAAAAAAGCTGTAGAAAGGATAGAAGAGCAGTTGATGAAGCTGGAGGTTCAGGCCACTGACAAAGAAGAGAACAAACAGATAGCCCTTGGAACCTCCAAATTGAACTACTTGGATCCACGAATCTCTGTAGCTTGGTGAGTTTCTTTTAAAATGGTTCCTGTCAAGTTCAATTAAAACGATTCAATATCCTCTTGGTTTTTGGTCCTGTGCAATAATGGTGGACAATTTTTTTTTGTTTGTTTTTTTACTTAATTTTAATATTTTAATTCTGTTTATTTACCTCAAGCAACGTCTTATTGTCCCCCTTGTTGAATTATCTCCTAAAATGATGAGCTTGGCTTATTTATAAATCCTTTTCATTCTCTCTGCTCATACTGACTTATTGTTGTGTGTTGTCCGCAGGTGTAAGAAGTTTGATGTCCCCATTGAAAAGATTTATAACAAAACTCAGAGGGAAAAATTTGCGTGGGCTATTGATATGGCAGAAGATGACTTTCAATTTTAATGCATGTTTGGGAGAATGAGAATGTGGTGTAAAACCTTAAGATTAATTTTATTTGAAGCCTGGATGTTGCCTCAAAACATGAGTTCTTGTTTTTATTGTTTTTTAGAACGCTGTGAGCCTTACAACTTATTAACTGTTATTCTATTAATTTTTGTAATTTCTTATGGTGGGAAGGGGATATGCAGCAGATTAAGGGGAGAAAGACGCATATGAAAATGGCAAAGAAGATAACTATTTAAATCCACAGGAGGAATTTGGGGTAAAATTGAAAAATTGTCCCCATTGCTGCCTTTTTAGTATTGTCCTATGGACAAGGACTATATACATATGTACAAAATGGGAAACCGGAAATTGACTGCATTGTTTTATGTGTTTTGAGACAGGAGGTTTTCACCAGGCAAAAAAAAATCACAAAAAAAATTGTATAGAGATTTAAAAGAGAAAAAAAACCCTGTTTTTAATTTTTTTTAATTTTTTTTTTTTTCTTCCTTTTTTTGCAATAATGTCTATTTTATTAGAAAAAAAAATAAGTTGTACCCTTCCTCTTTCATCTGGACATATCCCCTTTCCCAAATTACTTTAAATGTTTTGGGTTTTTTTTTTTGTTTTTTTTTTGTTTTTTGCAACATTTTGTTATTCTGGCAGCTTGAGGGGTTAAGTAATTTAATTCCTTTTACAACCCACTAAACGTGAAGTATAGATTCTGACCAAATCACCATGTTTTGGTTTTCGTGACTTAGACAGGCACATTAATGAAAACAAATGTGAGTTTGCTTTTGAGTTTCCAGAGGTGGGGGGAGGAAGTCGAATATTTTATTTAGAAATGTGAATTTCTTTTTTTATTTTTATTTTTTTTTAATATTATTTAATCTTTCTTGTTAGCATAAAGCAGATACTATTTTAAAATTGTAGGAACATTACATTTGCAGGTCTAAATGTCTTTTTACACCGCCCAAACTTTGATTAAATTGCTTTTCATATCTGGGAGGCTAGATCCTGTAAGTGCAATGGAGACCAAAATAGCGGAAATATTTTACCAAAAAAAAAGCAAAAAATAAAAAAACTTTATTTATCTTGAAACCTCAGTGCTCCTACCAGTGTGTTGGTTTTTTTTTTGTTTTGTTTTGTTTTTGTTTTGTTTTTTTAAATCTCAGAAATTGTTCCTTTTTGAGTTAAAAAAAAAAAAAAACCAACTACATTCAGGGATTTTGTTTTTTTTGCATTTTAAGAGATTTGGAACTTTTTGGTGAGTTGCAGTGCTACCCCTTTGGGGCCAAAGGAGGCTGTACTGGCTGCAATGGGCTTTAGCACTTTTTAAATACTAGAAAATAAATTTTAATCTGGGATACCATCAATTTTATAAGCGAGCACTACAAAAAAAATGAAATATTAGATTGCTTTTCTTTTTAATTCATAGCATTTAGTGTATTTAAAAATTGAGTTTTGGGGGGGGAAATACTATAAAGAACTTTTAATGTGAATTTTTGCCTAGAATCCTCATTCATCTACTATGTACAAAAATACACTGAGAACACCATAACAGTCTTTTATGTGGACTTGTTTTAATTTCTCTGTTATCTTCTATTTTTACCATGAATCTGCCATTACTGGAGTGTAGGTTATTTAAAATAAAGTCCTACAACTTGCAGTTTGTCTCGCGCTTTTTTATTTTATTTTATTTTTTTGGATGTTTGTTTTTGAAATGTGATATCAATTGCGATTGTGTGTGATTTATTTAACCCCTTAAGACCGCAGCCAAATGTACAAGTTGTGAACAGAACAAAACGTAAACAAAACCTGGCATTTGCGCTATGTCTGTCCAACCGTAATTCACCTCTTTCATATTAAATGCACCCACCCTTATTATATATAATTTTATTCAGGGGAAACAGGGCTTTTTGATTTAACATCAAATATTTAGGTATAAAACACAATTTAATATGAATACAATATTGAAAAATAGGAAAAAATAAGAATTTTAAAAAAATGTTTAGTTCTACGTGAAATTCTAACTGTGACTGTCATAATACTGTTTGCTTCTACTGCAATAAGATACACATATTTGTATAAAGCTATGTCTCACGTGTAAAACAGTAACCCCTATATATAGGTGTTTTGGAAAGTTACAGGGTCAAATATAGCGATATATCACTAGTCAAATATAAGGCTTGCGTTTCAGTTTTTTCACAATGAAATTCGCCAGATTGGTTACGTTGCCTTTGAGACTGTATGGTAGCCCAGGAATGAGAATTACCCCCATGATGGCATACCATTTGCAATAGTAGACAACCCAAGGTATTGCAAATGGGGTATGTCCAGTCTATTTTAGTAGCCACTTAGTCACAAACACTAGCCAAAGTTAACGTTCATATTTGTTTGTGTGTGAAAAATGCAAAGAACTAATTTGAACGCCAATTTTGGCCAGTGTTTGTGACATTACTGGCAGTGTTTGTAACATTACTGGCGAATTTCAATGTGAAAAAACTGAAACGCAAGCCTTATATTTGACTCTAACTTTTGAAAACACCATAAAACCTGTACATGAGGGGTACTGTTATACTCAAGAGACTTTGCTGAACACAAATATTTGTGTTTCAAAACAGTAAAAAGTATTGGAGCAATAATATCGTCAGTGTAAGTGCCGTTTATGTGTGAAAAATGCATAAAACGTCACTTTTACTGACGATATTGTCGTTGTAATCATTTTACGGTTTTGAAAAACAAATATTTTGTGTTCAGCGATGTCTCCCGAGTAAAACAGTACCCCCCCATGTGCAGGTTTTATGGTGTCTTGGAAAGTTATAGGGTTAAATATAGTTCTAGAAAATTAACTTGTAAGTCCAGTGTAGTGGATCCAGGAGCTGGTTCACTTAAAAGGCTTTGTTAAGATTTCACTGATGTGGGCATATAATTCAAGAACCAAGGATAAAACACAATATTTGTATGTGTGGTGTGTATACCTTTTAAATCTGCTGAAAACAGTCAATTTGATACACACCAAATATTGTACCTTTTGCAAAAGAGATTAGGACCACTTTATGTGTAGGAAATCAGTATGAGGAACTGTTTCCTATATTGTGATAAAATTGTGATAGCATTAGTATAGCATTCGTGTATAATAACACAATAGTATATGGTGTATACGTCTTTAAATCTGTAGTGACAGAGTAAGTGGAGTATATACCAAATAATATACTTTTGTAATACAAAGATATGTACCTTATAAGATGGAAATGCAGTAAAATAAAAATGAGTAAGATCCAATGCAATACAATAAAATTAAGAAAATAGTGCAAAATTTATTAGAAAAAGTAACTATGCCAAGGCATTCAAAGTGTTAAAATATATAAAGCATGAAAAATATGTAAAAATATAAGTCAGGGACGGTTTGCAAGATTGTTACCAGCACATCTGTATGTTATTCCGATTTTGTCTTGGGGACCGATCAGGATGGATGTAGATAGTTTGTTACACTCTCTGACGGCTGTTTGTGAGGTTGGCGTGCGTCCCAGACCTCACTCTGGGTGGTGCACGCTGTTGGCCGGCCGGTCCCCAGATTTTGGAACACTCTTCGTTGGATGGAAGAAAACACAGCGGCTGGTTTTTGATCTGCGTCCGTACCCTGCTCAGTTCTTTGTGGTCTAACGCGTTTCGTGGGTGTCAGCCCCACTTCCTCAGAGACTGGATGAAGATTCTTCAATACATCGTGGTTTAAATACAGTTCTAATTAGTGTTAATTGCAATGATTATTTGGGGAATGGTATACTGAACTGTTGATTATAATACACAAATAAAATTTGAATTTTGAACATATGCTTTCAGTGTACAGAGTCATTCGAATTCATAAATACAAATGATAAAAACGAATAGTAAGAACACTGGGTAAAAACATTAGAAGTATTGGAAACAAAAAAAGGCATAAAAACATTAGAAATATTTAAAAGCATTGGAAATATCTATAAGGTATATCTGAATTTTGGTAAAACATATAAAGATCGATATCCTTTGTGTATATTTGGAAGCTGTTGATAAAAGATTGTTATTGTTGTTATTGTGATATAAGAATTGGTTCATAAATTGATATATAATAAATAAATCAGAGTAGTGCCAATGGTAATATCCTATGGAAACAACACTTATTTAATGAGAGTGCAATAAATGAATACTTGAGTTCATGCTAAGTAGTCATGTTGTGATGTATATATCACTTGAGACATTGTGTATGTTTTAAATATAATCACTTAAAGAGCTATATAATGGAATTAGCAGTATGAAAACTATTTAAAATTAGGAGAATGAACGATAGAGTATAAAAAAGGGCTGAATATGAGAACTGGATATAGGAGGCTAGATGTAAAAAAATTAATGTGGGAATGTGAAAAGACTACAAGAGAATATATAAAGACTATAAGAAAATGTATATATTAGCCAATTAACCAAAAAGTGTCTAAATTGGAGGGGAAGTTCTTATTGGAGAAGAATATTGTAAAAGTGGGAGGAGGATACTGGAGACTAGAACTGGAGTGTATATACAGAATGCATATGACACAGAAAATAATAAAATACAGTGAGACAATATATGTAAAATCTAAAAAAAAATATTCTATAAAAAGGCATTAAGTTCAAAGTCTATATTTAGGCCTTTGGGGACTAAGGTCTCTAGGTTGAATATCCATTTTGCCTCAGTTTGGTCTAGATTTCTTTCCATGTCCCCACCTCTCCAATGTACATTTACTTTCTCGATGGGTAGGAATTTCAATCCTGTAGGATCTCCTCCATGGAATTCTTGGAAATGTTTGGAGAGATTGTGTGTCTGCAGTCCCCTCTTGATGTTGCATATATGTTCCGCTATTCTGATTTTCAAAGATCTTTTTGTTCGTCCAACATATTGTTTGGAGCAAGGGCATGCAATGAGGTAGATAACTCCTACTGTGTCACAACTCATATCGGTGTGTAAGTTATATTCTTCCAAGTTAGTTGTGGATTTGAATTTGGTAATTTCCAATTCTAAGGAGGGGTTATTCTTGCATGCTATGCATTTGGTGCATCTTCTAAAGCCTTTGGTTTCTGTTCTATCCTGGGTATCATGGGAAGATTTAATAGTTGGTGCTAGCATGAGTTGTAGATTTGATGCTCTTGTGAAAATAATTCGTGGTTTGGAGTCAAGGATATCGGTGAGTGTAGGATCACTCCTTAGTATATTCCAATGTTTGTTTAGGATCTTCTCTATAGTGCGAGCTATATGATTGAATTTGGTTATGAAAGCAGGTGTTGAATGGTGTATATCAACGATCTTCTTCTTGCTCTTCAGAGTATCTTCTCTTGGAATCGTTAGGGCTTTCTTTCTAGCATCAGTCAGTAGTTTTGTAGGATACCCTTTGACTAGAAATCTCTGTTCCATTTCCTCCATTTGCTCTTCGCATGTTTCCATCTTGGAACAATTCCTTCTGATTCTCCTAAATTGGTTATGTGGAATGTTTTTCAGCCAGGTATGTTTGTGGTGACTAGTAAAAGGAATAAAACTGTTGCAGTCTACAGATTTCTTAAAAGTCTTAGTGTGTATTCTTTTGTCTTCAATATAGATATTTAAGTCTAAAAATTCAATCTGTTGTTGCGACTGGTTGAATGTGAATTCTAGATTGTACAGGTTGGTGTTGAGGTAGTTTTTGAATGAGTCTAGGGATTCCAAATCCCCTCTCCAGATAAAAAAAACAGTCGTCTATATATCTACGCCACAGGGACAGATTTGCGCCAAAAGGGCAGTTGTTCCATATAAATTCTTCTTCCCATTTGCCCATAAATAGGTTTGCGTAGCTTGGCGCAAATCGTGTCCCCATGGCAATACCCTCTATCTGTAGATAAAATTGATCGTTAACCAAAAGTAGTTATGAGTAAGGATGAATGCGATGCATTGGATCAGAAAATCAATTTGGTCGTTCTGTAGTTCTGAGTACACTGCTAGTGAGTATTGGGTAGCCTCACATCCTTGTAGGTGTTCTATTATCGTGTAGAGTGAGGTGACGTCTGCTGTGACTAAAATCATATCTTCTGTCCAATTAAAATCAGCTAAAATGTTTAAAATCTGCGTGGTATCCCTCAGGTAAGATTTCAGATGGGGTACCAAGTTTTGTAGAAACTGGTCAACATATTCGGAGAGATTAGCTGTAAGAGATCCAATTCCAGAGAGGATTGGTCTTCCTGGTGGTTTCGTCAGTCGCTTGTGGATTTTGGGTAAGTGATAGAAGACTGGTATCCTTGGAAATTTGGTGAATAGGTACTGATATTCTCTGTCATTGATGATTCCTCTCTCTTTTCCTTGGTCTAGTCTCTCCTTAAATTGCAAGGTGGGGTCTTGTTCTAGTTTCAGATAGGTGGAAGTGTCTCCCAATAGTCTTTGGTTCTCATCCACATAGTCCTCGGTGTTCAAGATGACTAATCCACCTCCTTTGTCTGCAGCTTTAAAAGTTATGTCCCCCAATTTCCTTAGCTTTTTAAGTGAGTTCCTCTCTTTTCTCGTCAGATTATCTTTTCTGATCTTGTTTGTAATCTCCCTTCTAAAATCTTTCTCCGCCATCTTCTCAAATACTTTGATTGAGAAATTGGAAGAAAGATATAAGACACAAAGAAATTGGAAGAAAGATATAAGACAGAGACCTAACCATCGTAAAGAATACGGAAAGGACTATAGACCATAGCGACGTATGACCTATAAGGAAGCTCTAGTCTCCCAAAGAACTCCCACACAAAGCTTCAGAACCACCCAGATACAGGATAGACCAACCTATAACAGAAGGTATGAGGACACAAATCACAGACAATACCAACCCCACCACCAGGTGAGATATAACCACCAGGGAAGGTATAAACAACGTTCAGAACAAGATACCTACCAATATCAGAAGAAGAATTGGAGACCAAAAGACCACCTATATCAGAACACTCCAGACTCGAGAACTCGGTCACCGGATCATGGGGAGATCCAATCCACCATGACGGTGAAAGATAACAAGACTGCACCATCAGTCTCAAATTCACACATGGGGAATGATTTTTTAGAGAAACGGGGGAGGATTCCCCCCAAACCATTCATCATGGAGGATTTCAGATCTCCAGACAGAAGGAAGAAAAGATCAATAAGAGAAACAGAAGAAGAGTCAGAACCACAAGAAGATCTAGTCAAACAAAAAAGGAGGAGATAAAAATATTCAATCTATCTACCAGAGTCCTCAATTCAGATGAAATATCACTTCTGAAAAAAGGTCTAAAATTCGCACCCACTTCGAAAAGTTCTAACTTTAACGCCTGCATAGATCTACATAAATTCATACGGAAGGTTACTATTAAAACATTTTTCACAGATAAGGACCCAATACAACCCAATACAACCCAAGATTACATACATACAGGATTACATCCTGCTTCTACTTTTTATCCACAATATATGAAGACCGACTCAATCAAAGTATTTGAGAAGATGGTGGAGAAAGATTTTAGAAGGGAGATTACAAACAAGATCAGAAAAGATAATCTGACGGGAAAAGAGAGGAACTCACTTAAACAGCTAATGAAATTGGGGGACATAACTTTTAAAGCTGCAGACAAAGGAGGTGGATTAGTCATCTTGAACACCGAGGACTATGTGGATGAGAACCAAAGACTATTGGGAGACACTTCCACCTATCTGATACTAGAACAAGACCCCACCTTGCAATTTAAGGAGAGACTAAAGGAGATACTAGACCAAGGAAAAGAGAGAGGAATCATCAATGACAGAGAATATCAGTACCTTTTCACCAAATTTCCAAGGATACCATTCTTCTATCACTTACCCAAAATCCACAAGCGACTGACGAAACCACCAGGAAGACCAATCATCTCTGGAATTGGATCTCTTACAGCTAATCTCTCCGAATATGTTGACCAGTTTCTACAAAACTTGGTACTCCATCTGAAATCTTGCCTGAGGGATTCCACGCAGATTTTAAACATTTTAGCTGATTTTAATTGGACAGAAGATATGATTTTAGTCACAGCAGACGTCCCCTCACTCTACACGATAATAGAACACCTACAAGGATGTGAGGCTACCCAATACTCACTAGCAGTGTACTCAGAACTACAGAACGACCAAATTGATTTTCTGATGCCATTCATCGCATTCATCCTTACTCATAACTACTTTTGGTGTAACGATCAATTTTATCTACAGATAGAGGGTACTGCCATGGGGACACGATTTGCGCCAAGCTACGCGAACCTATTTATGGGCAAATGGGAAGAATTTATATGGAACAACTGCCCTTTTGGCGTAAATCTGTCCCTGTGGCGTAGATATATAGACGACTGTTTTTTTATCTGGAGAGGGGATTTGGAATCCCTAGACTCATTCAAGAACTACCTCAACACCAACCCGTACAATCTAGAATTCACATTCAACCAGTCGCAACAACAGATTGAATTTTTAGACTTAAATATCTATATTGAAGACAAAAGAATACACACTAAGACTTTTAAGAAATCTGTAGACTGCAACAGTTTTATTCCTTTTACTAGTCACCACAAACACACCTGGCTGAAAAACATTCCACATAACCAATTTAGGAGAATCAGAAGGAATTGTTCCAAGATGGAAACATGCGAAGAGCAAATGGAGGAAATGGAACAGAGATTTCTAGTCAAAGGGTATCCTACAAAACTACTGACTGATGCTAGAAAGAAAGCCCTAACGATTCCAAGAGAAGATACTCTGAAGAGCAAGAAGAAGATCGTTGATATACACCATTCAACACCTGCTTTCATAACCAAATTCAATCATCAAGCTCGCACTATAGAGAAGATCCTAAACAAACATTGGAATATACTAAGGAGTGATCCTACACTCACCGATATCCTTGACTCCAAACCACAAATTATTTTCACAAGAGCATCAAATCTACAACTCATGCTAGCACCAACTCTTAAATCTTCCCATGATACCCAGGATAGAACAGAAACCAAAGGCTTTAGAAGATGCACCAAATGCATAGCGTGCAAGAATAACCCCTCCTTAGAATTGGAAATTACCAAATTCAAATCCACAACTAACTTGGAAGAATATAACTTACACACCGATATGAGTTGTGACACAGTAGGAGTTATTTACCTCATTGCATGCCCTTGCTCCAAACAATATGTGGGACGAACAAAAAGATCTTTGAAAATCAGAATAGCGGAACATATACGCAACATCAAGAGGGGACTGCAGACACACAATCTCTCCAAACATTTCCAAGAATTCCATGGAGGAGATCCTACAGGATTGAAATTCCTACCCATCGAGAAAGTAAACGTACATTGGAGAGGTGGGGACATGGAAAGAAATCTAGACCAAACTGAGGCAAAATGGATATTCAACCTAGAGACCTTAGTCCTCAAAGGCCTAAATATAGACTTTGAACTTAATGCCTTTTTATAGAATTTTTTTTTTTTTTTTTAGATTTTACATATATTGTCTCACTGTATTTTATTCTTATTTTCTGTGTCATATGCATTCTGTATATCAGTGGTAGTCAACCTTTTTCTAACTACCGCCCACTAATGCATCTTTTTGGTTGAAAAAAATTCATTACCGCCCACCAGTTTTCGCCCCAGTGCGGAATATTTTTTTCGAAAGGAAGGTGTTTTAAAAAAAAAAAAAAAAATGTACATACATTTATCTTTTTATTTCCAATTAATGCATGTTTATAATGTTTTTAACTTTATAAAGTTTAATGAGAAAACAATAAAGTAAATAGAAATTACCTTTACTAGTGATTAATGAGATCCTTGAGGTTGATGCTGCAAGACTAAATATTTGATATCTGGTTCGATTTTCGTAAGGAACAAACAAAGGTCTCCTCTTTCGGTGATATTCAGACGACTTCTCTGTTTGCGCATAATATGATTTCTCATTTGTGCGTCAGCTCCCCTCTTCTCCCTCCAATTCCCCTCACCACCTTTTTTTTCCCTTTTTTTAACCTTCCATATAGCAATGCCCAGTAGGAAGGCTGAGCTAGGTATCCCACTATAACAGACTGGCACACATACATACATACAGACAGACAGGCACACATACAGACACACACACGCATGACACATACATGCAGACAGGCACACATACATACAGACAAACACAAGACATACATACAAAGACACACATACATACATACAGACAGACACAAGAAACATACATACAAAGACAAGACACACATACATACACACACATATAGACAGACACACACACACGACACATATACATACAACACACATATACAGACAGACACACACGACACATACAAAGACACACATACAGACAGACACACAAGACATACATACAAAGACACATACACACACAAGACATACACACAAAGACACATACACACACAAGACATACATACAAAGACAAGACACATATATACAGACACACACACACAAGACACATACATAAGACACACACAAGACATGCATACAAAGACACATACACAAACAAAAACACACATTATATTTAAGTCACCCTCCTGTTTCCTACCTTTAAGGTGCAGGAGGGAGACTTTCCCTGGGGTCCAGTGGTGGCTCAGGTGGATGGGAGTCAGAGTTCCCACTCTGTCTCCGTCCTCCCGCGCGGGCTGTCAGTATGCTGGGAGGAGTGACCGGGGAATCACTTCCTCCCAGCAGAGATGATGTCATCACAGGGGGCCTGGTCGCGCTGTTAAAGCGCCCAGCACAGACCGGGCCCCCTAATAATCCATATCCATCGGGTGGCCCTGACAGCATGGGTCACCCGATGGACGCCTCCATATGCGGCCCCGGCGGTTTGCCGCCCGGGACGGGGCCGCAAGTGGTGATGGCGGTACCCGGTCGCAGGGGTACCGCCGGCTCGTACCTGCCCGCCCGCTCACCCAATCTGTAAAAAAATTTGAAAATCCCTACCGCCCACCTGGAATCCTGAAACGCCCACTAGTGGGCGGTAGGGACCAGGTTGACGACCCATGCTGTATATACTCCAGTTCTAGTCTCCAGTATCCTCCTCCCACTTTTACAATATTCTTCTCCAATAAGAACTTCCCCTCCAATTAAGACACTTTTTGGTTAATTGGCTAATATATACATTTTCTTATAGTCTTTATATATTCTCTTGTAGTCTTTTCATATTCAGTCCCACATTCAATTTTTTACATCTAATTTTTTACATCTAGCCTCCTATATCCAGTTTTCTCATATTCAGCCCTTTTTTTTTTTTTTTTTTAATTCTTTATTTTTTGTTGTGCAAGTTTTAACAATCAGCTTACTCAGCCACAACAGCAGTCGTAAGCAATAACAGGCATAACAGTCAAAACATGGCATATGAATAGACAGCACAATTTTTGATTATGTTGAAAGAAGGTATAGACAGTGGATAGACGTAACATATAAAAGAAAATTTTAGCTTTCTTGTCTGTGGTGAACATGTTAGGTATTGGTCTATGTGTGTAGTGCATGTTAGGCAAGTCGTACGTGCAACATTTAAAAGCAATGCACATTTTTACATTTTAGTGTCGTTCTTACAGCGTAGTTACATAGCTGCCCTGCACAGGGCTAGTGATATTAGTTATTAACAAAAAACTTAGGCATGTAGTAAATAAATTGGCTAGTTTTGAGTGCCATAGAGTAACATAAGGACCGATTGATTCGGGCTGGGACTAACTTTTATACAAGGGGGGGAACATATATGGTTAGTGTACT
The DNA here is from genome assembly GCF_036172605.1 of Pelobates fuscus. Classification (NCBI taxonomy): domain Eukaryota; kingdom Metazoa; phylum Chordata; class Amphibia; order Anura; family Pelobatidae; genus Pelobates; species Pelobates fuscus. The sequence goes on from NC_086321.1 coordinate 332,005,672, forward strand.
TGCCGCACTGAAGTGTAGTAGTAACAGGCTGAGTGGGTTATGTGCTAAATGGCTGCGTTGCCATATGTTAGGTGCTAGTCTAAAGCAAGTGAGGCTATCAAGTGCTTCAGTGATTAGCCCTGTAGTGTAAAGGCAAGTCTCCCATTTAATAGGCAGGCAGGCACAGAAAGATGATGATTTTATAATCACGGTTTATTTCCACTTCACTATGTTTGGGGTGTTGTATTAGGTTAAGAGGAGCTGGGGCCTGTTTGGAGATTTTTTGGAGGGAATAAGAGAGTAGGACTATTACTACTACTAGCTGGTATTTTTTTGTTAGGATAGATAAGTGTACTATACTACAATACTAGCCCTACTTTGACTAGTCAGTTCAGACAGCACTGAGGCTAGTTCCAAGTAGTAGGGTGTCCGGTGATGTCTATTAGGGGGATTGTTTAGTCTCCTAAACTATCATTCATTGTTTCCAAACCAGAGACATCCTTTCACACTATCTACCAACACTGAATGCTTATATAGGAACACTCTACACTGTAGAAGCCGTCTATCCTATATTTGGGGGTTTCCCCTACTAGCATTCAGTTATTCATGTGTGGCCATATGAGTTTTCATGTAACTCCTTATGTTACAGTACCCTTTAGTGTAACTCTGTGGAGACTTTTATGTCTCTATACCTCTATATGACTATACGCTTTTTGGTCCTGGCTGGCAATCAGTAGCCAGCGTGTCAGACTACCTGGAGGTTCCGTTTTACACTAGTTCTCAGCATCTGAATGCTACTGGGGAACCATATCATATGTGGCTTACCCTTTATTGCTATTGGTCCTACTAGCACTTAGTGCTTTACTTATGGCCACATTTACCTGTATGTTACACTGCTTATTTCAGCACCCGCAAGTGGATATTTTGTTGAGACCCCATTGTCTCTATACTTCCATATGAGTACACACGATTGTGGTTCTACGCTGCACTCCCTAAGCAATGTGTCATACTAGCGTATGCTTCCTTAACCAGTACCTTAGGGTTTGGTTTTGTCTACGCATTAGCCGGCTAGTAGATTAGTCATTGTCATCTACCACCTATATTTCCTATCATTGAGGTATATATCTAGAATACATTGGTCGAAGTTGATACCTCTCCCATTACTCCCTGAGCCCCTTATTATCTCCTCTCCTTTTTTTACCACTTTGGTGTTTTTCTATTTGTCTATTTAGTATTTATTCTTTATGTTCTATTGTTTGTTCATGGTTATGTATACCTAATTAAAGATTACGATTTTAACAGTCAGCAGAGCCTAGTATCTCACCGGTGTTACCTAGACCACTGGTTTTGGGTTTACACCATCTACTCTCTTTTTTTGTATACAATACAAGGGTTACCCCCTATCGAGATACTATCTGGACACACTTATCGTATCCCCGCAAGGGGGTTATTTTCTTTTCCTTAAGTCTCCCATTTAAACAATAGGTGTGTGCTAGGCTGAAGGTTAAACATAAACATAACGGTATTGTTATCCTATTGTTGCGGATAATCGGGTGCAGAGGTGCTGCAGGTGACCGGTGTTAAGATGCATCTTGCTGTGTGTCAGAGTCAGTCCAGGGGACAATCACCCCCAGAGGAGTCTGTTGGCTGTTTTGCCTGCGGTGTGTCCATAGCAGCTCAGCCAATCCCTATTGGGTGTTGGATACAGTCCAGGTATGAGTGGTAGCTTTTCCCAGGGAGCGGTTAGGGTGGTCAGCGGTGGCGGAGGGTCCGGCAACAGTTGGGGAGCAGCAGACTCACTGGACCTGATGATCAACCAATGCCTCTAATGGGCCACATTATGCAGTCTCGTTCATTGTCGGCTATTGATTGTGTGTTGAGGTTCGAACCTCTGAGGGCTCCGAGTCTTTCTGCTGGGTGGTAGTGAGGCGAGATTGTGCCCCGGTCCCAAGCCGGAGCTGAGAGCCGTCGCTCTGTGCTGCTGGGCCGGGAATCAGTAAGCCCCATGTTCTGCTCTGCCAACGGAACGTAGGGCCGGGTCGCGGTTTTTCGGCGCAATGCCAGTAAATTATTTCGCTTGCGTGGTCGCAGCCGGAAAGCCCGTCCGTCTCGTGGAGGCAGCATCCTCCCAACCCCTCGCCCGGGCAGGCTGCGTGTTATCGTTACTAACTTGGGGGTAGGTGCTGTGCCCAGAGCAGGGCGCCGCTTCCCTCCATTCCCCTCTCCAGTCTTGCGGTCCGGCTTCTGTTGGGGTGATTCCTTGCTCCTTACCCTGTGGGCCTGACACAGTCCGCTCTTAACTGGCAGGAGTTGCTGGCTTGTCATCGGTGTTTGCATCCTTTCTCTTAGTCTATGCCAGAATCGGGTAAAAGCCGCGTCTATGCGCTGCTGAATATCGTTGAGAGCATCCATTTCAGGCGAGCGTGTCAGCTCCTCTGATGTGCTTGGTGCCGCCATTTTGGGTGCGCCGCATGGTCGTCTGCCCCGATGGTGCTGTTCCTCTATTTGGTTACTTGGCCTTAAATTGTCATTCCTGTCGCTTGGCGTGGACCGAGATGTCCCCCATCGGTCCAGAGGGGGGGGGGGGTAGGAGGCGATCTCCTTGAGGGGTCCATATCCAGGTCAGTCAGCCTGGGGAGCGGCCGTCTCCCCGCTGCCCGATCTCCGGTAGGCCGCAAGGCATTATGTCGGTTTCCCGGGGGGTTGTAGACTCGATTTTGGTATCGACTGATACCTCCGGGTGTACCTTTCATGCTGGGTCCTCTCCTGCGAGTGGCTGTGTCATTTTTTGTGGGGATCACCCCCGAATAGTGCATAGTGTAGCGGGAGCCGAGGCTCAGCACAACCGCTCTGCTCGGATGCCAGGCTCCGCCCCATTCAGCCCTTTTTTATACTCTATCGTTCATTCTCCTAATTTTAAATAGTTTTCATACTGCTAATTCCATTATATAGCTCTTTAAGTGATTATATTTAAAACATACATAATGTCTCAAGTGATATATACATCACAACATGACTACTTAGCATGAACTCAAGTATTCATTTATTGCACTCTCATTAAATAAGTGTTGTTTCCATAGGATATTACCATTGGCACTACTCTGATTTATTTATTTATTATATATCAATTTATGAACCAATTCTTATATCACAATAACAATGAATTTCTAATTTTCTAATCTTTTATCAACAGCTTCCAAATATACACAAAGGATATCGATCTTTATATGTTTTGCCAAAATTCAGATATACCTTATAGATCTTTCCAATGCTTTTAAATATTTCTAATGTTTTTATGCCTTTGTTGTTTCCAATACTTCTAATGTTTTTACCCAGTGTTCTTACTATTCGTTTTTATCATTTGTATTTATGAATTCGAATGACTCTGTACACTGAAAGCATATGTTCAAAATTCAAATTTTATTTGTGTATTATAATCAACAGTTCAGTATACCATTCCCCAAATAATCATTGCAATTAACACTAATTAGAACTGTATTTAAACCACGATGTATTGAAGAATCTTCATCCAGTCTCTGAGGAAGTGGGGCTGAAACGCGTTAGACCACAAAGAACTAAGCAGGGTACGGACGCAAATCAAAAACCAGCCGCTGTGTTTTCTTCCATCCAACGAAAAGTGTTCCAAAATCTGGGGACCGGCCGGCCAACAGCGTGCACCACCCAGAGTGAGCCAACCTCACGAACAGCCGGCAGAGAGTGTAACAAACTATCTACATCCATCCTGATCGGTCCCTAAGACAAAATCGGAATAACATATACAGATGTGCTGGTAACAATCTTGCAAACCGTCCCTGACTTATATTTTTATATATTTTTCATGCTTTATATATTTTAACACTTTGAATGCCTTGGCATAGTTACTTTTTCTAATCAATTTTGCACTATTCTTAATTTTATCGTATTGCATTGGATCTTACTGATTTTTATTTTACTACATTATGGAATACAGTCATCTATACTGCATTTCCATCTTATAAGGTACATATCTTTGTATTACAAAGTATATTATTTGGTATATACTCCACTTACTCTGTCACTACAGATTTAAAGACGTATACACCATATACTATTGTGTTATTATAAACAAATGCTTGACAGGTGTATAGTCGCCATTTGGGCAGTCGGAATCCAGGACAACCAAACCCATATCCTAACCCAATAACACGCAGACACTAAGGAATATGGGAAAATTTGTCCACAGCTTTATTAACCAATAATAATAATAATTAATAATAACGATAATAACAATAGTAATAAATTAACAGGTAAACATGGGTCATTGCCCCCCATACTCCGCCCTCGCATCCTGTTCCTTCTGATAACATATAAAAGGCAATGACCCCCATACAGGGGCGTATTAGCCGCGAGGCAAACAAGGCATTTGCCTTGGGCGGCATTTTCAAGGGGGCGGCAAAAAAAGCCGCCCCCCAAATGCCCAAGGCAAATGTCTTGTTAGCCTTGCGGCTAACAGACATGCTGGGCTGCTTCTGGGCGGTCGGGCGGCGCTGCTGGGCGGGCGGCGAGGGAGCACTCCCCCTGAGCTGTCTGCTCTGCTCCCTCGCGCGCCGCACAGTGAGGCTGGGAGCCGGAATATGACGTCATATTCCGGCTCCGCCTCCCAGCCTCACTGTGCGGCGCACGAGGGAGCTGAGCAGACAGCTCAGGGGGAGTGCTCCCTCGCCGCCCGCCCAGCAGCGCCGCCCGACCGCCCAGCAGCCACTGGACCACCAGGGAGAAAGATGACCCCCCCCCCAGCATTCCCAAAGGTAAGGAGGCTGGGGGGGTTAAAGTAAAAAAAAAAAAAGAAAAGTGTTAATGTGAGTGTGTGTGTGTCTGTTAGTGAGTGTGTGTGTGTGTGTGTGTGTGTGTCTGTTAGTGAGTGTGTGTGTGTGTCTGTTAGTGAGTGTGAGTGTGTGTGTGTCTGTTAGTGAGTGTGTGTCTGTTAGTGAGTGTGTGTCTTAGTGAGTGTGTGTCTTAGTGAGTGTGTGTGTCTTAGTGAGTGTGTGTGTCTTAGTGAGTGTGTGTCTTAGTGAGTGTGTGTGTCTTAGTGAGTGTGTGTCTTAGTGAGTGTGTGTCTTAGTGAGTGTGTCTGTCTTAGTGAGTGTGTCTGTCTTAGTGTGTGTGTGTCTGTCTTAGTGTGTGTGTGTGTCTTAGATTGTGTGTGTCTTAGTGTGTGTGTGTGTGTTAGTGTGTGTGTGTGTGTGTTAGTGTGTGTGTGTCTGTTAGTGTGTGTGTGTCTGTTAGTGTGTGTGTGTGTCTGTTAGTGTGTGTGTGGGTGTCTGTTAGTGTGTGTGTGTGTGTGTGTGGGTGTCTGTTAGTGTGGGTGTCTGTTAGTGTGGGTGTCTGTGAGTGTGTTTGCCTGTGAGTGTGGGTGTCTGTGAGTGTGGGTGTCTGTGAGTGTGTTTGCCTGTGAGTGTGTGTGTGTGTTTGCCTGTGAGTGTGTGTGTGTCTGCTAGTTTGTGTCTGTTAGTGTGTGTGTGTGTGTTTCTGTTAGCGAGTGTGTGTTTCTGTTAGCGAGTGTGTGTTTCTGTTAGCGAGTGTGTGTTTCTGTTAGTTAGTGTATGCGTATGTGTCAGTGAATGTGTGTGTGTGTGTATTTAGAATGCGGGGCGGGGTAAAGGTTGGGTGGGGGGGCGCGCGGGGGGCGCCTGAGTTTTGTGCTGCCTAGGGCAGCACAAAACCAGGATACACCACTGTTGCTGCTGGAGGTGTAACTCCACGTACAGGAGCATCATTGGTGTGTCATAAGCCAGCCTGGAACAAGTTGCTTAAAGGTTTGTCTCATTACCGGGAAACCAGGCCAGGGTACTCTTGCCATCATAACTTCTACGGCAGTCTGTATAACAGTATTCGCAGGATACATTTAATAATAGACAAAGGGGCTATTCTAAAATTTACACACCCATAATAATCGTGATACTGCCACTTTAAGAACAGTCTGTAACATAGCGATGTACCTATTCTATCTTTGTAACCAGAAATGGAAAGATTATAGAGCGCGTGAATCCATACTAGTCTCATTAGTAATTAGATGTGCTTCATGCATGGGTCGGTGTGTGCTGTAATTGTGTGTACCTCTGCATTATGTCTCGTTTGTTCTTCACTTAACATTGATTTATCAGTAATGTAATAAGAAAATCAATCAGTTACTATCCCGGCTGCAACGGATGTGACTGCATGAATTGACTAATGTGCGAGTTGCATCATTTCTCGTTGACCCGCCCATAAGTAGGAAATTAAATCATTTAATTTAATAAAGAACTACTGCCTGTGCAGAGCACGGACTGATTACCGTAATTAAAAGAAGTTACTATGTCACTCGAAGGAAGTGCAGGAAAAAGTATTTTTGTTTTTTTGTTTTTTTATAATTCTTTTTTTTTTTTAGTGCATAGATTGACATACAAACTTTTACTGACATATCATAAAGAGTAAATGGGACAGCGTCATTGCACTTTTTTTGACCGGACATGGCAAGAGACTTTTTTTTTCAGTTTCACGTCACAAATGTTTTGCAGTGCAGTGGTACAGACATTAGTGGCAATGACATATGATGTAAAAAGAGAACGAGAGAAAAACAGGCATATAGCTAAAGCTTAAAGTCATGTTAAACTGCACAATTGCACAATAAAGTAAGAATAAAAGGATTGATGCTGGGCATACATGTCTAGGTACAAATTAAACTCGAGATATGCATTCTTATTAAAGAATAAACAGGGTGTAAGACATGTAGCTGATTAGTCAGGCCTGTCAGCCAGCGCTAACTGATGGTATTATAAAAGACAATTGTATTATCCAGCTCGATAAACCATAGATAAATGTAGGCATATTAGAGTAACGATTAACACGACTGAGTATATATAAGCCACTTGGGGGCCATGCATCTCAATAAGTTGGCATAAAAGTAATGTGACTGTGAATCAGTGGCAGAAAATGTACAGACTGGCACAAAGAAAAAAAAGAGGGTACAATAAACAGGTGCATCTATAGAGAGTTTGTCAGACGGGCAGCATCATGGCGATTATAAATCCTGAGCAATGGCACAAAGGTGTTGATCTGTTCACAGGAGCCCCATGAGAACCCCAGAACCACATCACGCCAGCCCCTGGCCTTCACAGGAATCTGCACTCTAGCTCCACTGTCCGAGACATTAACAAAGTCTGAGGGCCTTTTTCCAGGGAAGCCGCAGCTTCACGCATTGCTGACGCCCATTGACTGGAGTAAAACTCAATTCTGTCAGCCTGGTGTTCCGAGGGTGCCGGTCTCCAACTTGTTGATGGTAGAGAGGTAAGTGTGCCTTCGCTCGCTGATGCAACATCTCCCAGAATCGCTCGAACAGCCGGTCGTATTTAGTGAAGTCAGCGGCTAGTTGCAGGGTTGAGTAAGCTACATGTTGTCGCACTGCCATCTTGTAAAGCAGGCCTAAGTGTCTCTGTGTACAGATATTTTCTGTGGTAGATGTAGGTGAGTGCGGCAGCTTCCTCAGAGGGGACCGGGATGCCCCCCACCGGTTCAAAGGGGGAGGTAACGAGGTCAGCATGATGTAGTGTTGTAGAGGCGTGTTATTCCCCTGGGCAAAGGAGCACTGTTCAAGTAGGCCTCAGTCACAGGAGCAGCAGCTCCCCGTCTAAAGAACTCCAAACTCACTTTTTTTTCATGTGCATACCCAGCTCCTGCAGCTGTTTGTCAAATATATCACGATTCGATTATCTATCGCTGGATGGTAAATGTTTTGGCTGTTATCAGCAAAATAGGCCTCTTGCATGAAGCCTGCTAGCATGGTGGCCTTCCCCCCCCCCCCTCCCCCTTCCTCTCCAACCTCCTGAAAAAGTTTTATATATCACTTCAAGCTCAGAGTTTTGAACCTGCATATAAAAGTACCATGTTTAATTGTTAACTATCATAGTTACATAGGCTGAAAAGAGACTTCCGTCCATTTTGTACAGCCTTTATTACAACTGGTTTTGCTTTTGATCCAAAAAAAGGCATAAAAGACAGTTTGAAGCGCTTTTCAATTTTGCAACGAACTAGGGAAAATGTATTTTTTGACCCCAATATGGCAGTCAGATCTCTCATTAAATCAAGAAGTTGTTACCTTACAAATGAAAAGTTATATTTTGTTATATTATGTTTTTGCAAGAATTCATTCAATTTAGATATCTGTACAGACTCTGATAAAACCATCACTACAGGCAGAGAAAAACACTTTCTTTTGCTTTAGGCTAAATCTCCTAATATCTCCTAAATCTTCCATTCTAAATGCGTGACCTTGTGTCCTATATAAAGTCCTGTTTATGAATAGATTTCCAGACACTGGTTTGTATGAACCTAAATATATTTATATAATTCTATCCCCTCCTTCTAAACTAAAGAGATTTAATATTTTTAGCTTTTGTTCGTAACTAAAATCTTCCATTCTTTTTTTTTATTAAATTTGCAGTCCATCTCTAAAATCTTTCTAATGCCATAATATGCTTGTTTAGAACAGACAGCCCCCAAAAAAATAAAAAATCTACTGGAGTGTTTATTTTTAAATGTTTATTAACCAGTTGGTAACCGGCATCCAATAGTACATGTGCATAAAGCCGCTGCTCTGTAAAACAATGACAGCACAGAGTCACTTACGTGAGGTCTGTGCCTCAGGCAGTAGTTCAGTCTCCTGTATACTGAGGAGGGTAATCAGACAAAGCAGTTCTGGCTTAGATACCCCTATCTGGAGTCTTTTTAAATGGAGTTTTAAGAAAAAGATTAAATGGGATAACTATGGAACATTACCGATTGGCAGGTCATCCAAATCAAAAGCACTATATGGATGTAACGTGTGAAAACGACCCACACAATGGACAACAGTTGTTGTTTTTTTGGGGAGGGGGGAAACTTTTAGTTTACCAAGATAGACGAGAGGTCTGTCCAATGATGTGGGCATCATCTCCTGTCCAATCAAGAGGTGGAAAAAAAAAACAAATAATTGATGGTTAGTAGTCACTAATTTCTTATTTTATTCACATATCAAGTGAGAGAAAAAACAGTAAAAAAAAAGAGTTGCAATAAAAATCTATATTTATATGTTATACATTTAATAATTATATAATACATAAAATATATAAATATACATTTTTTTACAGCATTTCCTCTTTTTCGTCTATTGATTCTTCTTGCTTTATCTGTGAATCAAACAGTGCAAAAATCCAAGTATCAGTGTGCTGCCACATATAGACATAATATTACTATTTTGCAGTACAGCAATTGGCATATTGGTCGTCCGACTCTAAATCTTCTGAATAGACAATATCTGGATGGGACAAAATGTCACATAGGTGAATATCGAACGAGCCAAACTCAAAACTTTTTCCAGACAAAGTGATTATGTTGAATCAAAGTTTTCCACCATGCCCAAGTTTATACGTTACCAAACCATTATTTTATATTATAAATTACAGGGTTATGCTGATAAGTGTGACGTTATCAGGAATTCAAATGATATATTTTAAATTTTAGGCCAAGATAATTGAATTTATAGATGACGTGGCAATTTTTCGGGTTCGTCTATTGTGGCCTAAAAATAATTTTCAAACACTTTCTATTCAGCTAAACGTCACTATCTTACCTTTCACCTAGAGGAAATATTACCATGTAGCGTAAGGCAAAAACAAAACAAACAATCCCTTCCTGTCCACAAGCAGATTAATTCAATACTCTGATTTATTGAAAAGTGACAGGCATAACGGTATATGGACTAACCACCAGGGGGCGCTTAGGGCATGGACAACCAGATGAGCACATCCGGAGACATGCATTATTTGGGCATGCACTGTAGGCAGGAACTGAAGCTACGAAAATGAAAAAAGGTTGATGTGTTTACGTGATAAAAATATTTTAAAAAGTTAATTATTTTATTATTTGGAATTGTATTGGGATATAAAACCAGATATTCTGACTAATGACCAGAATTTATATATATTTGATATTTTTATTACATAAAAATATGCTATCTTATAGTTTAGTGGCATACTATCAGGGTTACATCTAAAAGGTTTTTTTCCATGAGAAAATTAGTGCATTATGATACGATTATGTCTGAAAAGATTCACGCCAAAGTTACATGTTTTTGCGACATATGCCACGTGACAGAAAAGGGATTTGATTATTATTTAGTTATTTTGTTGCATAAAATAGGCCCAAAACGCGGCATTTGTTTTATTACTTTATTGAGATACAGCTCTCCGCCTTTCCGGTATCTGGTGTTATCTGCACTGAGAAAAACATTGCAAAGTTAGGCTAAAAAGTCGCTATTTGAGATAGAGAAAACCGATTACCGTTTTGTGGTTCCCCCTTCACTCTTATGTGCAGAGATGGTTAATGCAGCCAAGCTTAGCCAAGTATTTCCATGGTGCCCAGTCTAACCTAGTAACCTCCGAGCGGCTGCCTTAGTTTGCCGGATCTGGTTATGATTCTGGTTATGATTTGAGAATAAATAGTACCCAAGGAGAGAGTAAAAACTTGCCATTTGTGAGCAGTGCCTGTGTGTGAATATAGGTGTGCTTTTGTATGGAGTATATGTGTGTGGATGTTTGTGTATAATGCTGATGTTTGCATGTAAGGCTGTGTGCAGCGTTTGTGTTTGAATGCAGGGGTATGTTTATGGGTAGTGTTACTGTTTGAATGCAAGGATGTGTTGTAGTGTTAGTGTTTGCATACAGAGGTGTGTTTGTGTACAGTGTTAGCTTTTGCATGTAGAGGTATGTTTGTAGTGTTAGCTTTTGCATGTAGAGATGTGTTTGTGTACAGTGTTAGCTTTTGGATGTAGAGGTGTGTTTGTGTGTAGTGCTCTCTTTCTACTGGGCAATATACCGTACTTAAAAATCTGCATTTTTACCGTTTCTCTATTATTGTAATAGTTTTTATCTCTGCTAATTCAACAGATTATTTCTAGGCCTGTTCTATGTCAATGACCATCAATCATGTAAATATTATGATACCCCCCCCCCCTCCACACTCCTCCCCGCCCAGTATGTGCTTTAGCTAATAGCCTCTCTTTCCCCACACAGCTAATAGATACATTGTCATCCCTCCCTCCCTATTGTCATCTTTACAAATATAGACACAGCTTCCAACAGGTGATCTTACTCCTGATCTAGTATTAGACTCAGCCCTCAATCGCTATTAAGCTCCCTTCTTCGTACTTCCTGATATCCTAGCTGTCTCATGACATGCGCACAGTCGTTATTCGGCAGGTGCGATATTTACCCCAACACCCCAATAACTTACAGACACCGTATTTCTGTTGGAAATATACAAGTCCACAGCTTTATTTATTATTATAAACAAGGTAACAAATTGGGGTCATTGCCACATAATGTCAATTTACCCACCATCCCCCACCGTACATAAATTACCCCTGGCAATGACCCCGACAAATAACAATACATAACATTATAAATAATAAATAACACATAACACATGGCCTACCAAAGAGGCCCCATATCCATAACTTTATTAACTGTAGGGGTGTACCGAGACCCTCCTACACCACCTGGTTCGGAGCCACCGATGAGCTCGAACCCACAAACCACTTAACACCGGTCTAATCCAACCTACCTTTAGCCTAACCACTTGATACTCCTCCTACCTTCCAATTACCCAAGCCCTATCCCGCCGCTGTGACCAAACGGGAACTCAAATACTACAGGGAGGGTGGGAGGGACAATTACCAGGTAAGTGTCAGTTCTGTTAAAATGTCCCTTGCTCTTAAAATGGCTGCTTAATATACCCCTATCTTCCAACCCCCTTTTCCAGATAACCACACCCCTTTAACTAGTTACTCCCCTGCCTACTCCTGGCTCTGTCAAGGCCCACTCCCCTGACTGCGCTGTTCCATGGGCTTCATGACATGCGCACAGTCGTTATTCGGCAGGTGCGATATTTACCCCAACACCCCAATAACTTACAGACACCGTATTTCTGTTGGAAATATACAAGTCCACAGCTTTATTTATTATTATAAACAAGGTAACAAATTGGGGTCATTGCCACATAATGTCAATTTACCCACCATCCCCCACCGTACATAAATTACCCCTGGCAATGACCCCGACAAATAACAATACATTATAAATAACAAATAACACATAACACATGGCCTACCAAAGAGGCCCCATATCCATAACTTTATTAACTGTAGGGGTGTACCGAGACCCCCCTACACCACCTGGTTCGGAGCCACCGATGAGCTCGAACCCACAAACCACTTAACACTCCGGTCTAATCCAGCCTAACTTTAGCCTAACCACTTGATACTCCTCCTACCTTCCAATTACCCAAGCCCTATCCCGCCATAGCAAAAGACTTGATCTCTTAATGTCTCGAGCGACCCCCACCACACATAAATAGGGCTTTTGAAATTCCTTCCTGGAAACCTAAATTCAATAAATCACACCCTACCTCAGACAGGTGCACCCCATCCCTCCGAAAGTAACCGGGTAACATACCCTCCAGTTCCCCATGCCTCACCGGGACCCCCCCTATCCTCCGAATAAAGACCGCCATGGCCTTATTAACTTTACCTCGGCAACGTGCCACAGCCGCGGGGTCCCTGGCATGCCTCCAGTTCAACTGCGGCACCGTCTCAGACCACACTACCACCACGCCAGGGACCAGCTCCCGCACCCTATCTACGTCCCTCTTCATCCTCCTGATCAACACCTTTTGGGGAACCAAACCTAAATCATTGCCCCCACCGTGGATTAAAAGTATGTCCGGGGCAGACCCCCCTTATATCCTTCTAAAAATCTCCCCACTTATGCTCTGCCAGCTAAAACCCCGAAAACCAAACCACCGAAGGTCCACCGTGTCCAGAAGAAAACCCAGTTGTGTGCCTTGTCTCCGAACTGCAGCCCTCTTCTCCGCCCAGTAGACAAACGAGTGACCCACCAGCCAAGCGACCAAGCCTGAAAAGAAACAAATTCAGTTATCCAGCAGAGCACCTGTGTCCCACAACCACACCATTCCATTCACACCAACCTATCCGGCCTCACATATGCGCGGAACCGGATGGATTCCCATCTCCCAATCCGCTTTATCCGTTCCTCTCCTAGCCCGAGACGCGCCGCCTCGGTCGCAGCCCCAATGCGGAAAGAGTGTGTACCAAATTGCCCGGGCTGCAAGCCCAACTTCGTTAAGCCCATGCGAAAGACCCGCAAAAACTGAAAGCGCGACAGCGCTCGCCCATCCTCATGTATCAGGAAGCAACCACCGACCTTTAGGCGGATTTGCAAAAACCTGCCCCCACATAACACCGGACACACCGTGGACCCCGGTAAAGAGAACAAGACAATCTTCTTACCTTTTCCGAAGACGTCAGTCTTTGAGCGCCGTAGCCAGATCACGGCCTTATCCTGCTCAACCACCACGTCCTCGAACCGGAGACCCGTCGTCCCTGTCCTATTGGCGCTTACCAATTCTCCTATGCGAAACGCCCCAAAGAAAGCCCATACGAAAGCCTCGGAAAACAAAGTTACCTCAAATGCCGATATGCACATGTCATTCAACAACCCCACCAGCCCTTGAAGGGTGGCAAAGGACACGGGCCTCCTCGCATCCACCGACCTCTTGCCTTTCCGGAATCCCCGCAAGGTTTGTTTCACCAAGAAATGTTTAGTCAAGTCCTCCCACCCGTTAAACTTGAACAGGAAAGCCAGGGAAGACATGTAGCGCTCAACCCTAGAAGGGGACGACCCTCCTGCCACTAACCTGCAAAGAAGCCACAACAGTGTATCCAACCTACCAGCTGCGGAGTCACCCACTCCAGCCTGTGCCATCATCTCCTCCCATTCATTTCAAACCTTTGTATAAGCGGCCCATGTCCCCGGCGCTAACGAGCTCCTTATGTATCGCCCAAGCACGCTGTCCCGAGCCGCCACATCTCCTCTGGGCACTACTGCCCAGTCACCCGTGCGTCCGGCGCCGCTTCCCAAAACCGTTCCCACTGTGAACGAGACAGAGCGTCAGCAACCACGTTCAGCAGCCCTGGCACGTGCCGCGCTCTGAAGACAATATTCCAAGACATGCACAAGAGCACTAGCTGCTGCAACAACCTTACCACGGGAAGGGACGAAGCCGAGAGTGTCAGGATCGGGACAGGGATCCAACACGCAGAGTACAAACAGTAGCCAGATACGTATACCGGACCTTAGAATGGCCGGACTAACGTAAGTAGTACAGTATAGAATGGTCAAAGACAAGCCGAGGTCGAGGGTAACAGAAGACAGGTAAGCGAGAGACAAGCCGAATCAAGGGTAACAGAGATAAGCAGAGTGAGGTAAACAAGCCGGGTCAAAACCAAAAGGGATAATAGAATACACAAGCACTGAGTGACTAGAACAAGCTAGAACCACGACAGGGCAATGAGCTAATGAAAGAAGCTCTGTTAAATACCCTGTTCAGAGCAGTAACCACGCCTCCGAGGCGTCCTGATTGGTCCTGCAGCAATTGACTGACAGGTCGTTCCGGGGGAGTGTCCTGATGACTACTTCCTGCCTAGATGCTGTAAAAGGCAGTCACTCCCTCGCGGCCGGCCTAGCATGACCGGATAGACCGCGGGGAAGGGAGCCATCAGACCGTCTGGATGGAGGAACAGCTAAGTTTCTACCTCTTTCGGAGGTAGAGACCACAGGTACCCTGACAGTACCCCCCCTCTCAGATACGCCCACCGGGCGGAATGAACCGGGACGAGATGGGAAGCAAGAGTGATACGCCCTGCGGAGACGGGGAGCATGAACATCCTCCTGAGGTACCCAACTCCTCTCCTCAGGACCATATCCCTTCCAATCAACCAGATATTGTACTCTCCCTCGGGAGATTCGAGAATCAATAATAGAGTTAACCTCATACTTCTCCTGACCCTCCACCTGAACGGAGTGAGGAGGGGCTATTGTGGAGGAAAATCTGTTACATATGAGTGGTTTCAGCAATGAAACGTGAAACGTGTTCGGGATGCGTAAGGTATTAGGAAGAGCTAAACGATACGCAACTGGATTGATACGGGTCAGCACCCTGTAGGGTCCAATATAACGAGGAGCGAACTTCATGGAGGGCACTTTCAAACGGATGTTCCTCGTGCTCAGCCATACCCTATCACCTGGAACAAAGACCGGAGCCGCCCTTCTACGTTTATCAGCGTGTTTCTTGACCAACATAGAGTTGTGCACAAGGATTTGTCGAGTTTGATCCCACAACTTCCTCAAATTGGCAACATGAACATCAACCGACGGCACCCCCTGGGAAGGAGAATCCGAAGGAAGAATAGACGGATGAAAACCATAATTCATGAAGAAGGGGCTTGAATGAGTAGAATCGCAAACGAGATTGTTGTGTGCAAACTCCGCCCAAGGAATCAAACCGACCCAATCATCCTGGTGTTCAGAAACAAAGCATCGTAAATATTGTTCAATTTTCTGGTTGGTACGTTCAGCAGCTCCGTTAGACTGAGGATGATAGGCAGAAGAAAAGTTTAATTTAATACCAAGTTGAGAGCAGAAGGACCTCCAAAAGCGGGAAACAAATTGGGAGCCTCTGTCCGATACAATTTGAGAGGGTATCCCATGTAGGCGAAAAATCTCCTTAGCGAATATCTCTGCCAATTCGGGAGAAGACAGGAGTTTAGGCAGGGGAATGAAGTGTGCCATCTTAGTAAACCTGTCAACCACGGTGAGGATAACAGTCTGTCTTTTAGAGATAGGTAGATCGACAATAAAGTCCATGGCCAAACAGGACCATGGTTTTTCTGGAATCTCCAAGGGGTGCAGGAATCCACATGGAAGCGTATGGGGTTGTTTGGTTTTAGTACAAACTTCACATGCAGCGATGAACTCCTCAATATCCCTCCGTAAAGCAGGCCACCAGAAGTCCTTAGAGATCAACGCGTAAGTTTTGCGAATACCAGGATGTCCCGCCATCTTGCTATTATGAAAACACTGTAAAAGTTCCAGTTGAAGAGCAGGAGGAACGAAATGACGGCCCGCAGGAGTCTGTTTAGGTGCTAGATGTTGCAACTTAATGATCTCGGCCAGTAATGGAGAATGAATCCTGAGATTCGTATTAGCAATGATATTGCATTTCGGAACTATAGAAGAAAGAACTGGTTCAGGTACAGTAGAAGGTTCATATTGGCGAGATAATGCATCGGCTTTAGAGTTTTTAGAACCAGGTCTGTAAGTCAGTACATAATTGAAGTGAGTCAGGAATAAGGACCAACGAGCTTGTCTAGAGGATAAGCGCTTAGCCTCCCCAATATAGGACAAGTTTTTGTGGTCCGTCAAAATCGTAATAGGGTGTAGGGTCCCCTCCAACAAATGTCTCCACTCCTTTAAGGCTTTAATGACTGCTAACAGTTCCCTTTCCCCGATGTCATATCTGCTCTCAGGCCCAGAAAATTTCTTAGAGAAGAAACCACAAGGGTGTAACGGTTTATCCACCCCTAACCTTTGAGACAGAACAGCCCCAACTGCTGTCTCAGAGGCATCGACCTCGAGCAAGAAAGGCAGAGTCGTATCAGGATGGACTAGAATGGGAGCCGAGGCAAAAAGTTCCTTGAGAGTCTTGAAAGCACCAAGAGCTTCCTTAGACCAGAACTTAGTATCAGCCCCTTGTTTGGTCATATTGGTAATAGGCGCAATGATAGAGGAGTATCCTTTAATGAAGCGCCTATAGTAGTTGGAAAAACCAATAAACCTTTGGATAGCCTTGAGTCCTTTGGGCAAGGGCCAGTCTAAAATAGATTGGAGTTTTACAGGATCCATTTTAAAACCTTCCCCAGAAATCACGTATCCAAGAAAGTCTACCTGAGACTGATCAAAACTGCACTTCTCCAATTTGCAATATAGACCATGTTGCAGCAGCTTGTGTAATACCTTTCTGACCTGTCTATGGTGAGTCTCAATCTCCTTAGAGTGTATTAGTATGTCGTCCAGGTAAACAATAACACAATCGTGCTGAAACTCCCTAAGTACCTCATTAATCAAATCTTGAAATACTGCAGGAGCATTGCATAGTCCAAATGGCATAACAGTGTATTCGTAATGGCCATACCGGGTATTGAATGCCGTCATCCACTCGTGACCTTGCTGGATTCTCACCAAATTGTAAGCCCCTCTGAGATCTAACTTGGTGAAGATTTTGGAGCCCTTAAGACGATCAAATAACTCGGTAATCAGTGGGATAGGATAGGCATTTCTGACAGTTATTTTATTCAAGCCTCGGTAATCGATACAAGGTCTCAGCGTGCCATCCTTCTTCTTAATGAAAAAGAACCCAGCCCCGGCCGGAGAAGAAGACCTCCTGATGAATCCCTTTTCTAAATTCTCCCGAATATACTCCTCTAGAACCGAGTTTTCCTGAACAGACAAAGGATATACATGGCCCCTCGGAGGCATAGTGCCGGGTAGAAGCTTAATCTTACAGTCAAATGACCTGTGTGGAGGCAAAGAATCGGCATTCTTCTTGTCAAACACTGCCCCTAAGTCTAGGTAAAGGTCTGGTATTTGTCTTTCTGTGGACTGAGTAGGACTCTCCGGTATGTTAATATTAGCTAATGGAGAAACCTTGCACAAACACCGATCCTGGCAGCCCTGGCCCCACGAGAGTATCTCTCCTAACTCCCAATCGATAATAGGGTTATGTTTTTTCAACCATGGGTACCCCAGAACTATGGGAACGGAAGGAGACGAAATGAGCAGAAGAGATAAATTCTCCACGTGTAGGATACCAACATTTAAATCAATGGGTATGGTCTCACGAAAGATAACAGGGTCTAGTAGTGGTCTACCATCTATGGCCTCAACGGCCAAAGGTGTCTCCCTTAGCTGGGATGGGAAATTGTTCTTACTAGCAAAGGCTTGGTCGATAAAATTCTCAGCAGCACCGGAATCTATCAATGCCATAGCCCTTACTACTTCCTTCCCCCAAGTTAAGGAAACTGGTAGCAGAAGCCTGTGATCTTTATAATTAGGAGTAGAGGACAAAATAGAAACACCCAAGGCCTGTCCTCTAGAGGGACTTAGGTGCGAGCGTTTCCCGGGCGGTTAGAACAGTTCGAGAGTAAATTACCCTTGGCTCCACAATACATACACAAACCCTCTCTTCTTCTGTGCTGTCTTTCCTCCTCAGAGAGGCGGGTATACCCTATCTGCATAGGTTCAGTAAGTAAAGATATCGTGGAGTCAGGACTTGGAAAAGCGGGAGCTAACCTAAAATAAGGTCTCTGGTTCCTCTCTCGAGTGTTCTGTCTCTCTCTTAGACGTTCATCTATATGAGAGATGAACGAAATTAAATCCTCTAAATTCTCAGGGAGTTCTCTGGTAGCAACCTCATCAAGGATTACATCAGATAGGCCATTCAAAAATACATCCATATACGCCTGCTCATTCCACTTGATTTCTGCCGCCAGAGACCTGAACTCTAGTGCATAATCCACCAGTGTTCGGTTCTCCTGTCTCAGGCGCACCAGTAATCTGGCTGCATTAACCTTTCTACCTGGAGGGTCAAATGTTCTTCTAAAAGCAGCTACAAATGCGTTATAGTTATAAACTAATGGGTTATCGTTCTCCCATAGTGGGTTGGCCCATCTCAGAGCCTTCTCAATGAGTAGGGTGATAATAAATCCTACTTTTGCCCTATCTGTAGGATAAGAGCGAGGTTGCAATTCAAAGTGAATACTAATTTGGTTTAAAAAACCACGACACTTCTCAGGAGCCCCACCATAGCGTACTGGGGGGGTAATGTGAGAAGAAGCACCCACTGTGGCTACCTCTAGACCTGAACCGACAGGAGAAACAGGGGTATTACGTATCTCCTCTGGTGGGTTATTGGCACAAGCTAATAGAGCCTGTAGCGCAAGCGCCATCTGATCCATTCTGTGATCCATGGCTTCAAACCTAGGATCAGGAGCAGCCAGCTGACTGTTTGTACTTGCAGGATCCATTGGCCCTGTCGTAATGTCAGGATCGGGACAGGGATCCAACACGCAGAGTACAAACAGTAGCCAGATACGTATATCGGACCTTAGAATGGCCGGACTAACGTAAGTAGTACAGTATAGAATGGTCAAAGACAAGCCGAGGTCGAGGGTAACAGAAGACAGGTAAGCGAGAGACAAGCCGAATCAAGGGTAACAGAGATAAGCAGAGTAAGGTAAACAAGCCGGGTCAAAACCAAAAGGGATAATAGAATACACAAGCACTGAGTGACTAGAACAAGCTAGAACCACGACAGGGCAATGAGCTAATGAAAGAAGCTCTGTTAAATACCCTGTTCAGAGCAGTAACCACGCCTCTGAGGCGTCCTGATTGGTCCTGCAGCAATTGACTGACAGGTCGTTCCGGGGGAGTGTCCTGATGACTACTTCCTGCCTAGATGCTGTAAAAGGCAGTCACTCCCTCGCGGCCGGCCTAGCATGACCGGATAGACCGCGGGCAAGGGAGCCATCAGACCGTCTGGATGGAGGAACAGCTAAGTTTCTACCTCTTTCGGAGGTAGAGACCACAGGTACCCTGACAGAGAGACTATAAATTACCTGTGCCACTGCCATATTATCAGAGTGGAAGATAACCTTTTTGTCCTTGAGCTCCCTGCCCCAGAGCGATACCGCTACCACTACAGGAAAAAGCTCCAAGAAGGCCAGGTTCCTAATCAGGGGCTCTCCGTCCAAGCTTTAGGCCAAACCTCGGCACACCATTTGCCCCCAAGGTATGCCCCGAAGCCAACGCTCCCCGAGGCGTCCGTAAACAGCCCAGCGTTGCCTGATGTTGCCGTTGCATCCCTAAAAAACACCCGCCCGTTAAACTGAGTTAGGAAACGGTCCCAAATGTCCAAGTCCTCTCTCATGCCCACAGACACCCTGATGTAATGACTCGGTAGCTGGACACCACAGGTAGCCCTTGCCAGCAGTCTACAAAAAACCCTCCCCATGGGGATCACCTTACAAGCGAAGTTAAGGCTTCCCAGCAGAGACTGCAGTCCCCTCAGGGTAACCTTCCTAGCGCCCTTCACTGCGCTTACTTGCTGGCGGAGCACCCTCAACTTCTCCTCCGGCAGCCGACATTCCCCCTGGACCGAGTCAATTTCCAGCCCCCAAAAACTCAGGCATTCAGTCGGTCCCACCGTCTTATCCTCCGCCAAAGGAATCCCAAACTGTTGCGCTACCCTTTGAAAAACTTGTAGTATCTGGGCGCATCTGTCGGACCCCACCGGGCCCACACACAAGAAGTCGTCCAGGTAATGGACCACTGTACCCCCGCCCGTTTCCCTACGTACTACCCATTCCAAGAACGTGCTAAACTTTTCAAAATACGCACAGGAAATGGAGCAACCCATGGGTAGGCATAAGTCCACGAAAAAGTTACCCTCGAAAAAACACCCTAACAGGTGGTGACAGTCCGGATGGATAGGAAGGAGCCGGAAGGCTGCTTCCACGTCCACCTTTGCCATCAAAGCCCCTCGCCCTGCTCTCCGAACCAACTCGACTGCATGGTCGAATGATGCATACGATACGGAGCACAGGGCCTCGTCAATGTCATCATTTACTGACGCCCCTTTCGGGTATGATAAATGATGGATCAACCGGAACTTGCCTGCTTCCTTCTTGGGGACCACCCCCAGCGGGGACACCCTCAAGTCAGACAACGGCGGAGCCGCGCATGGCCCTGCCATCCTACCCAGCTGCACCTCCTTCAGCAACTTGTCCTGCACCACCTCTGGGTGTTCCGTAACAGATTTGAGGTTATTACAAACCTCCCCACGCCCCTACCCTGAAACGGTATGGTAAACCCCTCCGTAAACCCCCGCCATAAAAACTCGGCGTCCTGTTGGTTAACGTACCGTTTTAGCCACGGTAGCATCTCGCCTACTTTCACCGGGGTTGCCCCCCGCGGCAGCGGAGGGGGCCGTTGCTCCACTGGCTCGCACTCCTGGTGCAGACTTACCTTGTTTGAAACACCGACTGGCTCCATGGGCCCCTCCACAACCGGAGCATTCGTGTTTAAACCTGCACGACGTTCCCCATTTGCATTGGCCCTCATTGAAGAGCCAGCAGAAACCTTTCTTTTGCCCGGCCATACAGGTCCCCCAGGGGCCGCACCGGCCGTCCCGTGAAAGGGCGCAGCCTTCTGCGCCATCATGAGCCGCATCCAGAGGGGAAGGTCCATTTGGTCCCACCTCATACTGGGATTCGCCGCTAACCTTTGGCGGAATTGCTCATCATACCTCCACCAAGCGACCCCTCCGTAAGTCCGGTACGCGTCCCCAATCCCATCTAGATAGCAAAACAGTTGGGAGCATTTATCCGGGGACTTTTCCCCTATCACACTGGCCAGGATACAAAACGCCCTTAGCCAGTTCCCAAATGTTTTGGGAATCTTCCGATACCTACGTTTTTTCTCCTCCTCTTCCTTCTTCGCGTCCTTTTTGTCCTCCTCCTTCATGTCCAAAAACTCCTCCAACGGGAGGAGGGAAAAAACCTCCACAAACTCACCCTTCCAAATCTTTTCCTTCACTTCCAATTTCAAATGACATCCCAAGGGGCCCGAGAAAGACACGTGCACGTTTTGCCGCGCAGCGTCGGTAATGTCGCCCCCCACACTAGCCTTCTCCCCCGACTCCTTACTAGCTTCAGACACCGATAGACCCACCTCGCTATCCTGTGCCGGACCCTCGGCCCTACCCGACGATCCTTGTCCCTTCTCACACGTCCACACTCTCCCAAACTGAGTGAAGATACTTCCCCACCCGCCCATGAGTCTAAGAAAGATTTTAAACAATTCAACAGTGTTCCTGCGTGAGTTGACTCACCGCCCGAGCCCGAGGCCGCGGAAGGCCGCGGGTTCGTCTCCCTTCCGTCTGCCATGCCTGGCTCCGGAGCATCCAATAGGCGCCGACTCCTGTCAGCCTGGCCCCGCCTCAGGACCGTAGGTGTAGGGCTGCGCGACCTGCAAGGAGAACGACACCTGGGTAGTGTGTCCACATGATCACATACCCGCCCCACCTCCTTACGCTCCTGCCTGTTGTTCCGCACCTTGTCCCGTCCCACCGCCTGGCCCTCCCGGCCGTATGCGCTGCGCCGCTGACCTGGCGAGCTCCTGCCTGATGACGCAGACGCGCTGCGCCGTTCCCTCCTCCTCCTATCCCCAGAAACCGATCTCCATCTACTATGTCTGCTTGTGGACCGGCTCCTCTCTCTGCCCCTCCACCCTTCCGCCTGCCTCCTGTCTGACTCCTGGGATCTATCCCTACGCGCTGCACCTGGCCCCCTTTGGGCCGCTATGTGAATTGGGGATTCCACCTGCCGTTCCTGGCGCCCCAAGTCCCCCACAGCCGTGGGCCCCGCCTGCCCCAAGGTACCTGGCTGGGTGGACCCGCCGTCTGTGTCCCCAAGGCTGCACCTGGCCCCACTATAGGCCGCCCCTGGTGTGTCCCCGTGTCCAGAGGCTCCCCCTGCCATCAGGGGGACAGCCTGGTCTCTAGGGGCCTCCACCCTGCCCCCTGCCCGCTGCCCGGCCCCTGCGCCATTCCCTGACTCACCGGGCCGCATCCGCTCACTGCTCCCTCCATCCGATCCGCTCTGGGTCATGGCTTCCGCCGTAACCGTCCTGCCAGCCACCTCCATCCGATCCGCTCTGGGTCATGGCTTCCGCCGTAACCGTCCTGCCAGCCGCCGTCTGCCGGCCGCGTCTCCTCCACTCCGCTGGAACCCGCAACCTCATCCAGGGCCCCAACAGCCTCCGCCGACGGGCTCCTCCGCCTGCCGACTTCAGGCTCCACGCCTGGGCTCAGCCGCTGGTCTCGCCCTCCTCATGGAACGCCGTGCTGCCGCCGCAGGGGTTGCCGGGGGGGGGGGAACCTGAGCCCCCAGTTGCTCATGAAGCCAGGCCAGTCCTCTATCCCGCACAGCAGCTCTCACTCCTTCCAGGATCTCCTCCAGCGATGCCATGACCTGAAAGAGAAAAGAAAAAAACAACACAGACCTGCCAAAAACAATTACCAGGTAAGTGTCAGTTCTGTTAAAATGTCCCTTGCTCTTAAAATGGCTGCTTAATATACCCCTATCTTCCAACCCCCTTTTCCAGATAACCACACCCCTTTAACTAGTTACTCCCCTGCCTACTCCTGGCTCTGTCAAGGCCCACTCCCCTGACTGCGCTGTTCCATGGGCTTCACATTAACCTTGCCACACCCCTGTTTGTAGCCACAGTCTCTCCATCTTTTTCTTATCTTCTTCTCCACCCCTCTTCTAAAATGTTCTCCACTTTCTTCTTTTCTGTCTCTTTTGTCCCTGTTATATAACACCGTTGTGTTGTTTAATTTGCTATATGTTTCACTCTTGTGTGTCTCTTCTACACTCATCCCTTCTCTCCATCCATGCTCTTGATTCTCTTCTCCCCACTCATTTTATGCTTTTATCCAATTCTCATCCCACACCGTCCCATCTCACTCACACCTGCTCGCACTTTCTTTTCTATTGCTCCTGCCAGCTGGGTACATCTCCCCTAACCCTGTCTCTGTTACCTTTCATTCTCTTCCCCCTAGGATCCATTCTAGCATTATGCTAATTCCCTGTGGTTCCATCTCTGCTCCATCCTTTTGCTTCCCTGCGCCCTCTGGAATCCTCACTCACTCTGTCTGTAGCATTGCCAAATCAACTTACATTTATGACTTCTTTATTTTCAACTCCTTACATCTTCTTGCCATTACTGAAACTTGGCTCTCCAATCTCTGACTGTATTACCCCCTGCTTCCCTATCATATGGTGGCCTCCAACTCACACATACTTCCAGATCTGGTGACCACAAGGGTGGTGGCGTGGGTCACTTTCTCTCACCTCGCTGTACCTTTCAACATCTTCCTTCTGTACCATCACTCTCTTTTTCTTCTTTTGAGGTCCATGCCACACTACTCTTTTAATCCTGCTCATTACGCATTGTGGTCATATACCGATGATCTGATTACTATGGCCCCTCCCTGGAACACTTCTTTGCCTGGCTTCCTCACTTCCTGTCTTCTGGCATTCTATTAATTATATCCAAAAACATATATAAATATCCAACAACTTATACTGAAACACCAGTCAAGTAAAAAAAAGAAGAGCTGTTACACTGAAATCTGTAGAAATCTGTAGAAATCTTAAGATTCGTCCCAATTTTCTATATTCATAAACAAAACAAAAGGTAATCTACAGGTATAAAACCACAAAAATACACATAGGGTGGCTGTAGCGGTTACCCAGTGTAGCAGAGGGGTTTCAACCGCTGGAGGGTGTCCTTTTCCCGATCAGTGAGGAGGATTCTCAGCATCCATTCTTAATCCAAGTGAAGAAGCTCTTACAAGAGCTAGTGTGAATAGCTGTATAGCGGTTACCCCCAATAAGAGACAGGACTCTAGATTGAGGGTGAAGTAGAACTAACTTTTAATGACACACACTCTGCTTTTATGCAGTGCTCCCATGCAAGGGAGACACCCACAGACAATTATGCATTAGCCAATCAAACAATGGTTACATCCCACATATTCCCTTCCCTTTGCTTGGGAGATAATTGAGTTTCTTACTGTATCTACTCAATTATCTCCAAGCTGAAAAATCATACTTTTTATACATTTTTATAACTCCCTGATTTTACATCACATATTTCTGTGATCAGCATAACTTTGGGAGCAACATATGTAAAAATCACATGAATCTGTCCAGGGGTTAAAAAGTTATGTTGAGGTCCCTTTATGACCGACCACAAGCACATTTTCATGCCCCAAACAGTTCCATGGATTTGGGATGTGCGGTCGGTCTATTTTACACTGAGAAAATAAATAAGTCCCATTCAAACGAGAGTTTGAATCTTCGAACGGGACTTAGTCTCCAGCTGCAGTGTCAAAGTGGAGTAGAAGGTACGGGTCAGCGCTGTTCGTGAAATTGGGTAGTCGAAAACAGTTCCATAGATTTGGCTGCACACACTGCTGACCGCGTTCGACTGAGTTAAAATGGCCGCTGCCACGTGTTCGTTTGTCGAATGGCGGCCACTTCAACTACTTCAGCACTTCGGCTGTATCTGAAGTACCAATTTAAAGTTGTAAAAATTTAAAGAATATCTAGATCACCATTAAGCAGCCAATAAGGAGATAATGGTTATTTGAATTTAATAGATAACAAAAAGATATAAAACAAAATGAAAAACCAATTCCTGATTACACCATCTATGTGTAAATTAATTAAAATAAAATATATTCTTATGAAGAAAATCACAAAACTGAAAAAAAAATGAATTTTAAATGTCACCCAACATTACACAGAGACTGCCCTGACCAAGGTGCCTAATGACTTAGTGATGGTTAGATCCAAAGGCTATTATTGACAGTTATTCTTTCTACTGCATTTAACACTGTTGACCACCCGCTTCTCCTCCTCACCCTTCATGACCTTGGCCTTGGTGACACAGCTCTGACCTTTCCTTCAGTGAGTTCCTCAAGACTCTATACTGTGACTTCTCCTCCTCATCATGTCACCATGCCTCTCTTGGTGAACTGATATCATCCTCTTATATAGACTTTATGCTGGTAATATTCAAATCTACCTCTCCTCGCCTAATCTTTTCTCTGCTGAAACGTGTCACAGTGTTTTTTGTTTTTTTTAAGTTTTTAATTTTTTTTAAACCAAAATATGGGGGAATACAGAAATGGAAAGGGGAGGGGAAGTGTACCACCTTTTTGCAGAATCTCAATATGTGACACAAGATCAAGTGTACATGTACAGTGAATAAGGTCATAAAGTAGAGAGACCATAAATTAATCAGTTACAAAGGTAAACAAGCAAGTAGTACTCTTTATCCTATTAATTTATTCCAAATAATTGCGTGCATTGCATAGTAATATTTTTTTTAAATATTAATTTTTTTATTGAGTTTTCAGAGATAAAGAAACAGGTACAATGCAATACACATTCCAAACAAAGCACAGTACATTAATGAGATAAGGTAACAATATATATAAAAAACAAGAGAACTCAATACGTTGCAGACATTGAAATATCATTGCCACTGTGAGCATAGATTGGTTCATTATATATATATATATATATATATATATATATATATATCAGTATACAAAAACATAAACAAAACAAGGATGAGAACTCAACAAATAGTCACATATTAAAAGATTGTCCTGTGAGTGGTGCGGTTGGGTTAAAGGACCCCTATAGTGCCATGAAAACAAACTTGTTCCCCACACCCTCAGGGCCCCCCTCCCGCTAGCTGAAGGGGTTCAAACCCCATTCAGTCACTTACTTTAATCCAGCGTCAGAAAAAAAAAAATAGACAAGTGTGTATTTCGGTGGGTAGATCTATAATGTGAGCAGCCGTCAGTAGATCCCTTACTGTGCTCCATAGAGGCTGGATTTCTGGGCAACCCCACCATATATGTGTCATGTTGCCCTCAGCCATTCAGAATCACCAACAAAATTGAGGTACATTAGGATACATTTTGTGAAGCTTGCTAGGTGTGAGATACCACCTATATATGAATCTCATATATGAATCTACATGAGAATAGCACATGAGAGGATACCCATTTACATTCATTCAGGGTTCTGTTACACTCTGTGGCCCATTTATTCATAAAAGTTAGAAGTTTGTTGTTGGTGGCGTCCATTAGAGTTTATAAACTAAGGGCAAGGCCTTGGGTTTCATAGGGCCTTACTGTTTTTGACTGTTCAAGACTTAGCTCCTTGTCTTTCCTCTCTCTAAAGCTATGTGTGTGCCTGTTTCCCTTAAGGTCAATAGAGCTATCATAACCTCTAACCTGCAGGCGCATTGCCTTGGTGTGCTCTTTGACCTTGACTTTTCCTTCACCTCTAACATAAAATCCATCACCCAAATCTTTTCGCTTTCACCTTATCTCACATTTGCCCCTTTCCCACTCAGGATGCAACTAAGACTCTCGTTGCTTCCCGCCTTGTTAGCCTGAAAAGTGCCCAGATTGCCCCTCTACAATCCATAATGAATGCCTCGCTCTAAGTCATCCAGTGTGGCCTGATGTCGCTCTTCTATTATCTAGGATTTCAGAAAGCTGAAGGACAAGGGGGCAGAGCGATCCAGCACTGGAGAACAGACTTTGGGGTTAAATTGTTTGTGATTGGTTTAACCCCTAAAGTTGAGCTAGCACCAGGGATCTTCTGGCACCATAACAACTTAATTTTGATGAAGCTGCTATGTGCCTCAACTGGCCCTTTTTAACTGTAGTGGTTCTGGTGATTAGAAAGTCCCTTTAAACAACCATAGGTTACCCCTAAACACAGGAGTTTATTCAGTAAGTAGTAAAGTCTCAATGTATAGAGAATTTTCAATTCACTATAATTCGGCGTATAGTGAATAAACCCTGTAGATGTTAATAGTGAGGTCAGATCCCTTTTAAACTCAACCATAATTGGAAGAGATTGAAGCAGAGTATATGTAATTATTGTTTACGATACTAGAACAAATGGATGTTTGTGGTCTTCATCTAATCTCTGTACAAACAAACCTGGTAGTGTGTTAAGGCCAGATTGCCTGTTGGACAAAGCATCCTTTCTTTGAAGTACTTACTTAGTTTTGATGTTTGCAATATTAGTTTTAGCTGATACTTATCATTTAGTAGTATAAATGCTAGTTTCTGTTTGGAAAGTGGTGATCAGGAGAAATGTCAACGAACCAATACTATAGAGAGTTAGAGGCCCAAGTCAGGGACTTTACCTTAAAAAATGGTATCTATGATTTGGTATCTTTTTACCAAATCATATCACCATTACAACTATAACTCCTCCAGTAAGAGAAATACTGTGGATTTGAGATTGGGTTAGGGCATTTTATTTGGAAGTATAGAAATAAGGGTTCAATTAGAACCATCAAGTCTAGGACCTCTTCACTCCAAAGTTAGTGATATCCCCAGTCTTTTGCTGGTGGGATTTGCGATTCTCTACCAAATGACTACTGGGCACTATGCAACCTGGGAAAGGGCATCAAACAAAGAAGATGTCAAGACTGATGGCAGATAAGCGTAGTCAGGGCCATTATCCACTAGGTAAGTACTGGGTTGACTGAGTTGAATTAGATTCAGAAACAGTTAATGGACCTGGTCATACTATGACTCTGTTGTTATTCTCCTGGACACATGTCAATCAGGACTGCACTATCGGGAAACAGCCAAGCTAAGCTAAGACCCAGAGCAATAAAATATGGCATCATGCGCGATATGGATGTTTGGCTCTGCCGCCTAGATCTGATGTTTTATGAAGAATACAAGCCCATCTGCTCATCTCACAAATGTACAATGGGGATGCTACTATGTTTACAACACGTGAAAAATATCAGATGTTCAGCATTTGCAATTCAAGCACCCATGTAATATTCAGAAAATAGTCACACCACCACTTTGTACATGCATTCATGTACATGTCTCATCTCTGACTTGACTCAGCCCGGCATAATGAGGCTTAATAAACACAAATAGTCATCTTTAAAAGTGCGAAGACTCAGATTATAGCACCCCCAATACCATGCAACACTCATACGACATAGCACCAGGGTATATGGGTCAAATTTACACACGCTCACTTCACAGCGATGGGATAGGCACCCTCCTAAACAGGGACACAGCAACTATTTGAATAAATCCCCGCTAACATTGAGCCCAAGTCCTGATGATATGTTACGCCTCCTTAACTGCAACCATTTAATCGGACCACACAGTGGAAGCTAATGTCTTGCATTCGCTAGCCTGTCCCACACAAAATGGTAGTACACTCTTTACTTACTCTTGTTATGTGATAGAATTACTTTGCAGAGATGTATACCAAAAATTGTGCAGTTCTATCGATTGTCGTGACACTATGTAATCTACATTGTTCCTAAAAGCCTGTACATGTTGTTGTGACAGTACAAGCATGCTTGATTGATAATCTATGCACAGAAAAATAAAGAATTAAAAAAAAAAAAGTGCGAAGACACAGAATTCGAACAAAATAGTCTTCGCTCACCATCCCGAAAAAGCCAAATATCTGACCTGTATCTATCACTGACAACCCACCACTCCCAGGTAACACTGCCATACATATCTGCATGGGAAAAAGATCTGGGAACCCCAGAGGATCCCACAGACTGGGCCGACATTTGGGCGACCACCAAATCAATTTCAATCTGCATTACCCACAAGGAACAGGCCTTTAAAATGCTTTTCCGATGGTATCTCACACCCCAATGCCTAATGGCCATGAAAAGATCTCCCTCCAACCTCTGCTGGAAATTGTGCAGTGATACTGGCACTTTCCTCCACTGCTGGTGAAACTGCCCCAAACTCACCCCCCTATGGAAATCCATCACAAACCTTTTAACTAAAATACTAAGCAGTCCAGTACCCCTAGACCCCTGGGCACTTCTACTCTCAAAACCCATCGACCCTTTTACCCGCAACGAAAATAAACTGATAGCCAGAATAGCCTTAGCCACACGTAGAGCAATAGCAGAAGTATGGTCAACCCCACACATACCCACTCACAATCAAATCCACCATAAAATAACAGACAGCATGGACATGGACAAACTAATGGCACAATTACATGACACCCCAAAATCCTTCCACAAAATATGGGACCCATGGCTAGAGAATCCTGTCACCACTCCATGGTGACACCATAACAACCCAAGAATCACACCTCCACGGCCAATCACCACTCGCCATAACAAGGACCAACACGCACTCCACCACCCACATAACCACCCAAACAGGGATCGGGGGGGACACCAGGAGGGCAGCAACACAACACCTCCCCTCCTCACCCCCTACAAACCCTAACCCTCCCACCCTGCTCCACCTGCGATGAACAACTAACAACGAACTATCCCCAACCCTTCCCTTGGCACAAAAACCGCCAACCATACTATAATCTTAAGCCAACAAATACACGACGCCGACTGGGTACACAACCCGGGGCACGGAGCCCCAGTCAGACCCAACCGCTCCGTGAGAGACCCAACCATAAGCAACCTTAACTTGGATCTGACCCACGAGACCTCAACCTAAACCGTCTCACAAGCCAATGGTATAACCAAGAGAGCAATTCTTAAATGTACAAGTGCCAAAATCTCTACAGACCAAACCAACGTACTATCAAATTGTTATTACCGTACCACTAACTTTCTTTTTCTTCTGTAAAACTGTTTTTTATCTTGAAAAATGAAAATAAAGAATCTTTAAAAAAAAAAAAAAAAAGTGCGAAGACGCATCTTGAATGAGTTCCATAAAATGTCTTCTTCTAAGTTCTAGGAGTATTTAACCTAAACAGGGCTCATTATCAGTGATTATTGACGAATCCCTGCCCTGCAGAGAGCTGAGTGCTTGTTTTGAAGCCTGGTGCGCTCTGAGGAAAAGGGAGGTAGCCAATCTCCCTTCTGGTGTAATCTGAGCTACTAGCTGAACATACTATGACACAACTAGACAGAATCTTTAGGACTTTTGGCTGAAGCTTACTAACTATTTGCAACAATATGATCTGAAAATGCTGAGAGACACCTCACCTCAAGACCCACCGTTAAGCAGCCAGGGTGCAGCTGTGGCCTCAGCTCCAGAACATGCTTGAATAAGATCACAGTGACTATTGCTACCCACATCGGAGAAGGCTGAGCACAATCCATGGGTGGGCCTCCGGCCTGGGGAACCAAACTAAGAGTTTTCCTATCGATTCTACGGGACCTATCCTGTCACCCCAATGGGAAAAGCCATGTTTTTCTAACTGGGCTAATATACCTGAAGCATCTCTCTCCATTGTTGGACTTAGTTCTGCCCATGAAGTGCATAGGCTGACCTGGGTTCTGGGACTGGGACTCTCTTGGGCACCATGCCACTCATCTATACTCCTTCCAAAAATCTCTAGAACAGTGGATCGAAAACCAATACTCACACCTCCTCTCCCCCCCAACACTACCAGTCCAGGGTTTAGGTAGTACCCAGTTGTGTCTAAGGTGGTTTTAGAAAATAGAAAAAAAAACACCTTAGAAACATCGGGGTAATCCCTAAATCCTGGACTGGTAGGGGACACGAGGACTGGTTTGGAAACCACTGCTCTAGATCAATATTTAGTTTTTGTTTTATGCTTATGATTTCTATATTCGGGCGGAGTCTAACTGCGAAGCAGAGAGGTCGCATGGCGGAGGAGCTCCTGAGCAATTACCGCAAAAAGCGCTGCTACAGCCCGAAAAAAACGCTAAATATAACCACGACCACCAGCACGAGAGAGCAGAGAGAATATGGGTCGCAAATCTAAAAAACCAAAGCCGGATCGGCCGAGCCAGAACCATGACATCGGGGCAATGTGGAGACAGGCCCTCGAAACCTCAGGGCCCAATATGGCGACCTTCGCCGACCACTACTCTGACCTATCGGATGAATACTCCCTGGAAGAGGACCCGATAGCAACACCGAGACAACCGGTGGCCGTGCCCAAACCCCAGGATCCTGATGGAGCACCGATCACAACGGCGGTGCTAAAAAACTTGCTTGCAGGCCTGCAAACCACACTCCAAGGGGACATAGCCGCGCTCCGCACGGAGCTTCAAGGCATCACCACGAGGCTGGACACCCTGGAAGTCAACTCAACAGCTCACGACCAATCTATCACATCCCTACAATTATTTGAATTTAATAGATAACAAAAAGATATAAAACAAAATGAAAAACCAATTCCTGATTACACCATCTATGTGTAAATTAATTAAAATAAAATATATTCTTATGAAGAAAATCACAAAACTGAAAAAAAAATGAATTTTAAATGTCACCCAACATTACACAGAGACTGCCCTGACCAAGGTGCCTAATGACTTAGTGATGGTTAGATCCAAAGGCTATTATTGACAGTTATTCTTTCTACTGCATTTAACACTGTTGACCACCCGCTTCTCCTCCTCACCCTTCATGACCTTGGCCTTGGTGACACAGCTCTGACCTTTCCTTCAGTGAGTTCCTCAAGACTCTATACTGTGACTTCTCCTCCTCATCATGTCACCATGCCTCTCTTGGTGAACTGATATCATCCTCTTATATAGACTTTATGCTGGTAATATTCAAATCTACCTCTCCTCGCCTAATCTTTTCTCTGCTGAAACGTGTCACAGTGTTTTTTGTTTTTTTTAAGTTTTTAATTTTTTTTAAACCAAAATATGGGGGAATACAGAAATGGAAAGGGGAGGGGAAGTGTACCACCTTTTTGCAGAATCTCAATATGTGACACAAGATCAAGTGTACATGTACAGTGAATAAGGTCATAAAGTAGAGAGACCATAAATTAATCAGTTACAAAGGTAAACAAGCAAGTAGTACTCTTTATCCTATTAATTTATTCCAAATAATTGCGTGCATTGCATAGTAATATTTTTTTTAAATATTAATTTTTTTATTGAGTTTTCAGAGATAAAGAAACAGGTACAATGCAATACACATTCCAAACAAAGCACAGTACATTAATGAGATAAGGTAACAATATATATAAAAAACAAGAGAACTCAATACGTTGCAGACATTGAAATATCATTGCCACTGTGAGCATAGATTGGTTCATTATATATATATATATATATATATATATATATATATATATATCAGTATACAAAAACATAAACAAAACAAGGATGAGAACTCAACAAATAGTCACATATTAAAAGATTGTCCTGTGAGTGGTGCGGTTGGGTTAAAGGACCCCTATAGTGCCATGAAAACAAACTTGTTCCCCACACCCTCAGGGCCCCCCTCCCGCTAGCTGAAGGGGTTCAAACCCCATTCAGTCACTTACTTTAATCCAGCGTCAGAAAAAAAAAAATAGACAAGTGTGTATTTCGGTGGGTAGATCTATAATGTGAGCAGCCGTCAGTAGATCCCTTACTGTGCTCCATAGAGGCTGGATTTCTGGGCAACCCCACCATATATGTGTCATGTTGCCCTCAGCCATTCAGAATCACCAACAAAATTGAGGTACATTAGGATACATTTTGTGAAGCTTGCTAGGTGTGAGATACCACCTATATATGAATCTCATATATGAATCTACATGAGAATAGCACATGAGAGGATACCCATTTACATTCATTCAGGGTTCTGTTACACTCTGTGGCCCATTTATTCATAAAAGTTAGAAGTTTGTTGTTGGTGGCGTCCATTAGAGTTTATAAACTAAGGGCAAGGCCTTGGGTTTCATAGGGCCTTACTGTTTTTGACTGTTCAAGACTTAGCTCCTTGTCTTTCCTCTCTCTAAAGCTATGTGTGTGCCTGTTTCCCTTAAGGTCAATAGAGCTATCATAACCTCTAACCTGCAGGCGCATTGCCTTGGTGTGCTCTTTGACCTTGACTTTTCCTTCACCTCTAACATAAAATCCATCACCCAAATCTTTTCGCTTTCACCTTATCTCACATTTGCCCCTTTCCCACTCAGGATGCAACTAAGACTCTCGTTGCTTCCCGCCTTGTTAGCCTGAAAAGTGCCCAGATTGCCCCTCTACAATCCATAATGAATGCCTCGCTCTAAGTCATCCAGTGTGGCCTGATGTCGCTCTTCTATTATCTAGGATTTCAGAAAGCTGAAGGACAAGGGGGCAGAGCGATCCAGCACTGGAGAACAGACTTTGGGGTTAAATTGTTTGTGATTGGTTTAACCCCTAAAGTTGAGCTAGCACCAGGGATCTTCTGGCACCATAACAACTTAATTTTGATGAAGCTGCTATGTGCCTCAACTGGCCCTTTTTAACTGTAGTGGTTCTGGTGATTAGAAAGTCCCTTTAAACAACCATAGGTTACCCCTAAACACAGGAGTTTATTCAGTAAGTAGTAAAGTCTCAATGTATAGAGAATTTTCAATTCACTATAATTCGGCGTATAGTGAATAAACCCTGTAGATGTTAATAGTGAGGTCAGATCCCTTTTAAACTCAACCATAATTGGAAGAGATTGAAGCAGAGTATATGTAATTATTGTTTACGATACTAGAACAAATGGATGTTTGTGGTCTTCATCTAATCTCTGTACAAACAAACCTGGTAGTGTGTTAAGGCCAGATTGCCTGTTGGACAAAGCATCCTTTCTTTGAAGTACTTACTTAGTTTTGATGTTTGCAATATTAGTTTTAGCTGATACTTATCATTTAGTAGTATAAATGCTAGTTTCTGTTTGGAAAGTGGTGATCAGGAGAAATGTCAACGAACCAATACTATAGAGAGTTAGAGGCCCAAGTCAGGGACTTTACCTTAAAAAATGGTATCTATGATTTGGTATCTTTTTACCAAATCATATCACCATTACAACTATAACTCCTCCAGTAAGAGAAATACTGTGGATTTGAGATTGGGTTAGGGCATTTTATTTGGAAGTATAGAAATAAGGGTTCAATTAGAACCATCAAGTCTAGGACCTCTTCACTCCAAAGTTAGTGATATCCCCAGTCTTTTGCTGGTGGGATTTGCGATTCTCTACCAAATGACTACTGGGCACTATGCAACCTGGGAAAGGGCATCAAACAAAGAAGATGTCAAGACTGATGGCAGATAAGCGTAGTCAGGGCCATTATCCACTAGGTAAGTACTGGGTTGACTGAGTTGAATTAGATTCAGAAACAGTTAATGGACCTGGTCATACTATGACTCTGTTGTTATTCTCCTGGACACATGTCAATCAGGACTGCACTATCGGGAAACAGCCAAGCTAAGCTAAGACCCAGAGCAATAAAATATGGCATCATGCGCGATATGGATGTTTGGCTCTGCCGCCTAGATCTGATGTTTTATGAAGAATACAAGCCCATCTGCTCATCTCACAAATGTACAATGGGGATGCTACTATGTTTACAACACGTGAAAAATATCAGATGTTCAGCATTTGCAATTCAAGCACCCATGTAATATTCAGAAAATAGTCACACCACCACTTTGTACATGCATTCATGTACATGTCTCATCTCTGACTTGACTCAGCCCGGCATAATGAGGCTTAATAAACACAAATAGTCATCTTTAAAAGTGCGAAGACTCAGATTATAGCACCCCCAATACCATGCAACACTCATACGACATAGCACCAGGGTATATGGGTCAAATTTACACACGCTCACTTCACAGCGATGGGATAGGCACCCTCCTAAACAGGGACACAGCAACTATTTGAATAAATCCCCGCTAACATTGAGCCCAAGTCCTGATGATATGTTACGCCTCCTTAACTGCAACCATTTAATCGGACCACACAGTGGAAGCTAATGTCTTGCATTCGCTAGCCTGTCCCACACAAAATGGTAGTACACTCTTTACTTACTCTTGTTATGTGATAGAATTACTTTGCAGAGATGTATACCAAAAATTGTGCAGTTCTATCGATTGTCGTGACACTATGTAATCTACATTGTTCCTAAAAGCCTGTACATGTTGTTGTGACAGTACAAGCATGCTTGATTGATAATCTATGCACAGAAAAATAAAGAATTAAAAAAAAAAAAGTGCGAAGACACAGAATTCGAACAAAATAGTCTTCGCTCACCATCCCGAAAAAGCCAAATATCTGACCTGTATCTATCACTGACAACCCACCACTCCCAGGTAACACTGCCATACATATCTGCATGGGAAAAAGATCTGGGAACCCCAGAGGATCCCACAGACTGGGCCGACATTTGGGCGACCACCAAATCAATTTCAATCTGCATTACCCACAAGGAACAGGCCTTTAAAATGCTTTTCCGATGGTATCTCACACCCCAATGCCTAATGGCCATGAAAAGATCTCCCTCCAACCTCTGCTGGAAATTGTGCAGTGATACTGGCACTTTCCTCCACTGCTGGTGAAACTGCCCCAAACTCACCCCCCTATGGAAATCCATCACAAACCTTTTAACTAAAATACTAAGCAGTCCAGTACCCCTAGACCCCTGGGCACTTCTACTCTCAAAACCCATCGACCCTTTTACCCGCAACGAAAATAAACTGATAGCCAGAATAGCCTTAGCCACACGTAGAGCAATAGCAGAAGTATGGTCAACCCCACACATACCCACTCACAATCAAATCCACCATAAAATAACAGACAGCATGGACATGGACAAACTAATGGCACAATTACATGACACCCCAAAATCCTTCCACAAAATATGGGACCCATGGCTAGAGAATCCTGTCACCACTCCATGGTGACACCATAACAACCCAAGAATCACACCTCCACGGCCAATCACCACTCGCCATAACAAGGACCAACACGCACTCCACCACCCACATAACCACCCAAACAGGGATCGGGGGGGACACCAGGAGGGCAGCAACACAACACCTCCCCTCCTCACCCCCTACAAACCCTAACCCTCCCACCCTGCTCCACCTGCGATGAACAACTAACAACGAACTATCCCCAACCCTTCCCTTGGCACAAAAACCGCCAACCATACTATAATCTTAAGCCAACAAATACACGACGCCGACTGGGTACACAACCCGGGGCACGGAGCCCCAGTCAGACCCAACCGCTCCGTGAGAGACCCAACCATAAGCAACCTTAACTTGGATCTGACCCACGAGACCTCAACCTAAACCGTCTCACAAGCCAATGGTATAACCAAGAGAGCAATTCTTAAATGTACAAGTGCCAAAATCTCTACAGACCAAACCAACGTACTATCAAATTGTTATTACCGTACCACTAACTTTCTTTTTCTTCTGTAAAACTGTTTTTTATCTTGAAAAATGAAAATAAAGAATCTTTAAAAAAAAAAAAAAAAAGTGCGAAGACGCATCTTGAATGAGTTCCATAAAATGTCTTCTTCTAAGTTCTAGGAGTATTTAACCTAAACAGGGCTCATTATCAGTGATTATTGACGAATCCCTGCCCTGCAGAGAGCTGAGTGCTTGTTTTGAAGCCTGGTGCGCTCTGAGGAAAAGGGAGGTAGCCAATCTCCCTTCTGGTGTAATCTGAGCTACTAGCTGAACATACTATGACACAACTAGACAGAATCTTTAGGACTTTTGGCTGAAGCTTACTAACTATTTGCAACAATATGATCTGAAAATGCTGAGAGACACCTCACCTCAAGACCCACCGTTAAGCAGCCAGGGTGCAGCTGTGGCCTCAGCTCCAGAACATGCTTGAATAAGATCACAGTGACTATTGCTACCCACATCGGAGAAGGCTGAGCACAATCCATGGGTGGGCCTCCGGCCTGGGGAACCAAACTAAGAGTTTTCCTATCGATTCTACGGGACCTATCCTGTCACCCCAATGGGAAAAGCCATGTTTTTCTAACTGGGCTAATATACCTGAAGCATCTCTCTCCATTGTTGGACTTAGTTCTGCCCATGAAGTGCATAGGCTGACCTGGGTTCTGGGACTGGGACTCTCTTGGGCACCATGCCACTCATCTATACTCCTTCCAAAAATCTCTAGAACAGTGGATCGAAAACCAATACTCACACCTCCTCTCCCCCCCAACACTACCAGTCCAGGGTTTAGGTAGTACCCAGTTGTGTCTAAGGTGGTTTTAGAAAATAGAAAAAAAAACACCTTAGAAACATCGGGGTAATCCCTAAATCCTGGACTGGTAGGGGACACGAGGACTGGTTTGGAAACCACTGCTCTAGATCAATATTTAGTTTTTGTTTTATGCTTATGATTTCTATATTCGGGCGGAGTCTAACTGCGAAGCAGAGAGGTCGCATGGCGGAGGAGCTCCTGAGCAATTACCGCAAAAAGCGCTGCTACAGCCCGAAAAAAACGCTAAATATAACCACGACCACCAGCACGAGAGAGCAGAGAGAATATGGGTCGCAAATCTAAAAAACCAAAGCCGGATCGGCCGAGCCAGAACCATGACATCGGGGCAATGTGGAGACAGGCCCTCGAAACCTCAGGGCCCAATATGGCGACCTTCGCCGACCACTACTCTGACCTATCGGATGAATACTCCCTGGAAGAGGACCCGATAGCAACACCGAGACAACCGGTGGCCGTGCCCAAACCCCAGGATCCTGATGGAGCACCGATCACAACGGCGGTGCTAAAAAACTTGCTTGCAGGCCTGCAAACCACACTCCAAGGGGACATAGCCGCGCTCCGCACGGAGCTTCAAGGCATCACCACGAGGCTGGACACCCTGGAAGTCAACTCAACAGCTCACGACCAATCTATCACATCCCTACAATCGGAGATTACCCTCTTTAAGCAAAGGACCACGGTCCTCGAGCGGCGGTTCACCGCAGCGGAAGACGGGCGCAGAGCCGCCAACATAAAGGTACGGGGGATACCGGACGATTTGCCCACCGAAGAGCTGCCCCATTACGTGCGCAGGCTACTTACCGGCCTCCACACACCAAAAGCAGCCAAGGCCATTCCACTGGAAAGTATATTCCGGATACCAAAGCCGGCCAAAGCCCCAGCGACATCTTCCCGCGACCTCATAATCCGCTTTCAGCACCGAAAAGACAAGGCCGCAACCATGGCAGCAGCCAGAGAGAGGGCGCAACTTATATTTGAAGGACATACACTAGCTTTCTTCCCGGATCTAACGGGCGACACATTGGCCTGGAGAGGCTCACTAAAGCCCTTTACCATGCTCCTCAGACAGAAGAATATAACATACAGATGGCGCCCAGACCGTTCCCTTCTCATCGTACGGGGCGAAAACAAGCACGTAGTCCACGACCTTCAAGACGCCCGAAACATACTGCCAGTGTTGGGCTTACCTCAGGACAGCATGCAACAGGCGGTGTCTCAGAAGACCGCAAGACCCACGCACGACTGGAACCCGGAGAGGGCTAAAATTTTTGTGCCACGACAATCGAGGCTGGAACCCCCTGAAGGGGCTGGTGCACGAGCACCCTGAAAGACACTCAAGCTACACATTGTCTATATTGGGACTTTGTATGACAACTTGTTCAGCTATTGCCCCTTGGCACCATGCTCTGACCTGCTTATAGCCCTTCATTTGATTTTGTGACCGCAGCTAACCTGCGGAAAACGGCCCCAGGAGGCTATTAACATAGTCGCCTCTTTGCTCCCACCACTCACCACTCATAGCCAACACGACAGGACACACGCAGACTTCCCTCCCCCTCCCCGTTGGTCTAGTGGCCCTCGGGGTGACTCACGAGGAACAACAACATGCACCATGACTGCTTATGCATACACCAACTTAAACTGAGCACTGACCGTCCTGACGCTCACCACATAAGCACAAGCCCAACCTCAGACATATTGTATATAAAAGTCAGCATGTTAAGCAATACTACCAGACAGGTTGACCGAATGTGTAAAATGTCTAGCTCAACTAAGCTTCACTGGCCGACTACCCGACCGTGACTCTCTTGGGCCTCCACAATTACTCCCACATATGGCATCAAGCTGTCACTCTACCCCAACGTCAGCCACCAACGACGCTAATTTCGAGTATCAAATATCAAAAGTCGGCAGTTTTTTATTATTGACCGTTAATATAATATAAAAATGTGCAATGTTTATATGCCACTACTATATCACAATGTGAAATGTTCAAGCTTATGACCGCTGTCGTGGCAGAGTAAGCTATGTTGTATTTCTCATGCACTCAAAAATAAAGAATTTTAAAAAAATGATTTCTATATTGTTCTCTAAGTCATGTTATTCTTTCTCATTTCACCATATCAGGAGCCTCCACGGTGGTTTCCCTAGTTCGATACACATGCTCTACATTTATAATACAATTAATTATCACATTGCAATCCTATCAGCATATACCATGTATGTTGTGTGTGCTTATACCGTGACTATAGCTGTACTATCTTGTGCAATCTGTACCTTTTTATTTGGTATTTTTATTGGTAATGTAAGACAATAAAAAGAAAATTACAAAACATAAATAAAAAAACTTGCCAAAGTTACTCCACGAACAAGCTGTAGCTTCCGTACAAGGAGGTGATCTAAATCTAATATATAGCGTATGAACTTAACCAAAAACCAATTCTCTCCAGCAGGTTTTATGGGGTATTTTATTCTATCTCAACACAATTCCACTTGTCAGATCTGAAGAGTAGAGCTACTGGATAAACTTACATTAACTGCTAATCTGTGCCCAGTGTTCTTGTGACATATTAACTTTGCATGTGTTTTAAAGGGAGGATACATTGTAGTTGTTCTGGTGAGTATAGTCAGCCCATGCAGGGTTTTTAATGTAAACACTGCCTTTACAGAGAAAAGGCAGTGTTTGCATTACAGCCTAGGGATACCTCCACTGGCCATTCTTCAGCTGGTGCTTTCTGGGGCAGAGCAGCACTGTCTATCTATCTATCTATCTATCTATCCATCCTATGGGAAAGCATTGTGATTGGCTGAGATCAACTCTGATAATGTCAGCCAAGGAGGGGGATCGGGGTGGTGCCTGAAGCGAGGAGCCTCACCCAGCACTGGAAAAAGTTAAGTAAATTACCTTTCCAACCCAAGGTAAGAGGGGCCAACCACCTAAACAGTTGAAACATCATCCTATGGTCTAAAAGAATCAGACCAATTCCTTATTTACATTCACAAGTCCTCACCAGTTTCAGATGCAATAGGTTTCTCTCCGGCTTAACGCTTGCACTCTCTTCTAACTTTGCCAAATTATGTTGGTGTTCTAATATCCATTCTTTTTATTTCACAATGGTGTGTCCTACATATTGTTTACTGCTACGGCGCATGAGCCCCTAAGGAAGTTGTGTCGAGGACGAAAAATGTATTGTGGGTGAACACACATATTGAACACACTGTGCTGATGACATTGTGATATGCCTATTTAATGACTTTAAATTAAGTTCAGGACCATGCATGTGTGCAGTTGCTCCTCGGGTTACCTTCGATAATAAGTGGATGAGGAGATACAATGTACTGCGCTTCCACAAATTGTATGAATTTAAATGGAAAAGGAAAACGTAAGAATCCCTTCTTCGACATCAGCTGTTGTAGGGCCATTTTTATAACTGCTGTGATTTTCGCAAATCTCTATTGTTTCAGCTGAGTTTATAGAGGACACAGTAACCAGATGAGCATAAGTTGCTAAGGT
Organism: Pelobates fuscus; assembly: GCF_036172605.1. Taxonomy (NCBI): domain Eukaryota; kingdom Metazoa; phylum Chordata; class Amphibia; order Anura; family Pelobatidae; genus Pelobates; species Pelobates fuscus. Next base: position 332,046,761 of record NC_086321.1, read on the forward strand.
ACATTTTTTTCAGTAAGAAATTCATCGGGGGCTATTTACTAACACGTGAATTCACTGTAGTGAATAAACCTTATTATATTATACACATATTCTGTCTCGACTCTCGAACTAACCAAGTCGTGCCATTTGTTTGACATTGTTAAACATTAAGAATCCACTCAAGAGATGTGCATGCTGGGAAAATTAATGATCTTAGTCCAGGAGACAGGAAGTATAAGTAAAATGGTATAATGATTAATATCCTACAAATTGCTGAATCATTGCAACACTGCACGTGGACATCATTTTTATACAGTCTATTGATTGACATCACATTTTTTTAAGGTAGCAGGTCTGTGTAAAGCTATGATCACAGATTTAGAGATGAGAGGTTTAGCTTTAGGTAATGAAAAAAAACAAATGTCACTCATACAGAGAATATGTTTAGCAATCAATATAGAGTAATATTAAAATCCTAGGTGTTTCAGTTCTAGCCAGTTCTAAAAGTTACTTGCCACTTCAAGCCTGGAGGATCCCTGGCACACTAACTAGGGTGGATTTTGTATGTGCCAGAGCTTTAACCCCTTAAGGACCAAACTTCTGGAATAAAAGGGAATCATGACATGTCACACACATCATGTGTCCTTAAGGGGTTAAGGAACACTATAGGGTCAGGAACACAAACGTGTATTACGGACCCCGTAGTGTTAAAACCACCATTTAAGTGGCTTGCTCCCCCTTAAAAGGTAAGAAAATGTACCTTATTTACAGCGCCTTGTAGGTCTGCCGGCGCTGCCATCTCCGCCCCCCCGATCCTCCTCCCTGCTGACATCAGCAGAATTTAGGAGGCCCATGTCCCCCCTCATTGCTGTCTTTAGCAAATCCAAAGCATTGGGTTGGCTAAAATCGGCAAGGAGGCAGGACATGGGCGGGGCCAAACACATAGAGATGCATTGCATCAATGCATCTCTATGAGGAAAGTTCAACGTCTCCACGCAGATCGTGGAGATGCTGAATGCCAGTGGTGCACACTGTGCAGCACTGCCCCAGGAAGCACCTCTAGTAGCCATCTGAGATGTAGCCAGTGGAGGTATGCCTATGGGTCAATGTAAACACTGCATTTTCTCTGAAAAGGCAGTGTTTACATTAAAATGCCTGCAATGAATGATTCTACTCACCAGAACAAATACATTAAGCTATAGTTGTTCTGGTGACTATAGAGACCCTTTCATTTTCACTCACCAATGGCTAGTGGAGAGTGGATATTTTGAGTTTTGGATTAGTTCATACTTCCTCCTAGTCCCTGATTTGACAGGACTGTCCAAAGTTGTGCCCCTAATGTACTGTCCTGGATTTGTTTCCTGGTATTCCGCCCGTCACACACAGACATGTACACGGGTGTGCCCAGACACAACCTAATGCTTCAAAGTCGAAGCCAACAGGGGAGATTATAGGATATGACTGGCCTGCCTTACTAGAGAAATGCCAGAGTGGAGGAGGGAGAACTTGGTCTATGCCATCTGCGGGTACAGACCAAGTTCTCTGCTGCTTCTACTGTAGCAGAGTATTGTCGAGGACTACCATGGCGCAGGCTGGAATGTAGCCCCATGTAGCCAAAGCGTAGCTTAAGCGGAACAGGGCCTTGACAGGGGTTAGGAGGCGGGCCCAGGAGGAACAGACAGGACAGGTGGGTTATGGGATATGTGGGATTGGCTATTTAAGGGAGGAGCCATTTGGTAAGGTTCACTTCTAATTTCCTACCCGGTTCAGTTTGTGTGCATCCCGGTGCTCTCTAGACTTTCTGGGTAGGGTTTCTCTTTTGTCTCCTCTGCAGGGCCATGGATATCGTGGAGAAGCTTTTGGAGGGAATCAGGACAGCGGCGCGGCAACAAGGAGCGGATTGGGTGCAGGCCCAGCTGGGCCCGGTCCTTGCTGCGGCAGCAGGACAGGAGGCCGGAGACTCACGCCCGGCGAGGGCCAGGAGGCCCCCGAGGCGTTTGAGCCCGGGAGGAGAACCGGAGGTCGGTGGCACGGGAGTGCAGGAGACAGCCAGTGGAAGTCGTAGCAGGCCCAGGAGCTGCCTGGTTGAGGCTCTGCCTCCCAGTGTGCGGCCGGGGCTTCGGCGTGGTGAGTCGAGACGGGCGGCTGCCCTGGACATCGATGCACCAACCCCTAACACGGAGGGGGCCGTGCGCGGAGCAGGATCCAAGATGGCGGCCGGACGGCCTAGTGCGGGGCCTGGCGGGGCGGGGTCTCGGCCCAGGAGGGCACCCCCATCGGTCTTGGCGGTGGACTGCAGCACGCGGACTGGGACGGTCCACGACGGGCCCAACGTACAGCAGGCAAGTGCAGGGGCTCCTTCCGGGGGTCCCCTTGGCGTGGTGGGCAGGCGGGGAGTGAGGCCCGATTCCAGGGAGCGGGCGGACGGGGAGGCGGGTAGGCGAGCGGCCCAAGGGGAGCAGGGGTCGGGCGGAAGGCCCCTGGGGGGGGTGCGGGATGCTGCGAAGGGGTCCCGCGGAGTGCAGACTGGGCGGGCTTCCGTGGGAGGGGATGGGGGGTCCCTCGGTAGTTCTCTTGCGGGGCGGAAGGTATTGCCTGCGGGTTCGATGGATGTTAGGAGGGTGGTAGAGGGTAAGGGGAAAGGTAAGGCCCCGAGGTCCGGTCGGTCGGGGATAACTGTCTCGGGGAGCGGGGTGTCACCATCCGCGTCCGTTGAGGGCCCCGGGGGAGGTGCCCCTGGTCCGGGTTCCGTAGGTGTAGTGGTAGGTCGGGCTGCAGCGGGGTTGGGGCGCGGGGCGGGAAGCGGGGAGGGTGGGCCTAGTTCGGAGTCGGGTAGTGCTAGCCCCTCGCCGGTGAGGGCCCCCAGGACACGCAGACGGAGGCCCCGGCGCAGGCGCGCAATGTCAGGGAGTTCGGCAGGGTCCGGGTCCCCCAGGTTGTCTCAACGGGGGTTGGCATCCAAAGGCGATGGTAGGAGTCGTAGTCCACGTGGCAGGGCTCTCAGGGCCTTTGGGGCGCGACGGCGGGAGGATACCCGGCGGGAGGCTTTGGCGGTTAGCAGGCGCTCCCCGGTTCGGGACGGGAAGGTGGTGGGGGAACAGTACGCCTTGCCCAGGACTTCTTCTCCTCTTTCCAGGTCCCGGAGTCGCTCCTCATCTGATTTTTCCAGGCACCGGGTGGGATCCCTGGTTGGCGGGACATCGGCGGATGGCGTTCATCCTGGACGAGCAGTGACGGACTGCGCAGCCCCGGGTGTCATCGGCCCCAGGGGCTTGGCCGGTGAGTCTATTGAATCGCTACAGTCCAGTGCACTAGTACAAACACTGCAGTCACTACTCCACTCACTGGGGGCGGGGGGTGGCACACAAGGTAGCGTAGGGCAGGTGTGGACGCAAGGGGGAGGGGAGGTGGGGCCCGGTCTAGGGACCCCGGCGGTAGTTGCGGGCGGGGAAGCTGTGTCGGCTTCCAGCGTGGGTGAGGCGGGAAGCGAACGGGCGGAGTTGACGGGGGGGGTGACGGAAGCAGCGAGGCAACATGCGTATGTGTCCTTCGCGGGCCCGCTGGGGGTGCACCTCAAGCAGGAGGTGAAAGATAAAATCTGGAAGGGGGAATTTTGCGAGATCTTCTCGCTTCTTCCCTTGGAGGACTTTCTTGACCTCAAGGAGGAGGACAAAAAGGACGAAAAGAAAGAGGAGGAGGAGAAACGGCGGAGGTATCGCAAGATACCGAAGTCTTTTGGTAACTGGCTAAGGGCATTCTGTATCCTAGCCAGCGTGATCGGGGAAAAATCGCCGGGCTCCTGCTCGTCCCTGTTTTGCTACTTGGACGGCATATGGGAGGCATACCGCACCTATGGCGGATTGGCATGGTGGCGGTATGATGAGCAGTTCCGGCAGCGGCTGGCGGCGAATCCGGGCATGCGGTGGGACCAGATGGACCTGCCTCTCTGGATGAAGCTCATGATGGCACAGAAGGCACAGCCCTTTCAGCACGCGGCTGGCGCTAAGGGTCAGTCCACCTCGTCGGCCGCCTCGCAGAAGGGCTTATGCTGGCTCTTTAATGAGGGCCAGTGCAAGTGGGGCGCAGCCTGCCGCTTCAAGCACGAGTGCTCGGGCTGCGGTGGGGCTCATGGGCTCCAACGTTGTTTCAAGAAAGGGAAGTCCGGGGGGACAGGAGCCTCTGCCGCGGTTGGCGGCGGAGGGTCTCCCACTACCTCGGGGGCTAACCCCAGTGAAATTAGACGCGATGGAGCCCTGGCTAAACCGCTACGGTAACAGGGCAGACGCGGAGCTGCTTAGAGCGGGGTTTGGGCAAGGGTTTGTCATTCCGTTTCGGGAGAGGGGTGGCACTGCTTGCCCTCATAATCTCAAGTCCGTGGTGGAGTTCCCAGAGGTGGTTCGGGAGAAGTTGGACAAGGAAGTGCGGTTGGGTAGGATGGCGGGGCCTTTTGTGGCCCCGCCACTGGCGGGCCTTCGGGTCTCTCCCCTCGGGGTGGTCCCCAAGAAAGAAACAGGGAAGTTTCGGCTCATTCACCATCTTTCCTATCCTAAAGGGGAGTCGGTGAACGACGACATTGACAGGGACCTATGCTCGGTCTCTTACGCATCATTTGACCAGGCGGTCGAGCTGGTGAAGAGAGCCGGGCGTGGTGCGTTGATGGCCAAGGTGGACATCGAGGCTGCTTTTAGGTTGCTTCCGGTGCACCCGGCGTGTCACCACCTGTTAGGGTGCTTCTTTGAAGGGGGCTACTTTGTGGATTTGTGCCTTCCCATGGGGTGCTCCATTTCGTGCTCTTACTTTGAGAAGTTTAGTTCATTTCTCGAGTGGGTGGTGCGGACGGAAGCGGGAGATGAAGCGGTGGTGCACTATCTGGATGATTTCCTGTGTGTGGGGCCGGCCGGATCTCCCGCGTGCCAGCACTTGTTAGGTACCATTCAATGGGTGGCGGGCTGCTTTGGGGTGCCGCTGGCGGCGGATAAAACTGAGGGCCCGACTGAGTGCCTTAGTTTCCTGGGTCTGGAGATAGATTCAGTGCGGGGGGAATGCCGGCTGCCGCTGGCAAAGCTGGAAGGTTTGCGCGGCGTGGTGGCAGAGGTGCGTCGGGCACGGAAAGTGACCCTGCGCCGACTGCAGTCATTGGTCGGAATGCTCAATTTCGCCTGTAGGGTAATACCCATGGGTAGGGTGTTTAGCCGCAGCTTATCGGCGGCTACCGCGGGGATTAGGTCCCCTCACCATTTCATCCGGGTATCTTCGTCCATGCGGGCGGACTTGGGGGTGTGGGATACCTTCCTCAGGGACTTTAACGGGACGGTGTTCTTTCGGCAAGGGGGCGTGTCGACAGCTGAGCTGGAGCTGTACACCGACGCGTCGGGTAGCGTGGGTTTTGGGGCCTACTTCGGTGGGAGCTGGTGTGCAGAAAAATGGCCGGAGGCATGGGGGCAGAGCCCCCTCATGCGTAACCTGGCGTTTCTGGAGCTGTTCCCACTGGTGGTGGCGCTGGCGCTGTGGGGGGACCGGTTGAGGGACAGGAAAGTGGTTTTCTTCTCGGACAACATGTCCGTGGTGCACGCGGTTAATAATCAGTCTGCAGCATCGAGGCCGGTGGTAACTCTGCTGCGGCGCTTTGTTTTGTTGTGCATGTCCCTGAATGTGGTTTTTCGCGCGCGCCATGTGCCTGGGTACTTGAACGAGGTGGCTGACGCTCTGTCTCGTTTTCAGTGGTCCCGGTTTCGAACGATGGCCCCGGAGGCCCAGGACAGGGGTCAGCCGTGCCCGATCGAGATGTGGCAGCTAGGAGCGTCCTGCTTGGAGGACTCGTGAAGGCTTCGCTGGCACCGGCCACATGGGCCGCATACAGTAAGGTCTGGAGTTCATGGGAACGTTCCTGGGGCGGGCTGGGCCGAGGGGTACGAGGGGAGCCGCCTCTGGATGCCTTCTTGTGGTTTACCTTTCAATTACTGGCGGGGGGCGCCTCCCCGGCGGTGATTGACAGGAACATGGCTGCAATGGCGTTCTGGTTCAAGCTCCATGGTGGAGCGGATCTTACCAAGGCGTTTATTGTCCGGCAAGCACTCAAAGGGTATCGGAGGGCTCGGAGGGCCCCCGACGCTAGGCGCCCGGTGTCGGTGCATGTGCTGGAAGGGCTTGTTCAGGCGCTGCCCTCCATTTGTTTCAATGCATTTGAGGTGTCGCTATTCCGTGTGGCATTTCTTTTGGCTTTCTTTGGGGGCGTTCCGCGTCGGGGAGTTGGTGAGCAACACCCGGGCGGCCACGGGGGGCCTACAGGTGTCTGGGGTACGTATACTGGATGGGAAGCTGGTGGTACACTTGGCTAGGTCCAAGACGGATGTGGAAGGTAAGGGCCGGGACGTTACGCTGGGGGCCCTGCCGGGCTCGGCATTGTGCCCAGTAGCTGCGGTGTCGGAGTATTTGGGTCAGAGGCCCGCGGTTGGCGGGTCCCTGTTGGTCCATGCGGATGGCTCGTCGCTCTCTCGCTTCCAATTTCAGAAAGTTTTCAGCCTGGGTCTGGGTCGGATGGGACTGGATGCCGGCACATACGGCACCCACTCCTTTCGTATTGGGGCGGCCACGGAGGCCACACGTCTAGGTTTGGGGGATGAGGTAGTCAAGCGGATTGGGAGATGGGAATCTGTTAGGTTCCGCTCATATGTACGCTTGGGTTTGTTGGAACACTAAGGGACATTGGGGCGGCCTGGGGGGTACGGGTGGTTTTATCCTGTGTTTTTCTTTCTTCCCCAGGCCGGGTCGCTTGGATCGTGGGTCATTCCTTCATTTTCTGGGCCGGACGGAGGGCTGCAGCTCGAGCTCGAGGCCAGCAGCTGGGCTTTCCGGAGGACCAGCTCGTAGTGCGCTGGTGGGGGTATCGGGGCTTCTGCTGGGGGGACGTCTGCAGGGCAATATTTGGTATGGTCGCAGGCGGGGCGCGGCCGGATATGCTAGTTTTACATGCAGGCGGTAATGACCTGGGCCTCACCCCGCAGCGGAGGCTGGTAAAATGGATGAAGCAGGATCTTAACCGGTTGGTTGATCTGCTTCCCGGGGTGATGCTGGTATGGTCGGAGATTGTTCCGAGGCAGCGGTGGCGTTACGCCCGGGACCCGGTAGCCATTGATAGATGCAGGGGTAAGGTGAACAGCCTGATGGCAAGTTTTGTCAGGAAACTGGGGGGAGTGGTGGTAAGGCACCAGGAACTGGAGGAGGGGTTGGATGGGTATTACCGCTCGGACGGTGTACACCTTTCGGCAGTGGGTTACGACCTGCTGAACTTGGGTCTGCAGGAAGGGATGCGGAGGGCGTTCCTTCTTCGGGGTGGCGGAGCTCAGACAGCTTAAGGGGTCAAGGTCTGAGCTTGTGGCGGGATAGGGAGCTGAGAGAGAGGACATAGGCTCCCTATGAGGAACGTGAGGAACATGGAAAAAAGTGGAATTATGGTCAATGGTGGTTTCGAGTCCTGGAGGTGGCTCAGAACCTGGTGGGGCAGGGGTATCCGGGTATACCCCTGCCATGGTTACTTATGGTTGGCACTTGTTCGGTTCAAGTTGGCGAGGTTGGAAAATGTCGTTACATATTTGTATTTGTTATGTTGGGGGTCATTGCCCTCTATTAAAAAGAAGGATACGGATGAGAGGGGCGGAAGGTGGGGGCAATGACCCATGTTTATATGTTAACTTATTTAAAGCAATATTATCGTTATATATATTATAAATTATTTAATAAAGCTGTGGACAAATTTTCCCATATACCAGGTGTCAGTGTGTTATTGGGTTAGGTATGTGGGGGGTTTTTGTCCAAGGTTCCGCCAGCCCATATGGCGACTATACACCGGTCATGTAGCCCCATGTAGCCAAAGCGTAGCTTAAGCGGAACAGGGCCTTGACAGGGGTTAGGAGGCGGGCCCAGGAGGAACAGACAGGACAGGTGGGTTATGGGATATGTGGGATTGGCTATTTAAGGGAGGAGCCATTTGGTAAGGTTCACTTCTAATTTCCTACCCGGTTCAGTTTGTCCCGCCCACCCTCCCTGTATTTTATGTTTAGATAAGGGTTTCCCGTTTTTTCACAGCGGCGGGATAGGGAGCTGAGAGAGAGGACATAGGCTCCCTATGAGGAACGTGAGGAACATGGAAAAAAGTGGAATTATGGTCAATGGTGGTTTCGAGTCCTGGAGGTGGCTCAGAACCTGGTGGGGCAGGGGTATCCGGGTATACCCCTGCCATGGTTACTTATGGTTGGCACTTGTTCGGTTCAAGTTGGCGAGGTTGGAAAATGTCGTTACATATTTGTATTTGTTATGTTGGGGGTCATTGCCCTCTATTAAAAAGAAGGATACGGATGAGAGGGGCGGAAGGTGGGGGCAATGACCCATGTTTATATGTTAACTTATTTAAAGCAATATTATCGTTATATATATTATAAATTATTTAATAAAGCTGTGGACAAATTTTCCCATATACCAGGTGTCAGTGTGTTATTGGGTTAGGTATGTGGGGGGTTTTTGTCCAAGGTTCCGCCAGCCCATATGGCGACTATACACCGGTCATGAGAAGTCTGCACACCCTGGTGGTGCAGACAACGCACATCTGCCACCAGGAATCAGGGTCTCCCCTCCCTGGCCCAAGGTAACCAACAAGTAGGACGGTAACCTTAGGGTTTTTAAAAACTTTTTTTTTATAAGAATATTTTTATTTATACTTGCCCATCAGTCCCTTATACCCACACACTACAGTCCTTCTCCCTCCACCTACAACAGCCGCTGTCACCCACATACTATAGCACTATACTCCATACACTATAACCCCTGTCCCCGATCCCCATACAACCATACACTACTGCCCATATACCACTCATATCACAGTCCTTAATCTCCCACACTGCAGTCCCCATGTCACCACAAGCAAAAGCCCTAATCCCCCTTACACCCCAATCAATATTCTCCAATATACTACACCTCCTACTCCCCACACACTAAAGCCAATAACTCCCCATATGCTACAGCCTGTATTTCTCCATATAAACATCCGCTATAGCCCCTACATACTACTGTATCTAGTACCAATACACTACAGGTTTTATCCTCCACACATACGTACTGTAGAGTCTCTTTTTCTCCACTACATACTACAGCACAATTCCTGCAGCCCCCCCGCAGCTCCCCCACTACAGCACCTACACCCTCAAACCTGCCCCCTTCTCCACCCCCCGGCCCGGACTACAGACCCTCTTCACACACTACACCACAAACAGTACTCTCTACAGATACACTACACTGCAAACAGACTCATTCACAGACACACAACACCACAAGCAGTCTTCTCACCCACTGCAATTCCAGGACTTGCCACACTCATACATAGAAACACACTAGAGAGCCTGACCTCTGAGCCGAGTAGACGTGGAAAGCCTGAGCTCCTGAAACTTAGCCTGATTTTGGGGTATTTTGCCCAATTATGAGGCTTCCACGTACAACACACTGATGGTCAGGGGACCCCGGGCAAACGAGATTCTGACTAAAGACAGCACTCAAGCACCCAAAAAGCCCAGGAGCTCTGCTGCGGCCTACCTGGGACAAAGCTGTGGGGGATGCGGCCGATCCACCCGCGCTGCGACCCGGGACCTGAGTCCACAGCGCTCCTATCCCCCCCCGGACTGGTGGGGGTCATCCCGGTCCACTTAAAGCTGACCAGAACGACAGACCTCGCATCAACCACTCAGGCAAGATCGCTGAGCAAGAACCTAGCCGTGGCAAGATGGCGGATGCAGCTCCCTCGCAGGCAACGGCGGGGAGTCCAAAGCAGGCGACCACCCGCGACCACATGGCAGATTCAATGAGGAGGCTGGACGCCATACATGGCTCAAATTACAGCACCGCGTCCAAGCCACCGAGGCAAGCAGGCGTACAGAAGCTGGGAGACCCAAGCGACAGCCTGTGAAGAGACCTACCCAAGTCAGCACTACAGTGACGACACCCACGAGATCTACCGCTCGCCTTCCCAAGCGGAGAGCCATTAGGGGCATACGCACCCCGCATCATCCACAAGGTCAGAAGACTCCCAGCGACACGCGGCGTACGACACCTCGACCTGCCGACTACTCCCTGCAGGGACTAGACTTGGCCTGTTGCAGCACCCAGGTCTGTGGAAAAAGGATGCCGGCCCTCGAACAGGCTTGGGGCTGGGGAAGTCCCTGTGCAGGCGAAATATGCCCGACGGATAATACCGCCATCTGGCTAAGGATGGGAGTTGGTTAACTCAGAGGGGGGACTGTCACACAAGCCCTATATCACAAGAGTAAAGCAGCTGAATTAAAAACCCCTCCCCTCCCATCAGTCATTAACCAGGGACATGCCTTCTTATAATGTCTCCAATATGCATTTAAAATGTCTCCAATTTGCTTGTATAAGGTCTCCAATATGCTTTTTATCATGCCTCCAATATGTTCTCCCCTGCTAATAGTTTATTGCTAACTTCTTTGTTTCTATCATTTGACACTAACGCATCACCCAGGGCAACGAGAACATGCAAAATACCCTGCTCACTTGTCTGAGGCTATTAATCTGCTTCTAATCTGTCTTTAACATGTTAAATGCAACTATATAAAAGAAAAAATGTGTTGACTTTCTGAATGCTCCAATTGTTAAGCTTGAAAATGAGCTCGAGGACTGCTATTGGAGCTCCTTGAGCATATTTGTCATTATCGTTGTGCACAAATAAAATATAAAATTAAAAAAAAAAAAAAGAAACACACTAGAGGCTTACACAATAGTACACAATGACATCAATGGAAACTCATTCGCAGATGAATAGAAACACGCTGACAGACATGCATGGACACACAATGACACATACATAAAACACTAACATATATGCATAGACAAACAGACACGTAGACACACACCAACACAGTAATACACATACATTTTATAATTGTACACTATTTTTCCCAGGTCAGAAGTTAGGTCAGCCTTTCTCAATAGGCGTAGCACATTGTACATTAGATAGGCAATGGATGCCCAGATATGAACTTATATTCTCACACGTGCTCTCTGTCCTACGGGTTATTCAGTAAAATGTGAATTGTTCAGAATTCAAAGTGAATTTAAAAATGTAGAACTAATAGTTGAACTGAAAACTTAAAGGACCATTATAGTGCCAGGAATACAAACTAATTTTCCTGGCACTATATAGTCCTTAGGATCCCCCGTCCCCCCCGTCACGATTCCGGGAACCAAACACGCTAACACACACACAGAAAAGGTACAGTACCGGACCTTAGAGTGGCCGGGCTAAGCACACAGAGAATAGTCAGGAGACAAGCCGAGTAAGGGGAACCAGAAGACAGAATAACGAGAAACAAGCCGAGGTCAAAGGGTAGGAGAAAGTCACAAAGTCAGATAAACAAGCCAGAGAGTACGTAACTAGAAACACAAGTTCAGTAGCAATACTAGCAAGCAAAGACCACAACAGGGCAGGGAGGAACAGGAAAGGTAAGTATTTAAATCAAAAGGTCAATCAGAATTAACAATCACACGTGGGAGATATCTAGACCTCCCACTGTGATTGAGGCACTGTGCCTTTAACGCCGGGTCAGGTGGCTGACCCCGGCGTTTAATAAATTGGGCATGCTGCCCATCATGCATGCTGCCGCTGGGGGACGTAGAGGAAGACGCGGGCGGCATCCGAGGCTGGGAGGATGCCGCTCGCCGAGCGCACAAGGAGAAGGGGACCGCGGATGGCTGGAGGGTGAGTGCCGCGAGCGGACTGCAGCCTCCGCTCGCAGCCGCCCGCGGGACCCTGACACCCCCACTCTCAGGGCCCCCCTCCTTCAAAACTCCTTCAGCCACTTACCTTTCTCCAGCGCTGGGCTCCCTCAACGCTAGTGACCTCTCCTCCCCCTCCGACGTCAGCTCCCGAGTGGAGCCGAATGCCCTTGCGCGGCCAGAGCCGCGCACGCATTCAAACCACTTATAGGAAAGCATTACTCAATTTTCGAATTTAGAGCGTCGCGGAAGCGCCTCTTGCAGGTATGTCAGGAAGACAGCCACTAGAGGCTGGATTAACCCTGCAATGTAAACATGGCAGTTTCTCTGAAACTGCTATATTTACAACTGCAGGGTTAAAACCTTGGGGACCTGGCACCCAGACCACTTAATTGAGCTGAAGTGGTCTAGGTGACTATAGTGGTCCTTTAACCCCTTAAAGACCAAACTTCTGGAATAAAATGGAATCATGACATGTCACACATGTCATGTGTCCTTAAGGGGTTAAGTGACTTGGAGAATTTTACAGTTTGACAATTTTAACCTAAAATATAAAATTCCTGACAATCCACGCTGTAATTAATTGCTCTGTATATTTAACTTTTCCATATTTCACCGAGGTGGACCAGTTTGGATTCAAACCTGAAGAGATATCTGTGCAACATATACATGAGAAAGAAGATTTAGTCTAATGCAAAGGAAAGGGTTTCTTTACAGTAAGAACAATAAGGATGTGGAATTCTCTGCCTGAAGAGGTGGTTTTATCAGAGTCTGTGCAGATTTTTAAACAGCAACTGGATGAAGACTTTCAAAAATATGAAGACTTGCAAAAATATTCAGGGATAGTATTTTTAAATTGTGGGGTAACAGCTTATCGATCCATTCTGGGGTCAAGAAGGACTGCCATTCTGGGGTCAAGAAGGACTGCCATTATCGGGACAAGAATGATTTTTTCCCCCTAGTTTGTTGCAAAATAGGAAGTGCTTCAAACTGGGTTTTTGGCCTTCTCTTGGATCATCAGCAAAAGCAGATGTGAGAAAGGCTGAACTTGATGGACACATGTCTCGTTTCGGCTGTTTATCTATTAGAACACATTGGGAGTGGCTTCATGTCTGGTGATATATTTATGTATACAATGTTTTATTTAATTTAGTTTTGATGTTTTGGGTTGTTTGTTTGAATTTTGTTGGGTCAAATGACTAAATGATTAAATGCTTAAATATCTTTTTTTAAAAGTCACAAATAAACAAGCAGATAAGCAGACTGAAGCCGGCTGACCCTATATACTGCTAGTGGGTGCTGAGCGTAAGTTGGAGTTCCAAACTGGCAAGGAGATAGGGGACAGCACATAAAGATAAAAAAATCATGGGACCTTGGATTCACAGGAGACAGAGGTCAATTAGGACAGGTGCGTGAGACAGCGGAATATAAGGAAATATAAAACCAATGAAACTAGGGAGGATAGAGGGGCGGATCTAGCTATTGATGAAAGCAGAGGCACATGCCCAGAGCTCTGGAGAGAGTGTTGATAATTTCAGAGAAAACGCTTCGAAACGCTGTACATACAGAGTTTAAACCCTCTGCTGGGATTGAGTCCATTCTTCAAAGCATGTGACAACGAGATGTTATGTAACTTTATTTTTCATTGTGCTCATCCATTCCACTGTCTAAATATGGTGGTCAAGCTACAACTATAAGAACCAATAGCGTAGCATGGGTGGCCAACGACCTGGGCAAGGCAAGTATTGCGCCCTCCTAACCTGTGGATCGCTAGCACTCCCCGAGTCCCTCAATAGGTGCCTAGAAAGCGTTGCTTCTCCTTCCTTACCCACCTCTTCTCTGCGTAATTTTTAAAATCCACCTCACACCTACAGTAATGTGTATAGACTATAGGCATGAAGTGGATTAAAAAGGGAAGAGGACTTATGCTGTCTAGGGGCCCGTTACCGTACCCGTATAACACCATTTAATAGGTAATTACAAAGAAAGATATCGCTATTAATAGGCATTATGTAATTCCCTGGTAAGGATTACACGAGGACAGTATGGCTGTAGTTAGCAAGAAAAATATTACGTGGCAATGTTTATTTGCTCTGTCATGTTCAAAAACTGTGTAGAATGTTCAAACATTGGAAGCTTTTCTGTGTAAGGGGCAGGACGTGCTATTTTTTTTAAAATGTATTATTACTCCTTTTTTTTCTGTTGAAATTCTGTGCCCAGGGCAATTGCCCATTTGCCCCCCCCCCCTCCACCCCTGCCACTGATAACAACCAATTATTCTCTCAAGATATTATGGTTCAAGCAGGTCTCCGTGCATGGTCCCTCTGTCACCACACTCAGTAACATATAACTGTAGCGATTTGCAAAAATCTATGCAGCTAAAAACCATCAACTAGTTTGAAGTACTTGTATGGAGTGTGTGAGCACCGCGTGTGCACACTATATGGGTTTTCACTGTCTTGGGAAGATTCACAAACAAATATGGAGGAAGCTATTCAATAACAGGGTCTGATTGGCAAATAAAATTGAGCTGGGCATATATTATCCTTGTACAGCCAACTCACCTGCCCACTTCACCCAGAGCAGGTGACCATAAGCAGTCGCCTAAGGCCAGGGGTATAGACAGGGACACCAGAATCATGAATTTGCTTGACCTAAGGGGGGGAGCAAACTCGCAAACTGCCTAGCATCCTGTGGGATCTTAATCCTTTTCTGACTTCACCTCCCGGCCTCAGTTTCTTCTCCCTTTTGATGCCCCGTTGTAAGGCAACTATAAAGGTCCAGCTTACTACCTGCACAAGCTAATTCAGTTCTGGTGTACACTGAATGAGTAGTAACCAGCACAAGAAGTAGCATGAGCCCTTAACCCCTTAAGGACACATGACATGTGTGACATGTCATGATTCCCTTTTATTCCAGAAGTTTGGTCCTTACGGGGTTAAAGGACCACTATAGGCACCCAGACCACTTCAGCTTAATGAAGTGGTCTGGGTGCCAGGTCCCTCTAGGATTAACCCTGCCTGCTGTAAACATAGCAATTTCAGAGAAACTGCTATGTTTACAAATGGGTTAATCCAGCTTCTAGTGGCTGTCTCATTGATAGCCTCTAGAGGCGCTGCCGCGCTTCTTACTGTGATTTTCACAGTGAGAAGACGCCAGCGTCCATAGGAAAGCATTGAGAATGCTTTTCTATGGACTGACTGAATGCGCGCGCGGCTCGTGCCGCGCATGCAGCCGATGACGGGAAAGGAGGAGGAGAGTCCCCAGCGCCGAGGAAGCCTGGCGCTGGGAAAAAGGTAAGGGATTAACCCCTTCCTCCCCCTAGAGCCCAGCGGGAGGGGAGCCCTGAGGGTGAGGGGGATCCAAGGACCCCATAGAGCCAGGAAAACGAGTATGTTTTCCTGCCACTATAGTGGTCCTTTAAAGCTCCCATACATAAGTACCATGAAACGCCAAAAGCGAAAAGAAAAAGAGGGAACTGTGATCAGCTGGCAAGTATATATCCCAGCAACCTTCGGATATACATCTCCGAGTCACAGGGCAGGTATGGAAGGTCTGTTTATGGCATTTGGGAAGATTCCCATATTATCGCCATTTATATAGCACCAACAGATGCCATAGCGCTTAACAATATTTGAGATTCTTATGGTACAAGGGTATTTAATCAGTTTCTTAGTGCCATTGGGCCTAATCCCTAATGAATCCACACATTGGCAATGTTTTGGAAAAAATATCTGAAATGAGAATGATAAAAAAACTAATGTAAAACCATGTAATAAAAAAATCATGAAATATTGGCGAAGCGTGTTTTACGGGAAAGCAATGCCCTCTCAGGGTTCTAAAGACATCACAAACCACTTGATCTTTGGATTACTTTATGGCATTATTGTCCATTAAAACACACTGCACCCTTATGTATCCAATAATTACATGATCGGTCTGTTGCTTTAATTTGTATGTAATGTACGCCTGTAAATTTAATCAGTTTAGAATCCACTGTGCAACTGTTACCCTCTCTGTAGTGGTGCATGGTTCACCCCAAGTAGGACAAATCGGACACCCTGCTTCCCCTCGTGCTCCTGTTTGTAACTCCCAAATGACAAATGATACTAGACTACCCCCCCACCCCCCAAAAAATAAAAATCACCCAACCCAACAGACTGTCTGTGTTTTAATATAACTCCTGCCATGCATATCCAACCAATGGCTGCATTGGCACAATGGGGAATTTACACAAATTATGTTATATGATAGATACAGAGAAACCAGTACTATCTGGGTAAATCATAAAAACAAAAATCGACATTCTTTATTATCTATTTATCTATAACAGGGGTAGGCAACCCATGGCACTCCAAAGGTTGCAGACTACATCTCCCCTGATGCTTTGCCAGCATCATGCTTCAAGAGAATTCGGGGTGATGTAGTCTACAACATCTGCAATGCAAAGTCTGTCTACCCGTGAATTATACACATGGGTATAGGATACGTGGCAATTAGAGTTATGTTTCAAATCTATCCAATAATAATAATATTAAATGAAAGAATTAATAAAATGTCTGGTTTTCTATATAATGTACATTCTGTTCACGCTGTTGCCAAATCCCAGTGAATACTGATCCCCCTTGATGCAGTATAGCTGCAGGGCAGTATCAGTGCCAACCCTTGTTACAGTAACCCCCCCGTGTGGGGAAGTGACCTCACTGCTCGCCCACAGGTGGCTGCAGCACACCCAGTGCCTCTGTTTCCAGCAGAGGGGCACCTACAGCCCCACCAATGCAGCCAGGCAGTGAGGAGGAGGAGGTTGGCTGTGTGTAGCATACCCCTTTAAGAGGCAGTCTCAGTATGGAGGGGGTGGGGTAGTGTGGCTCCAGTTCCTCTCTGCCTTTAATCCTGCTGGAATCTCTATGGATTCATGTTAAATAGAACCCTGCAAGAAGCCATAGGTTAGTATGAAATTCTATGTTCTAACTGCACTCTGATAGCGCCTTATAAACACCATCCATCTTTAAATGGACAGTATGTATAACATATGTGATACATTGTGTTATTTGAGGAGGGGGGGATCTGGGGTCTGTACAGGGGGGTATGAGCTTGCACTCACTTCCTTAGTGTGCTTATTATCTCACTGTGATCTATGCATGCAGAGGAGGAGGAGGAGGAGGAGGAGGAGGAGGAGGGGGGGAATGAAAGGAGAGGAGGGGAGTGATCTCAGCTTTTAGAGCCTGTTTGCAACAATAGAGAGGGCTGGGAATCTTTTAAAGAATCCCCCCTCCCCTCCTAGCAGCGGCCCCTGGTTTGATTATATTTTGTGTGTTTTTTTTTGCAGGCAGAGTCCCTCTGCAGGTTTGCATTGTTCTCCTCCTCTCCATGGCAGGGATAAAGAGATCTCCAGTAGAGCTTGGGGTCTGATATCCAAGTTATTACCCCTTGTCTGCAGTGCTGGATCTGCCCTAGAAAAGATGGATACAGGGACCCTATTAAATGGCTTTGCCCTCTGTGGGCAGAGTGAGGCTGAGCTCACCCATCTGTGCAGGAGCCTGGAGGTTGGCACTGTGATGACCCTCTACTACTCCAAAAAGTCCCAAAAACCAGAGAGGAGAACCTTTCAGGTGAAACTGGAGACCAGGCAAGTTACATGGAGCAGAGCTGCAGACAAAGTGGAGGGGGCAGGTAAGAATTCATTATGCACTATATTTGTATATGTATAGAATTGGCACACACCAGGTAAGAGCAGAGTAGACCTTATGCAGAGTACAAACTGATACAACAGTGTATGTGTAGCATGTGATAGAAAACAGATATTATCTATGTATGTTTGTGTGCTCATACACATATAAATGTGTGTAAAAAGGGGATTTGTACTTAATAAGCACACATGTTGCATGCAATCACACACTAACAAAAAATATATATATGTGATTTTATATTATTTAGTGTATGTGGTTTAGTTTCTTTGCTTGGTTATATTAAAATTGCAAATTGTCATAAGTAATTTTGTAATGTGCGTAATCCATTTAAAATAGAGACTAACCAGTTAGGGGGTTATTCACCAAACCCCAAATTGTAGCAAAATTAAATCTGACTGGAAAAATATAGGCAGACATAGTAGATTTTGATAAAGTCTTTAATTCGGCTACTTTTTAGATTTTAATTTGCATTCAGTTTATTGAATAACCCTGTCTGTCATTTAATTCATTTGACTTACATTTACACCAGTACATGCCAAACTAGTTGTGTTTTTAATAAAACAGGGTTATTTTAGCAAGAAAACTTATTATGTATTTATTTATTTTTTTCACGTTGAGATTTTTATGTCCTGATAGTAAGTGCTTTTATCACCTATGTCCTGGTACTTTATTTTCTCACCCTTGCTAAGATGAAAGGTTTAGTTTACCCCTACTGTAAATAGGTCCTAAGGCCCTGAGATGTAAACCGTTTTTACAACATTAGCACATTTAGTATGTTGTAGTTTTTTTTTTTTTTTTTTTTTACCTATCAGTTAAATGTGGAAGAAACAAATAAAAATTCCAAATTGTGCTTTAAAACAACTGGCACGAGAATACTTGTAATCGGAGAATTGTTCTAATGTTAGTATATTAGACTACATTTTAAGCAGATTTGGCTTCTAGTTTGTACTAATGGAGTTGTTTTGTTAATAAACCCTGTATTCACAAATCTGTCTGTCTACCTCCATTGCATCTCTGGCCTAGGTTGTGTGCATGACAGGAATATAACTTTTATGTATCTTGTAACTATGACTTCATTGTAGTTAAAGAGACAGTTTCGGCACCATAACAACGTCATCTAAATTAAGTTGTTATGGTGCCTGGAGTGTCCCTTTAAGACGTGTGATTTCTGTGTATTGAATATGCATTAATATATTCGGTCTTCATGGTACGCAAGCATCAAATAATATATACTGTTATTTGAACACACTGTAGTAATATGAGCATGTAGTCGCTGCATTGCATTCTGGGATGTAAATGCAGTTTAGGCGCAGGATACATTTTAATAACGTGTTATAGTTTACCATTTTTATTGGGGATAGCTTTCATGGAACCTTTCAAGGTCAATGTAAAACTCTAAAATATGAAATTACCTGTATATTCTATTGAGAGAAGACTCTGTTGCAAATACACTTACAAAAGGTATAGCTGCTGTACATTTTTCGAGCATAGAACTCTACAGACACTCGATTTTACTAACTTTAAAACACATTCCAAACCAGATCAAACCTCGGGGATTCATGTTACATCCCCAGCAGGAGCTTAATCTTTCACGATTCCAATGTTCATTAAAGTAATATTACAGCTATGTTGATGCGTGTGTCTTATAAATGTACATTGTATGTCAACATTAATCAAATGCTTGTAAATCCATGCAGCGGTCTAACAATATCGCTTATAAATTGACTCTAACAACCCTATTCCTTAGCCAATGCAATGAGATATATAAGTAAAAGGGGTTTAGGTTCTCCTAAAACATTTGTAAATGGTGTATATTTAGATAGGCCATCCAACATATACAAATTGGGTAGGGGGGGAGAAGAAATAAATACATATAACATTTAAAAGCACTCTTTATCTTAAATGAAATAAATTGTATACCTTTAATTCTTCATCTGACTTTAAGGGAGTCTTTTTATCAGTAGGTGTTCTATAGAGTTTCTTGGAACTTTTTTTTTTGGGGGGGGGGGATGTTTGTGTTGTTTCCAAGAAATGTCACAAAAAATAGATATGCTTTGCATATGGTAGGCAGTGATTATGGTACTCTCTAATAGTAAAACAAAACAAAAAACCCTGTTATTTTTAGCTGTTAATGCTAGTACTATTAATTTTTGCCCAAAATGGCCTAGTAATTCTGACCGCAAATCAGGAATTAGAACTTTTAATTTTATAGTTGTAGGCCAAAATAGCTGAGCTGAAAAATTATTTTGGCTGATTTGGGAATTGTTCAGATTTGACTGTTGTGCCTAGAATTTGAAATTCATTTTGAATTCACACTTTTGTGAAAAACCCAGGTTGATGGCATACTTAGGGGGGTGGGAGGGAAACAAAAATATGTATTATTCTTCAAGTGAATACATTTTAGAAATTAGTTTCAAAAATTGCTGAATCGAATGCTTAAATATCTGTGTAGAATATTAATTCGCCCTCTGAGGGTAGGCCATGCTGTCAGACCAAACCCAACATTAAGAATGACATTTAGATATACAATCAAAATCTACAGTATTGCAGTATTGTGTTTTTCGTTCGGTTTGGTTATTCTCACGGTATTGCTATGTGTACACCGCACTGTGTATCCACTTGTTTGCTTGCCTGTGAGTACTGGGATTTGCGAGCTGGTAGAATAATCCTTTTTTTTTTATTATTTATATATATAATATATACTTTGTTGGCTGTTACACTTTTTTTTTTTTTTTGGCCAGAAACACACTCTCTACTGATTAGTTAGTATATTTTTTTTCTTTCTTTTCTGATAATCCTTAAAAATTACAAGCATTTATTTTTTAATCTCTAGTCTAGCCTAATCCAAGCCTCCTTTATCTTTCCTTCTCCGCCCCCCCAGCCCCCCCTTTTCTTTGTTTTATACCGTGTGTGTGTGTGTGTGTGTGTGTGTGTGTGTGTGTGTATGTATGCTTTTTTGGATTTTTACACACATACATTGGGGTTTATTCACTAAACACCGAATTGTAGCAAATAGAAAACTAGACTGGCAATTTTTGCAATCTGTGATTCAAACAGAGTTTTCCCCCCAAATATTTTTATATTGGCCTAAATTTTCAGTCCATTACTCCATAATCTTTGTTCTGAGTCAGGAGTTTCTTAGTTTAACCCCTGGATGCAATTTGACCACCTCTATCATTTTCTGCCGGCTGGATATGAATTCTGGGAATAAGAGTCCAATCAATGAACACAATAAAGTCTAACTCCTGCAAAATAGAAGGAACTTGGGAGAAAAAGGGAGAGCAGTATAGGAAAAAAATAAAAGGGGGCCCTAACTTTTATATGAGTCCAACATCACAAAGTTCGTCTATCGTAATGGCCTTTATTTAAGGGGTTCATGTTCTCGAGGTTGTCCCCCCTTCATTTTGTAGACCCGTTGCTTTTATCTGTACTTGTGTCCTGGAAGTGTACACAGAGTGTCTCTGTAGCAGTTCTGGGAATAGTTGTGCATTTCCCCAAGTCTATTTGTGGATTCCAGGTGTATCCTGCATTTTATTGTGCTACTTCCACCCCTCCATTAACCCTCCAGACGCTCAAAATGAGCAGACCGGCTGCGGTCCTGCAATTCTCTCCAAATCCACACAGACTCTTTCTCACACGAAGGGCCCTGTCATAAACTTCTGTTGGGTTTGTTCAAAAATATTTAGGAATTCCTAGATGAGTAAGATTGAATTCTTTGTGAAAGACCGTTCTCCTTCATTATCACACTCTGTTTTAATCACTAAACAGTGCGTTATGGGACATATTCAAAACCGTATTGTACAGCAAAGGACAACATTTTGGTGTCTTGGTAAAAAATTAATGTTTGGAGAAATTGGAGATTTCCCACCTTCCTCTTGACTTAGTTAAAGTTTATTAACATGACCTAACGAATGTCCTATCTATCTATCTATCCCACTTTTATTACATACATTTTTTTTTTTTAGAGAATTTGAGCGAGAACGTTTTTCTGTAGAATTATGATCTATCATTGGAAAGGAGGTCCCATTGTTTTTGGACTGCATCTCCAATCATTCTTTATCAGGCACTCTCGCAGAGCATTGTGGTAATAGTAGTCCAAAAAGCATCTTAATCTTTCACAGTTCAACCTCCGTTAGCGAAATAGTTCTGCAAAATAGTAAACTATGAAAATGTATTTCAGGATATTGTTGAACAAATATTTTCTCAAATTGGACTCTGCACCTAAAACAGGATATTGGTTCTAATAGTTGCTCAGAGCTTCTGCTGTGGACATACTTCTGTGTCCCTCCCTATTGAGACCTATCATAGCTCGTCCCTTGACAACAGATGTAAAAATTAATCCACAGATTGTAGTTAAATAAACAATTTGTGTACATATCAGATTTCACTTTACTACTTAGTGGGTATGGTCTTAGAAAAATTAGGGGTCCCTAACACCAAGAGCATAGACCCTCAACCGCCAATATGTTATTACGGAAACTTCACTACTGCAAACACACGGACAGCTTCTGTGTTCGTGTTAAAGGATCACTATAGGCACCCAGACCACTTCAGCTTCATGAAGTGGTCTGGGTGCCAGGTCCAGCTAGGTGTAACCCTTTTTGCTGTAATCATAGCAGTTTCGGAGAAACTGCTATGTTTACAAATTGGTTAATCCAGCCTCTAATGGTTGTCTCATTGACAGCCGCTAGAGGCGCTTCCATGCTTCTCACTGTGATTTTTCACAGTGAGAAGATGCCAGCGTCCATAGGAAAGCATTGAGAATGCTTTCCTATGGACTGGCTGAATGCGCGCGCGCGCGGCTGTTGCCGCGCATGCGCATTCAGCCGATGACGGAAGAAGAGGGAGGAGAGTCCCAGTGCCGAGGGAGCCCGGCGCTGGAAAAAAGGTGAGGGATTAACCCCTTCCTCCCCCTCAGCGCCACGGTAGTGGGACCCTGAGGGTGGGGACACCCTCCTCCCACTATAGTGCCAGTAAAAAGAGTATGTTTGTTTTCCTGGCACTATAGTGGTCCTTTAAGTCATTGAGGCCACTCTCGATTGTTGACACGTGAATCTTGCCATGGAAAGAATTTTTATTTAACCCCTTAAGGACCAAACTTCTAGAATAAAAGGGAATCATGACATGTCACACATGTCATGTGTCCTTAGGGGGTTAAATCAAAACTTTTTACTAAACACGTTTGTAACTTAAGTTGTTTAAAGGGATCGGAAAGGCCCTTCCTTGTGTTTAGTGAAAATCAATGTAAGGATCTGCCCTGCTGATCAAATCTTAAAGGGACTCTCTAGGCACCTACCAAACCAGGGTTAACCGGCCACTAGTGGCTGTCATACTGAAAGACCGTTTGGCGCAGTGCCGCGTTTTTCCACGCGCCCGCACTAGTCTTACAATGCCATTTTATGGGAAAGCATTGGATTCGCTGAGATCATCAATCTCGATGATCTCAGCCAATAAGCCAGAGAGGACCGGCACTGTGAGGGAGAAATGGTAAGTAAAACTCGCCTTTATATCCCTGGTAGCGGGGAGCCCAGTCACCTAAACTGTGATTAGGGCCCTATAGTTTTGGGAATACACATTTGTATTCCCAACACAACAATGTTCCTTTAAACAAAGGGAGTTGCTTAAGGAAATCTCTAAAGGAGTGTCAATGACCAGCGGAGCCTAAATGCTTCCCACTCTGCAACCTGTCAAAACATTTTAGCACGGTTTGACACTTCTCTAGAGCCAGGTGGCCACTCGTACTGCTTCTGGTATTCTCGAGTTATAAAGGTCAATGTCAAATTTATACAAAAAAGGAACGCATTAATTGGCTTATAGGGTCAGCGATTTCTCTCTATATGAGTAAATGTGAATGTTATTACTCTGAACACGGAAGTGCTATGCGGGCAAGCATATTTTATAACTTACCAAAGCACAATACATTTGATTACTTACATGAATGGGTCCTTGTCAATCATGTATTTGTGGCTAATTTTGCCACTATAAGGGACACTCTATGCACCCTAATAAAGTGGTTATGGTGTTTTGGTATTGTACCTGCCGTTCACAGCAGTAGTTTTCCATCCATAGGGTAAAAGTAGTAATGCTGTAGTAAACATACTAGGAGGACCCACCACCAAACAAGAGGAGAGCCATCCTTGTAGCACTTTTTAACCAATTTCTCAATTGGTAAATTAGGGCTTTACCGTGAAGCCCATCGATCTGCCTACAAGCCCTGTCAGTCAGAGAATCAGGGGGTTTCACCCTCAGATGCTTAGCATGTATAGCTTACTGGTGTGGATTCAGAGCTCTCTGGATGTTAGCGCTTGTAAGTCCACAGTACCTGTCTCTATGGCGATTTCCATTAGATGTGTTTGGCTGTACACCGCACCAATGTTCAGAGATCAGGTAACAACACTTACCTTTGACGTATCCTTTAGAAGAGCTGTTTAGTGAGTTTGCCTGCAGACTTTTCTGGCAGACTTTTCAATCACCAGGAAAAATATACTTCTCTCTTGTACACTTCAGGCCATTATGGGGCTCCTTGCCCTGCTACCTTTCAAAACATGATCAGCAACTGTGTACAGGGACACAGCTACTGGGGCCTCCTAACACCATAACTTATAACAGAAATACAAATTATAGTATTTAGATGTCCTTTTAAATGGCCGCTGGTACCATTTACTAGAGAAGAGCTTTTATTGCCCATATGCCACAAAAAAACAAAACATTGATTTTGCAAAAAAAAAAGATTTATCCTCCGGTAAGATCCAGTGTTCAGTTCCCTTTTTTTTTTTTTTAATGGCACCGTGGATCTTTATATATTTATTCATTCCTCTCCCTTTAAATGGCAGCGATCAGAATCTTCAAAGTTGTAGGTAGTAAATAAGCCGGATGTTCCATACTGGCGTATGTTCCGTAGAGCTCAGATTATCATGACGAAAACGGAATGTCATTATCTATAATTCTATACTAAATGGTTTGAACCTCCGTTCTGACTAATGTATAACTGGATTACTTTTTATTTTTTTTACATCCTATATATTGAATATATAATTAGAACAAGCGTTTGTATTCCTAACGCTATAGTGTCCTAGTCCCTTTTTACAAAAAAAAGAGGGGGGGGGGGGGGGGGGGGGGGGAAGCATGGCAGTAAAAAACAAGATGGATGCTGATGACCGTTAGCCTGCTGTTTTAAGTAAAAATGTTTAAAACGCCCACCACCTCCAACCCTATAGGGGGTTAATATTTATATATAGTAAATACAAAATCCTCCACACACATAACAGCAGTGGTGGACGTATCTGCTAAACGGTGGAATATGTTACTACAAGAATGATAATAAGGGGTGCCTCTTTATAGTGACCTCCTCTAGTATATCACTCCCCATATTACCCTCACATCTCCCACTTGAGTCTCTTTTCCCATATACCTGTTCTTCTCCCTCTCCCCAATTCCTGTTCATGTCCCCTCCATATTTTAACCTCCCCCCCCCATCTCCCAATACCCTCTTGTACCTATGACCTTCCTTGTAGTCTTTTCCCAAAGTCCAACTCTTGTGTTTACATCACAGTGTTAAGTGTCTGTCCCCTCCTTGTATCCTCCTTTATTTAGCAACAGCAAAAAAGGATATTGAATGTGCCATTAATAAAAAATAAAATAAAATGGTGTACCACTGAGTTTGTGGTAAGTTTTGTATATGCTGTCCTGAAATTGGGACATGACCCCCTGTTTTGGGACTGTCCAATTGAACCGGGAGCAGGCGGGAGGTATGGTAATCTGTGCAAATCACAAGTGTAGTAAATAACGCATTATTAGAAATTTATACCATAGAGATTTAAAGAAAAAACACACACCCTCTATTATATGTAAACTGAAACTAGTTTTTGTTGTGCACATCCTGTTCTTTTCCACAAGGAAAAACATAAATCTACTGTTGTTCACTTACAAAAAAACCTTGTTCACTTACAAAAAAACCTTGCATGTTTTTTTTTTTTAACTTCAACCTTATGGTGAATGAGCAGATTCAGAAGGTCTTGGGTGAAGGGGCAGATTCTGAAGGTATTGATACATGGGAAAATTCTAGTGTATAGGTAGATACATTGGTAGTGGTGGAACACACCGACGCAAAGATCGCGAGTGCAACTAGACCCTGGGATATGTGGCGATTTGGAGAGCCTTTGGACAATGTGCAGTTTCCCTGGGTATATGGGTAGTTTTTTTGTTGTTTTGTTTTTGAGTCTTTTGAGCCATAGGAAGATGCATAGAGTGAATGGATAGTTTTTAATGGGTCTTGATGAGTAGGCAGAATTAAATGGTGAATAGGTAGATTCATAGGGTCCTTAGACAATGGTCAAATTGTTAGGGTGAAGTGATAGATTTGAAGATTCTTAAAATGGCAGCTTCTCCGAACATATGGATTCGGAGCGTGACAGTGAAATTACTGTTTCTAATGGTGAATGGGCACATTCTTGGTGTGTGTTTCATGAGCATTCATAATTGGAATATTAAACAGTCCATAATCATTTGAAAGGTCTTAGAGCCGACTCTCATTTTAAAAAAGTTGTTTGCGTTCATATAGAGGTGTTTTCACTAGACAGTCAGTTCTTGTAACTTGAGAACTGCCTTGCAAAAAAAGTTACTCTCAAAGTCAAGAGTTGGATAAAAAGTCATGTTTGGCAGAGTTTTTGGTTCCTTCAAACCTTTCTTCTTAGGCCTTAATTTAGCAAATCTGTTCCATTTGAGATTAAATTTTATGAATTCTTTTGAATATTGTAAAATTTTCATATAACAAGATAGGAAGTGTACTAACATTACTCTGACTAAAATCTTCTTAGATTGTAAGATCACTGGCTACCTTGTAACCTCATGGGCCTCTTTTGCATAGAAATGCTTCCGACTGAGATTTTAATCTCACTATAGGTTATTTGCTGAAGTGACAATTTGGGTAAATTCAAAGTGATTTCCAAATTTAAGCCACAACTGCTGAATTATAATAATAATAATAATAAAAAAAAAATCCCAATTATTTTTGCCTCAAATTTGTAATTCCGTTTAAATCTGCACTTTAGTGAATAATCATACAGGCCAGCCTCTGAGTCTGTCTATCTAAGTCTTTAGATTGTAAGCTCACAAGCTATCTTGCTAAGCACTTTGTATAAAAGTAACTGTATTGGCTAGATTGTAAGCTCACGTGCCGGGTCTTCTGTTCTTTTTGTAACCGTTTATGTTTATTATTTGCACAGCGCTACAGAACATGCTGGTGCTATATTAAGCCTTAATAATAATAATAATAATAATATCTCTTTAAATGTTGGATTGTCTGTAAACCCCACAATTGTGCATGCTTAACAAATAGAAGTACAAGACTCTAAGTAAAAACACTGTATATAAATTTTTTTTGACTAAATTCTACTTAGTCGATTTTCTTAAATTTTATACCTACCACTAAGGAACTTGATTTCTCCATCTGCAGCTGTTTCCTGCCCCCTTCTGAGTAAATGCTATCATTAGCTGCTACCGTGAATTCAGCCTCTTAGATTCTGCTGTTTGACAGGCATTAGGATGGAAATGTAAGGGGGTGGGAGGAGAGGAGAAAAATTTTGGTCTGCCATTATGCCATCCGTGATGTCGTACAAGGAGGGAGGCTTTGAAGATTGGCAGGCTGGTTGGCTATATGCACATCCGGTACAAGATGGAGAATAAAAGACTCCTTTCATTTCCTTTACATGATGCAACACTTATTAAATAATTTATTTATGGGGCACTGTTTTGAAAGACCACTTTTTTTTTTTTTTTTTTTTTAAAGAAAGGAGCAATGTCAAACATTTTAAGTCCTCAATTCTATTGACAACGTATTATTGATTACATTGATTGTTACATTTTTCATTCTGCAATTTGCTGTTGATGAGTTTTACCTGGGCAGATCATTAGATGGTTTACGTCTGTTTTGTGCTGGTTGTAGGATTGTGTCACTGATAGAGGTAGCTACCTTACTGGTATGTCTCCGCTTTGTTCAGGCAGGGCTGTGCAAGCTCCTTGATGTCATCAAAGGGTTTATTTCTTTCATTTGCAGTATGTTTGCTATCCCACATGCAACGTGTATGTGTGTGTGTGTGTGTATATGTGTGTGTATATATATATATATATATATATATATATATATATATATATGTATATGTGTATATAAAAGAAACCAAGAGGGCTGCACTCACCTGAACATGCATACAGTATAGGGTGCTGCTGGGGCCAAAATATACAAATACAGAATCCAGCGCACTCGCTTATTAACTTGACGTAGTTGGTAGGCTTATGCAATGTATGATCATATAATGTAACTAAACCCCCATCATTTTTTGCCTAGGTGAGGTGTTTTTAAATAAAACTATTACAATCTCTAAGATTTAAAAAGCATTGTTTAGTTAATAAGCGAGTGCGCTGGATTCTGTATTTATATAAATAACACCTCCAGGTGACCTCCAGAATCAAAGGATGGGTTATAGTAAAAATAACTTGTTAATGGTTTAGGTTGGAAGAAAAAAATATTGATCATTGTAATTAAAGGAACACTATGGCATCAGGAGTGCAATCATCTATTTCTAACACTATAGAGTGGTAGATCTCTCAAAATCGTCTCTTTTAGCAGAGATTGTCAACTTCCATAGAGAGGTATGTCCAGGAATCAAGATACCTGTGCATCCCAGCACTGCGCTCCCACCCCTCTTTGAAATATCTCCCACTGGCTTTAACACCTTACGGACACATGACATGTGTGACATGTCATGATTCCCTTTTATTCCAGAAGTTTGGTCCTGAAGGGGTTAAAGGTTTGCAAGTGACACATTACATATGTACTTTTGTAAGTAATATTATCTTAAACACAAATGGCAGAGAACTTAGCAGTGAGACTGCAGGGGCATGCTCTATACACCAAAACTGCTCTTCTGTGAGAGTGGCTTAGAGCTACAGCAATTTGGTATAATATATGTATTTAAATTTTCTTTTATTTGTTTGTAATTTATTTAAAGTATAATTTAGGTGTGTTTTGCTTAGTATTTTTCAGTTTTTTTTTTTGTATAAACTAAAGCAGGATGTGTTCAGAATTGACAAGGGAATTGCAGATTTCGGGGTAAAAAAAGTTAGGCATTTTCTCCAGACTTTTTATTTTTTTTATTTAATAATTTGGAATTCTCTTGTCAAAGAATTCCTGGTTTTGTGGATAAATGTTAGTGTTCTTGAGTCAATTTATTTAGTAATGTGTATGCTGTGTGACATAAGGCATCACCATACTCCTGACCTTTGCAACATTAAAATCTCCTTGCACGTTATTTTGTCTGTTCATTTCCTTTCTTTTCATCAGGCACAAAGGGTGTGTACGTGAGCATGTGTGTATGCCAGGACATCTAGAAAACAATGATCAACAGGCATTAAAGGAACACTATAGCGTTGGTTCTAAAAAGCTGTATTCCTAATGCCATATTGCCCTAGCAACTGTTTATATTAGTTGGAGCCCCTTAATTGCGTAAAAAAAACCAAAAAAACCCGAAACATTTTAACTTCCTGTTTTTTCCCTCCCAGCGTCGAGACTCCTTCGGTGCTGCCGCGACTTCATCCTAGAGGCGTTGCTCTCTCGGCAATTATCCAATCCAACGCTTTTCATTGAGGGTGCATGCGTCCAATCAAATGCTTCTCTCAGGAAAGCATTGGATTTTATGTTTTCCCAAGAACTGCATTTAATGACGTTTGACTTTCTCATGGATGTCGGATATTACATGATAGTTTCACTCTGTTTCCTCACAAGCACCTCTAGTGGCTGTCAGTGTAACTAGAGGTGTTTTAAACTCTTCAAGGTATACATTGCTGTTTCTTAAAAACAGCTGTTTTGCATTAAAGGGTTAAAACTACAGGGTCATTGCAAACCGGTCACTACATTGAGATAACGTGGTCTAGATACATCTAGTGGTACTTTAAATGGGCTCTCCGGGTGCTATAACTACTTCAGATTTATTGAAGTGAATTTAGTGTCAGGGTTCTGTGCCTGCAACATTGCACAAGCCATCTCTTCAAAGTCCAAAGCCTTTGCCTTTCTCTTTGATGATTGGCCACTCTCCGCACCAATCATTACATAGATAAGGGAAGTATTTGAGATTGAAGGTGCTTCACCTGTGCTGCAAGTACTGTACCTCCATATCAGCAGTGACATACAAACGCATTGGTATGATTCTGTATACGCAATGCAATACAAGCTTTAATTCTTGGCATTCTGACTGACGGGGCTTGTAGATGGAACTATGAACCCTCCTATAAAGGTCTGTTTCAGCCGTTTAAAAAAAATTAGTTTAAAATAAATAATGGCTTCAGGGATGGTATCCTGTTATCATAACCCCTTTCTCGTTAAAGGAATACTATAGCGTACACATTTGTATTCCTAAAGCTGTAATGTCCTTTATACATTTAGTTTTGTTATCCCCCACCCCCCACGCCACAGTACTCTTTCCATTGCTGTTTCCTCCTCTGTGGCTGAGGTCATCAAGATTGATGATCTTAGCCAATCAAATGTTTTCCCATGGGGTGGGGCCGACAGAGCGCCAACACAGACATATATTTTCCCTGAGCTCCGACCGGGAATAGGGAAAACAGCGACTTAGAGCCACAAAGAGAGGGTATATTACACCAAAAAAGCACCCCCACGAGCAGAGACAATGATGCGAAAAAATAAGAAGTACCGTCAGGCAGAGGCTCCCTGTCAGCCGGATATTTGGCTCTTCTTTGAGAGACTGCGGCCGCCACAAGCTAAAATGGCGCTGGAGCCGTCAGAGGCCTCGCTGGAGGAGAGAGATCCTCTCACCTCTCCCCGCTCTGGGGCTACAACTCCCACCTCTGACTCAGGCGAGGACGAAGCACCATCCACGAAAGGAGACATCAGGAGGCTCCTGGTTGACCTTTGGAGAGTCTGGAAAGAAGACCTCCATGTGGCCCAGGCAGAGATCGGTGCAGTCCACAAAAAGGTGAGAGAGCTGGAAGTGAGAGAGGCTGACCGGTCCAAACACATACAAGACACGGATACCAAACTTGAAGGACTTTCTGCCCAAGTTCAACACCTCAGTGGAGTGGTGACCACCCTAGAGATGCGCCACAGGAAGAAAAACATCTGACTCAGGGGCATCCCAGAGCAAGTAAGCTCAGAGACACTACCCATCTTTATCAAAGATATGCTTACACACATGGTAATTGAAGACACCCCTGCACAGCCTATGATAGCATCCGCATTCAGAGTGAGTAAGTCAGCAGCGGCGCACCCAGAGATATCATTGCGGTGATGAGAGATATCGCAGCGTGATCGGTGATTAAGACCCGCTCGAGGGAGATGGGATCGAAACATTATAAGGGGCACACTGTCGCTATATATGCAGACATCCCGTTCTCAGTCCTGGTAGAGAAGAGGATGCTGGCTCCGATTTCTAGTCGCTTAAGAGGACACTCCATGAAATACCGCTGGGGAATAGAGGGGTCCCTCTTGGTAGAGAATGGAGGCGAGACCATTACGCTGACGTTAGCGGAAGAACCAGAACCGCTCCTGCAGGACAACAACCTGTGAGGGACTTCTCCAGAGACAAAAAACAATGTCCAGGACCGGGAAACCAGGAACAACAACACGACTACACAACCGCCAAAGACCATACCCAAGAAAGTGCTCACACCATTAAGACGCCGGGATGCTGGCCCTGAAGCACTGAGAGCACTGACTAGCCCAGACCATATCAGACCCCTCACTTGATGCGAGTCGGTTCCGTGGGTGCCGAGGTATGGAGACCTAACCACCTCCTGCTCAGAGACTGGGACTTACCTAGCCACCGATAGCTTAACCATGGGTTTCCAAATACCACGTTTTCAAAGGTTGCCACACCAGTTGATTCCAAGAGACAGCCCAATCCTGTCATACCACCAGTAGTTATGTTGTTATAGTCGCTGTTCATTTATCATAACTAACCAAAAAGTTTGCTGATGATGTAATTAACTCAATAAAATACAAATTGCAAAAAAAAAAAGTTTTCCCATATGAAAGCATTTGTAGGCTAGTGCACATGTGCCAGTCATGAGACCATCTAATTGAAATAACCACGTTTTACTCAGCTATTTCTGCACAAGCACCCCTGGTGGCTAGCAGCGTGACAGCCACTAGATTTATTTGTAATACCCTGCACTGTAAACATTGTCATTCTGCAGAACAGCCGTGTTTTCACTTGCTGGGTTTAAATGAGAGGGACATTGCACATTGAGAGGAAGTGGTCTCTATGATACGAAAAGAATTAAAGGGACACTATAGGCATAGTGAATATTCCGACTCCTAATACACCTGTAATAGTCAGAAGGGCATGCTTTAACCTTGTCCACCTGTGAATGGAGAGCTGTACTTCAGCACACCAAGCTGCAATACCCAAGAAAAACATCTTACTGTGTGGTACTGATACAGAAGGAGTTGGTTCTTTTCCTCTTGATAAGTTGCCATATTCTATATGAAAAGTTTGGAAGGTTTCAATGGATGCTAATAACATTAGCTGTAACACAAATATTTTACATTCTTGCTCATCTTTCTTGTAGGCGCAACAAAGTGCCAATGTTCTCTCAAAGGTGAGCTTTGCAGCCTTTGTAGTGTTAATGCACTGGATTCTAAAATTTATTTTCAACCTATATACTCTGCTTTTATGGTATAGGAATTCAGGGGGGATTTATTCTAAGTTAGAGACTGCCTGATTTTATCTAACTTATTTTATTTTTTTATATTTTTTATATATATTTTTTTCTATATATGTATTTATATTTTTATATTAAATCTACATACTTGTTTAAGATAAATTAGCACCATAGTATATAAAGTGAGGTTTCTTCACTTTCCCGTGCGTTATTACAGAGACATTTTTACTTGGCTGGCTGGTGCAGTTTAGTTTAAACCTATCAGTTCCTTGTACATGAGTTTTAATCTCTTTCCAAAATGTATTTATTTATTTTTATTTTCTGTTTAGTACATGTTATGCATCTGTATGTGCACCCCCTGCCCCCTTGAGTGGTGAATGACTGCTTCATTTGTAATCTTGCTGGTCTTTTTAATAACCATTCTGTTTAGGAAACAAATTAGTATTTTTTTTTTCTGTATTTAGAAAATATAAACACAGAGCTGAATTGGAGGGTTGTATTAAATATGGCACACTACTCTCTTTGTTGAGTTAAATAAAAAAAATATATATTTTTATATAATTTTCTTCACCTCAAAAACTTACTTGTACAACACTCTGAAAAAAGTGGGTACCAAAAAAAAGAGATTTACTTTCTAGTTAGAACATAGGAAAAGTTTAAAGGAACAATACAGTGTTATTAGTGACCTCCTGCTAACTGTTTAGGTTACCCCCCTCCCTGTAAAGTAAAAATGGACTTTTACTGGCCTTTTTTCCCCTTCGCCACACTGCTCTCTCCATGGTTGACCTGCCTCAATCGCTGAGATCATAGGAAAGCATGGGGGGCTATTGCACATGCATGGCAAAAACTGTGCTGTGTCAATTAGCATCTATTTATAAAGACTATGAATGTAGTAACAGCCACTAGAGCCTGCAGGGATAGGTGATATACACATCAGAACCACTTCATTAAGCTGTAGTGGTTCTGGTGTCTATAGTGTCCCTTTACAAAACATTTTTTTTATTTTTTGGGATCTATTCATTAAACACTAAGTTTGGTTGATTTCATTCAACTCCATTCTCCAGCATTTGATTGTTAAAATTCCTCTATAATTCACTTAAAATCTAACCAAATAAACCTCATGGATCTTATTGCTGCAGTGAGATTTATTTTAAAAATGGCTAGACCAAATTCCGAGTGAGTTGTAACTGAGTTTTCCTACTTTATATAAGTTTTTTTTTTTTTTTTTTTTTTTAGAATCTATTCCCCTGCTTGGTATCCATCTAAGTAAGCCATTTCAGTTGCAATTCGTCTGTCTGTGAATAGCTAAATCACCCATGTTAGATGGAGATTTAGGAAAACAGAAATATAAGTGGAGCTTCAATTTACCTTTTCAGACAATGGTATTGTACAATTGGATAAGATGCTATTATAATAATCTGCAAATAATAAGCAATAGACAAACAAATCTTAGTGCAGATGGTTTTCACAGAAATATGTGTGAGAAAATAATAAATGGGTAACTCACAAACGTAGAGCCAATGAAACACTTGGCTCTGGTGGAAAGCGCCTCTGGATCTTTAAAGGGAGATCCCACACCTTCTTTCAATCTCCTCCTGGTCTCCTCCACTTTAAACCAAAGTAATAGGAATAGAGAAGGGCTGCTCCAAGGAAGGTTTTAACAAAATTTATTTCTATAGGTAAAAAATAATAGTGAATATAAAATGATACAAAGATCAATAAAATTAATATCTATGAGATCTCATAGATATATCTCATAGATATTAATTTTATTGATCTTTGTATCATTTTATATTCACTATTATTTTTTACCTATACAAATAAATTTTGTTAAAACCTTCCTTGGAGCAGCCCTTCTCTATTCCTATTACTTTGGTTTAAAGTGGAGGAGACCAGGAGGAGATTGAAAGAAGGTGTGGGATCTCCCTTTAAAGATCCAGAGGCGCTTTCCACCAGAGCCAAGTGTTTCATTGGCTCTACGTTTGTGAGTTACCCATTTATTATTTTCTCACACATATTTCTGTGAAAACCATCTGCACTAAGATTTGTTTGTCTATTGCTTATTATTTGCAGATTATTATAATAGCATCTTATCCAATTGTACAATACCATTGTCTGAAAAGGTAAATTGAAGCTCCACTTATATTTCTGTTTTCCTTGCATGTTCTATGTTGTGAAGGTTAAGGGATCCCTTCACTTAAGTGTAAGAGCTCACTTTCACCTTACTGTTACTGTGGATACACCGTTTTTTTTCGTTCTAGATGGAGATTTAGCTGATTCCAACAGAACACTAAATTGCAGCCAATCGGAAATGCAAATTCTGTTGAAATAACTGAACTATCCTTTTGTGAATAGCCGAATGTGTTAAAAGAGCAGAATTATGACCAATAACAGTAGCTACAGTGCGGGACTTGGCTCATTGGCTGAGAGTGATTGGCTAATGATCTTGCACGGCAGGAGAGCTGCTGCATGGTTTCACTTCCGGCTCACCATAAGGTGACCGGTGTACCCCAAAGTACAAGCTGTTCGTAAAGGGTTTGACTACTTACATTGGGAAGGGGGGGCCACCATGGTGCTCCGTGCAATGTAGGGGTTATGGTGCATGGAGTATTCTTTTAATTTTTTGTTACAGTGCTATACACTAATTTTGGAATGCTTTTTCAGTCACAAGATACAAAATTATGATTTACCATTTACGGTATTAAACTTTTACCCTCTTACGCTGCACCTGTGTATTTTAATATAACACTTGATATATTGCACTTGTCTGACAGATGCTATTAACATTAGTATAGTTAAGTATGTTTTTGGCATTTACAGAAGAATCATTATCCTCCTCAAATTCCTATAGATGTTCAGTATTCATACATCCAGTACATTGTTTGTATTCTACATACAGTATATGTTAAATGTACTTTGTATTACCGCGACCTCTTTAGAAAATTATTTGTAGAAACCAGCTTCTGCTTTATAAATGTCCCCCATGCCCAATTGTGAGGTTTTGGTCAATGCACACTTCCTGACTTTAAAACCACAACCTTAATATAATATGGTCATATTTTAAGAAATTTTAGTTTTAATGTGGTTTGAAGTGAGATGAGACAAATAGAATGCAGGTCATGATTGCCACTTGGGGTAAACGTATATTCAAGGGTATGTGGTTAATTGAACTTTAAAATGATAGTAAATATGGAGTTCATCAGAAAGAATATACAAATTTTGGGTCTTGTATGTTGCACAGAGGTTACCTAGGGCTTCATGTGGTACCATCCATTGATACTCCTTTGCAATAGTTCTATGATGTTATGGTAAAGAGGTTGATTCAGAGGGAAGAGTTGGAGGCGAGTAGATCTCCCTAAGTCCTTTACTGAACTCCACCATTTAGAGATATGTTATCGGCGTCAAGAAACAAAAATGCCCGCACCCTAGTGACCCATCCACCCATCCAAAAAGGATAATGGAATAGGTTAGTGCAGTATCTATATGTTTAAAAAAAGTTAGGATAACTCCACTGCTGCCACCAAGTCCCAAACATTGATTGCTTGTACTAGTGTATATTGGAGTAAAATGATAATTTATATAGCGTCAACATATTCTGCCTGCAGCGTTGCACAATAGGTAAACAAGACAAACAACATTTAAAGGGACACTGTAGTCACTAAATCGTAAATTCTGATGTCACCAAGGAGACGGGGCGGGGGCAGCACCGGCAGACCTGTGGGGCGCTGGAAATATGGTGAGTTTTAACCCCTTCCAAAGGGGCGGGGGCAAACCACCTAAAGGGTCAGAAATACAGGTTTGTTCCTGACCCTATAGTGTTCCATTAATTCTAACAAAAAATGTGTAACATACAGAAACCGTAGGTGAAGGACACAGAATCTACAAATGTTTGGGCACACATGTTTGTGGGGGGCATTGTGTATTCCTCCCCTCCATTAAATGTTTGGATGGCACTATTGCAGCTAGCAAAGTCCATTCTGTGCGCATGTCTCTCTTCTTTGGGGTTTTTCCCCCAAAAAACTTTAATTTGTAGTTCCCTACAATTATATATCTTCAGAAGAGCTGGTTGGGTTCAAAGAACATCTTACTCCACTTGTGTTAAGAAATCTCTATCACATGTAAAATATCGACAAAATGCTGCGCACACGTATAACACAATATAAATAAATAAAATGTCCAATCTACATGACTGCCCCATTGCAGTATTCTATAAACAGCAACATGTGATTTATCGTCTAACCAAAGTGGACTATATAAAAAATAAATATATATAAAAAAAAAAAAAAAAGTGCATTTCTTTTCTTTTCTTAGGTCTTTGTGCTGTCTTTATATAGCACTCTAGAAAATGATACTGCCAAGCGCTGAACAAAACCACAGCACTC
Organism: Pelobates fuscus; assembly: GCF_036172605.1. NCBI lineage: Eukaryota > Metazoa > Chordata > Amphibia > Anura > Pelobatidae > Pelobates > Pelobates fuscus. The sequence continues at coordinate 332,083,263 of NC_086321.1, forward strand.
CCGATATAGCCTGCACTCGGGAGCAAGGAACCAATATACTCTGTTTATTTTATGTCTTTGAATAAGGCTATTCAGGGTTTTTGAAGGGGTTCCAAGACATTGCTTCAATTTAGGGTTCTACACGCTAATCCACAAATCATAACAAGAGCATTGCAAAATTGATGTAAAATATCAAGAGGTGGAAACCATTTTTTTTTTTATTCCATCCCCATTTTTGTGTACAATTAACAAATCAGACCAGAATAAAACATGAGATGTAATCCTATCTCTTCACCTTGATTAATCTGTTCCAATAGCAAGTAGTTAAAGTAGCCTGTCTGGAATAGTTTTGGATCTGATGTACATTTCCCGAAAACATGGAGTGGCCAGGATTGGCAGCGAATACTCAACCACGTCTTGGAACGTGGAAAAGTATGGAATTTTGGGTTGTGGAAACTTTTTTGCAGAGGTGTGTTTTTTTTTTTTATTTATTTTTTTTACATTTATTTATTTTGTATAAGGCCTACCTTTTAGAATGTGTATAGACAGTGTTTATAGGGTCAGGAATACATTTTTGTGTTCCTAACCCTATAGGGTTTCTTTAATTTTAAGGCTGTTATCAACTTATTTCTATTTGTTTTGAAGTTTTATTTATTCTTTTGTAGTGCAGTGACAAAAGCACTAACTGGTATAGGCATGTCTGAAACGAAGAAGCGGTATTTATTAACCAATGTGCATATCTGCAAAATGTTTTAAATTATAAAAGTTAAATGAAGCTGTAAACCACAAAGGATTTCCTAAAAGCAAACAAGTGAAACGTGCACCGTATCATGATGCAAACCCAGAACAAATGGACTGTAACCTTGTCAAGATGGCTGGGCAAGGAAGCTTAATATCATCCGACACTCAAGTTTGTATAGCTGCTGTAATAAAGATCGAAACGGCTGTATTCGGCAAAGTAGTCATCCCAAATCCACCCATAGTCCACTGACCCCTCCGCTCTGTGTGATGGTGTACAGGGTTAGGACCCTTCTGGGCTCATAGCCTAGTGGGAGAAACATTGGCTAAAACTCCACATGAAGCAGTTGAGGTGAGCTGGAGATCACAATTATATATGCATTGCCAGAATCTCTCACAAAGGGCATTAAATGCTGTTAGAAATGTTGCATCCCATCTCTTCAATGAGCCTTGCATTGTGATTTGTAATAAAGCTGATGAGGAGGCCATCTTGTCTTTACTGCGATGAATAGGTGCACCCAGGTAAGTGTTTCCTTTGTAGATAAACTCGATTTATTATTAGTATTGGTATTGGCATTTATATAGTGTCAGCATATTCCGTAGCGTTTTACAATGTATATATTATAGCCTTCCTGGTGTGGACCAGGGTAACCTCTGCTGGTCCAAGGTGGGGGACGAGGCACAAGCAGGATACCAGACAGGCATCCCGGAGCTAAGCCACTTCTCCCATCCACAGAGCTCATCAACCAGACTAGGCCCCAATACCTCAAGCTGTGTTGCTGTCTGGGAAGACCACAATCACAATGGCTGTAATTCTCATGGAGGTTCCAGATTTAGAGTCAGATAGGTAGCCAACGTACCACAAAAAATTGACCTCCGTCCACTGATGCAGGGTAAGTATCTTTGCAGCAATTTTAAAGCTGAATAGACAAAGTCCCAGGTACTGCTCTGTGCAGCATGGCAGTCTGACACTGCTCCCATTGTTGACGTTTTTGTTATTTTTTTTTTTCTGCCGGCCTCAGCCCATGGCTATCGCGGCCCACTGGACATTTGCCTGGTATGCACGATGGCCAGTCCGAGCCTGGTCTCTGGTGACCAATTTTGGCCACAATTAGGGCCTTTCCTTCCCCTAGGCTGTGTTGAGGCAAAACTATGGTAATGGTAGAAGGCCAACTTTAGTTATTTGTCACACTAGATGTGTGTTTAACCCTGCAGTGGAAATATAGCAGTTTTTTTTTATTTATTTTTTTAATAAAATTACCTTTAATTTGTTTTATTTCATTTTTTTTTAACTACACGGCCGCTGCACCCAGAATTCTTCAGTAAGCTGAAGAGGTCTGGGTGACATTTTTGTCTTTTTAATATAATAAATGATATTAATATCTGTTTTTTTTTTTATTTAATTTTATTTCTGAGGCCCATTGAATTGAATGGATTAAAAATCAAGTAAATCGACCCTTTATTGCAGTTCTGATCCTCCTACTGTGAAGTAATCATTACTGATATCTTATTTCCAGTCAGATGGGATACACAGCGCATGCACAGCAGTAGCCACAATTCGCCAAAAATGCATTTTAACATCAACACTACATACAAACCTCACCATTATATATAACCATACCACTGCATTCAAATACCTCACAAAACACAAATACATGCTTGCATTCAAATGCCAACACTACATACAAACACACCTCTACATTAAATCACACATACTATATACATAAACATGCTTACATTCAAACACACAAACACTGCTCAGTGCTAAATACATTTAAAAAATGTTGGTTGTTTTTTACATTTAAAGTTGGGTGGAGAGGGAGTGCCAAAAATAGGACCCACCCAGGTGCCAAATGCCCTAGGTACGCCCCTGGACTACGGTAAGATTACACATAATATACAACAGCCCTCTGCCCTCCTTTGGGATTTCTATGTGGGCATGTACATACATTTTGTTGATTTGCGTTATTGGATTGGGGGTATACCAGCATTGAGTTCCTAGCGGGTAGTTTGGGATTGAACGTTCAGCAACACACTGATAACACATCAGTAGTATTTACTGTGCTGAATTCACTCTGCAGTGGATTACTTAAAGGGATCTTACAGCGCCAGGCAAACAGTTGTTTTCCTGGCACTATATGGTTATTGGGTCCCCCACCGCCCACAGGGCTGAAGGGGTTAACCCCTTCAGCCACTTACCTGAATCCAACGCCGATGTCGCTTTGTTTTTTTTCTTCTCTATAATTCACAGTTTAGTGGCTCTAGATATTAGAATTTCATGTAATGTGGATCACTTGGTGTATTTTTTTTTTTTAATTAGATTTTTTTATTATATACAATGTATCACGTTTAATCCTTATTTAATTTGAGATTTTGGATTTTTTTAAATTTTTTTTTTACCTGTTTATCCTTATCGACGGAGGAGAAGATATACAAGTGGCATTGCGTTTGACATCATAATTCATTGTTTCACAAAATAAGATCTGTGTGCAACTCTGACTCGAAAACATACACCCATTTCCTGCAACACACAATTGTAAGGTTTATTTTTTTTCTTCTGATTTCCCATAAAAAAAAAACCTCATACTCCTACACCTACCTCATTCTTTCCTTATATTACCTACGCACCTCACAAACAAGAATAACATTAGAAATGCCATATACATGCTAAATTAGCACTTTTTGTTTTTCTTTTTTCAGTTCCACCCACAGTGATGCTCAATATTTCCAGTGTGACATATTGCACTGTACTAAACAAAATATATTATGTGTTTGTGGAGACAAAAGATTAAAAGACACACACACACTCTCTCTCGTGTAATATGGCTTCTCATTTAAAACATTTTTTATTAAAATATATTTATCTTTCTTTCATACTCTTCAATCTGTTATTGTGCTGCTTGGTAAAACAAATCAAATGTTACATTTATTGATTTTAATTTTTTATTACATATTTTATAATAATGTCAATATTTTTTTTCTTTTTAGGATAGTTCTTTGTTTTTTGTTTATTCTTCAAAAATAAAAAAACACAAAACCCCATACTATTTGAATGATGTAGTACAATGGACGTGACTAGTAGCACTGGAGTAAAAGCAATCCTTGCCAACTATTAATTTTTATATTTTTTTAATTCATTTTTTAATTTTTTTTTTTTTTTTTTTTTAGCTGTTTGCTACTGTTGCATTGTAATAGTGCATCCTGTACCCTTGCTGTTATGGCCAAGGGGAGCCTGTCTGCTGCTTATTGATCTGTCTCTGTAGATCATGTTACCTGCAGATGTATCCAGTAGCTATTACAAGCCCAGTTTGCTGCATGAAGTGGCCGGTCGGTGTCTTACCACTAAGTGATTTTTCAGTATTACCCACCTGTCTGTTTATTTTTATTTATTTATTTTACAAAAACCTTCCTCCATTTTATTTTCTTCCTTTTTTTTCTTTTACACTAGGCAGGTGAACAGTGACTTGTCAAGCATTGTGGGAAATATAGTTTAATAATAGCTGGAGAGCAAGGTTCACCAGCCGAACTTTACCAAGTTTAATATAAGAAACACAACCAGAATTATTCACTAAAATCCTAATTGTATCGAATTAAAGCAGTGCTGTCGGATCCATCTGTTTTTGCTGTTTTTTTTGGTTTTGTTTTTTCACCCCCCCCCCCACCCGATTCCACCACAGTTTATTGACCCCGCTTCATCAGGGTGCGCCGCCATTTTTGTGTTCCCAGATGAAGGCCCTGCGGGACACGTCATCTGCCCACACTAGCTCTCGCTGTGAAATTCCCGCGCATGCCCAGTTGAACACTTGGGCATTCGCTATTGTCCGAAATTTTGTTCATTTATTAGAAAGACTGACGAATGAGCGAAGACCGAATTGCAAACAATAGCTGATTTGAGGAAAAATCTATAACCTAAATTTTTCCTTTCAGGTTTTCGTTCACTACAGTTTGGAGTTTAATTACTAATCCTAAATGCATCTATTTCTCATGTTGAGTTTATTTATTTTTTATTTTTTACGATTCTCTTTTTTTATGATTTTAACTGTAATGTGTTGTGTTCTTTTGTTTACCCCTAAACTACCCTCAATCTTCATATTAATCTTTCAGCTCATTGCACATCCCTTTAAAGGGGGTTTTCCCTCTGTACACGGAAGCCCATCCATCTCTCGCTCCCAAGGGTCTGTCTGGCTGGAAAACCATCAGACTGATTACCCAGTGCTTCGGATAAGGCCAGGGCAGGATATGAGCAGATAATGTAGCATTCTCATGGGGCCCAAAATGACGTTTAGAGGATATCATAACCCAAGTCCATATGTCCCGTAGATACAACTATTTCTCTTCTTACTCTGTTTATTCAATTTGCCCGTCACAGATTCAAGTATATTGAATCAAATGATGTCTAATACTATATAAGTGTCAATCAGGAGTGTGAATATTCCACGCTTCTATTCCATTATGTATTTTAAATGTTTTGCTGACCGTTTTAACCCCTTTGCTAATGAGAGAATTGCAAATTATTAAAACCATAATCCATTTGTTCTTGGAACTGTCAGATGGTCCTACATTGGCCAATGGCCAGATATGTCACACTGCTCAACTTTTCACATCAATGCTAGTATCTATCGCTGATGTGGTAGATCATGCTTGCAAAGCTGGTTCCTGACTTAATAGTTCCTGATTGGCAGTTTTTGCTAATGTACTGGTGAGCTGCTAGGGTATAATCAGGGCATGTTTTTGCAAAATGCATTTCTTTGTAAGGGTGCCAGTTATAAATACAGTGTTTGGATTTTTGATAGTGAAAAGATCAAAGAGTTAGTAGTGATTGATTTTCCTAATATTTCAAACTTCATTTTTGTTTTTATGTTTGATATTATTTTATACTTTTTTAAAAAATCTGTTCACTTAAAACTGCACGGTATTTTGAACATTTAACAAGGAAAAACAGTGTGTCTAGCTCCAGAGGTTACCCCCACCAGAAATTGGCACTTTTATAAATTAATCAATCTGCTAACCGGTCCTGTTATTTCCTGGTTTGGTTAGCTCAGTGGAGTTAAATTGAAGAGGCAGGTAATTGCACAGAGCACCTGACTTACAAAGATGTCTCGTTGAGCTGCATTGGGAAGTCACAGAAAGTCTGGGCTGGAGAAGAAGGCGAGGGTTTGCATAGTTTTCAGAAAAAAAGAGCTGCAGGTTTAGCTAGCTGTTTTTAGATATACTTAAGTGAAAAAATGCATGTTTTTTTCTTTTGGTGTATAGCAACAAAATATGGGCAGTAGAGTCTCCCTTTAATAACCTCCACCATTACCTTGTCTTACATGGAAAACCTGCTGCGGGCTCAGCTATGAGCATCTGAATTCTGGCATGGCCAGAGTGCAATGTATGGTTTTTATTTTTTTGTTTATTTAAAAAAAAAAAAAATTAAAAATGAAATGTTTTACTTTCCTCCTCTATTATACTGGTTGGTGAGCTGTCATACTGAGCTGAGGTCGTGCTCTGCTAATGCCTGATCTGTTATTGTATGAAGTGGGTCCCAGCTCACAGACAGAGGTGGGCTCGGTGTCTATTATTACAATATTGAATGTGGCTTGGGAAGAACTCTTCCTCCAACCTAGATGTGCTATAGTATGCTTGCAAGTATTAAATAGACAGGAGCTGAGATATATCTTCCAGTAATGTTTCTTCCAGAATTGCAAAAAGTTGTGTGGCTATCTAGAGTATACCATCAGAATGGCCAAACATATTAGAAATGGTTCACAAGAATGTTGCTAGTGGAGGATGAAATGGATTGTTTGTAGCCAGGAGAAGGTTACATACGTACTCACGTTGGCTCAGAAATGGCTCAGTCATGTGATGGGAGGGAAATTCCTCTGCACCAGGTCTTTGTGCACGATATGCCTTTTGCTGAGAGAATAGAACAAAAACACCTCTTACACCGCCGTTAAATATGTAAGTAAAAAATATTTTTCTGTTTAATGCACTATAGTAACATAGGCTGAAAAAAGACTTCAGTCCACCAAGTTCAGCCTTTCTCATATCAGTTTTTGCTGTTGGTCCAAAAGAAGGCAGAAAACCCAGTTTGAAGCACTTCCAATTACAACAAACTAGGAAAAATTCATTGTTGACCCCAGAATGGTAGTCAGATCTCTCCTTGGATCAAAAATCTGCTACCCCACATTTTAAAAATGTTTATCTCTGATCCGTGCGACACATGCAAGGACTTGGTTTTATTCATATTCCTCTTCCCACTCTTGACCTTTTTTCTCTCTCGACTCTTCAGCTCTTTGTCGACCCTTTCTATTTCTCTTTCATCTTTCGTTTTTGGTCAGTATTCCATTATCAACTATTATGATTCATTTCCTTTCGCCGATTTTTTTTTTTTTTAATGCAATTCTAGCAAAAGTCTTAAGAGGTTTTTTTTTTTGTTTTTTTTTAAACAAAATACGGTATATCTAAGTTTTCATTTCTCAAATGGTTTCCATAGGTTTGTGTCGTTGAACAGTACATGACTTCATGTTGGGTTAAAGGACCACTATATAGTCCTCAGGGCCCCCCTTCCGCAGGGCTGAATGGGTTAAAACCCCTTCAGCCATTACCTAATCCAGCGCCGGGCTCCCTCGGCGCTGGTGACCTCTCCTCCCCCTCAGACGTCTGCTCCCGAGTGGACTCAATGCTTTCCTATGGACGTTCTGCATTCTCAATGCGAATTACACATTGAGCGTCGGGGAAGCGCCTCTAGCGGCTGTCAGGAAGACAGTCACTAGAGGCTGCATTAACCCTGCAATGTAAACATAGCAGTTTCTTTGAAACTGCTATGTTTACTGCTGCCGGGTTAAAACCTGGGGGACCTGGCACCCAGAACACTTTATTGAGCTGAAGTGGTCTGGGTGCCTATAGTGTTCCTTTAAGGGTTCTGTATTTGGGGATTAAGAGTGTGGAATCAGATTACAGAAGTGAAGTCTAGCACCCCACCATATCAAAAGTTCATCTGACGCCATTACCCAAATTGTATTTGGATGTGACCATTGCTCTTCTGTGGCAAAGTATAACTGTGTGTTTTGTATGAATGAAAAATTACTATAACGCTTATGGCAGATTTAAGTAACACTATAACCACAAGCATGCTGTAGACAATAGCTACCCAACTACGCCATTACAGCAGATGTAAATATTCCCACCAGTCTTGGACAGAATCTCACTGAGCATTGTAGGAATTACAGACCAGCAGAGGCAGGCAACTACATGCGCTCAAATTGATAGGACAGAAAGAATTCCAAACAGAGTGACTTGTGTCAATTTAATGTTATGTTTTGTTTTGTTTATCAAGGAATAAAATAGTTTAATTTGTTGATTTTCTGGTAGGAGGATTTTTAAAACTATGCTTGAAATTTTCAGCCAGTATGCCAGCTGAGTGAGTGACAACACAGGGTAATTGCCCTAAACACATTTCAATAATTACATTTGATTGATTTATTTTTTAAAGCTGCAAGGACAGGGTCTTTAAGCACTATAACCACTGTGATAAGATGAAGTGGTTATGTGTGTTTAAAGCGTCTTTCACCGTCTGGGCTCTGACCACCGACGGTGACTCCTCCGCCTGGTGTCCAATGGCCACGGCTGCAGGGGAAGGTGAGTTTTATTTGCCTGAATCTGTCAAAGATGGTACACTGGCTTCTGGCACAATAACCACTTCAGAGCCTAGAGTGTCCCTTTAATGGATTGCTGCATTATAGATTTCTTAATGAAATGTAGCAAATCAGTTTAGGGACACATATTGTAATATTTAGAATTATTTTTACACCTCTGCCAATATGCAAACAGTGTCTCCAAATTTCCTTTTAAACATTTGTGCATTTCCTCTTGCGTCCATTTAAGCGTATGACTCACTGAAATGTCATTGTGATTCTTTATTTATCGAACCTTAGCAAAGTGGTCATAGGGGTGATATTAACGATAGAAAGAAATAAGGAAGAGACCAGTGATGTTTCTAATTTAATAAGCTGTAAGTGAGAAATGTCCATATCTATTAAAGTAAAGGTTACAGAAATAAAGTCATCACCAATCACGGTTATGGGGCTTTTGTGTGCAAAAATGTTTCAAAAAAATCAATCTATTTTTTTTTCTTTTCAATAAACCCAAGCATTAATTTGAAAAAAACATAAAATAAAATACAAAAGGTCAAACAACAAAATGAAAAAATGTGGTCAGATTCAAAGGTAACTTGAAACTAACCGCATCTCTGGAAATATCAATAGCGGTAGTGTCTAAAATTACAATCCTGGCTGTAGGTTGTAGGTGTCACTGTGAACCGCTGTGAGTGTCACTATAGACCCATAAACAGAAAAAATCATAATAATGCTGCTAAATACAAAAATAAAGTATATACAAGTGATACTAGAGTTCCATGCCCGTCCATAGAGGGGTACATATAGGTAGGGATAAATTATGCCATATGACATCAGAAACTCACCCCTAATTATCAGCTTTAATATAATGCACTATAAGGAGATAAGTATAAATCCCTAGGTCCCTACCATAAATACCTCCTAAAAAAGGTTAATAATAGGTACAAAGTAAAAAGAGGCTCCAAATGGAGCTAGTACAGAGGTAAAGGGAGATCGAGGAAGGTATAAAGTGTTAATAGCAGTCAAATTCGGACTGCTAGTTTAAATTTAAGAAGCCTCTCTCCCTGTTAATCTAGCTAGACAGGCATAGAAAAGAAAAAGAAATAGAATATAGATTAGGTGATTAACATGGTGCTAAAAACCACCAGTGCCCAGTGCTCATATACATGATATGAGAGGAAAAATTGCCCAACGTACGTTTCGGTGCTAGAGAGGAGCACCTTCGTCAGGGGCCAACATTAGACTGTTAGTGAGTCTCTTTTATATGTTATATGCCAGGAGGCATGAGTACCTTAGACCAATAGGAACTGGGGGAGTGTGGTGTCAGCTGTACTGCATTTCTCTAAGTGTATTATGTCCAATCTACAGGGTAAGCATCGAGATGTACCTGGAGGCGGGGCTTAATGCCGGTCACATGGTCCGGCATATCGTAGGACATGTGATGTGACCGGCCTCATGTGGTGTGGGCTAGGCCAATGGTAGGGCTTTTCTACTAATTATTTCCCCCCATTGTGTGAGTGCGACCTGCCCAACAAAACTAGGTGGGCGGGCGCACGTCCGAGCGAACCCAGCCGCCAAACACGCAGGGGGGGAACGCTTGATGCCGGTCACGTGACTCGGCGTGTCACGAGTCACGTGATCTATCCGGCCTTTCGTCATAGAGGCTGGACCCGATATGTAAAGGGGCAGCCATGCCTCGTCAATAGACTCCACCCATCTGGGGGGAACACTTGATGCCGGTCACGTGACTCGGCGTGTCACGAGTCACGTGATGTATCCGGCCTTTCGTCATAGAGGCTGGACCTGATATGTAAAGGGGCAGCCATGCCTTTTCAATAGACCCCGCCCATCTGGGACCGGTGGGCAGGTCATATGATGAAATGGGCTGGTACCCTTAAAGGTAAAATTTCAGTATAGGGTAACAACGGGATAACTCCCATTGATGCCTATACATTAGTATGACAGCCCTAAGGTCTCCCCAGTAGCCCTAAAGCCTCTCAGGTACAGATATTGGATACATATAAATACACTGAAGTATGTATAGAAATAAAAATAGAATTAGATATAAATATAAATAATGAATGTACATATAAAATGCAGTAAGTGGATGGTCCGATGTGTCCGGACCTGATCCAATTAATTCTCCGTACCTATGGTCCTGTATAAGGTATTCATGAAAAAATAATAAATGCCAAATAATAAATAAGGGTAAAGAAATTAAAGAAATATGTACATATCTACACTATGGGGAAAATAGGGAATTTTGATGCAGGCTGGCATCAAATTATGAGTATCCTTGATAGATTCTGGCCCCTACTGCACCAAGACCCACACCTACAGAAGGTGATTACACCCAAGGCGTCCGTGACAGCACGAAGGGGACGAAACATCAGGGACATCCTAGTCCCAAGTCACCTTAAATCTAGCATTCAGAAAACTTCATGGTTAAAGTCTCCAGTCCTAGGCACATACCAATGTGGAAAATGTAAGGCGTGCAAATTCATACGCCGCCCTTCGAAAACTTTTCCAGACTCCTTAGGGATACAAGAATTTAAAGTTCGCCACTTTTTCAATTGCCAATCTAAGGGTCTTGTATACCTACTCTCATGCTCATGCAATAAACTATACGTGGGAAAAACTTCCCGTATGTTTAAACTGAGAATAAGGGAGCACGTGACCTCAATTAACCCTAAAAGACAAATCGATACCCCAGTTTCAAAACATTTGAAACTACATCATGGGGGATCATCTGAAGGGATAAGATTTTGCGGCATTGAGAGTGTCACCCTTGGACCAAGAAGGGGAGATTTAGACAAAAAATTACTCCAAAGAGAGAGTTTCTGGATTTATAAGCTTAAAACATTGTCACCATCCGGACTCAACGAGGGTTTTTCGTATACACCCTTCATTGAAGACTAAGGGAACCAGGCTGGACACAGTGTCTCCGCACCTTTATGGGTCTCTGACATACTTGTAACATTTGTTAGACATATATATTTAATAAGCTTATTTCGCCTGATACACTTGTACATTTTGTAATATAGCGTGTGTAGTGTTTAGTGTAGATATGTACATATTTCTTTAATTTCTTTACCCTTATTTATTATTTGGCATTTATTATTTTTTCTTATTTTCATTATTTTTTCATGAATACCTTATACAGGACCATAGGTACGGAGAATTAATTGGATCAGGTCCGGACACATCGGACCATCCACTTACTGCATTTTATATGTACATTCATTATTTATATTTATATCTAATTCTATTTTTATTTCTATACATACTTCAGTGTATTTATATGTATCCAATATCTGTACCTGAGAGGCTTTAGGGCTACTGGGGAGACCTTAGGGCTGTCATACTAATGTATAGGCATCAATGGGAGTTATCCCGTTGTTCCCCTATACTGAAATTTTACCTTTAAGGGTACCAGCCCATTTCATCATATGACCCGCCCACCGGTCCCAGATGGGCGGGGTCTATTGAAAAGGCATGGCTGCCCCTTTACATATCGGGTCCAGCCTCTATGACGAAAGGCCGGATACATCACGTGACTCGTGACACGCCGAGTCACGTGACCGGCATCAAGTGTTCCCCCCAGATGGGCGGGGTCTATTGAAAAGGCATGGCTGCCCCTTTACATATCGGGTCCAGCCTCTATGACGAAAGGCCGGATACATCACGTGACTCGTGACACGCCGAGTCACGTGACCGGCATCAAGTGTTCCCCCCAGATGGGTGGAGTCTATTGACATATCGGGTCCAGCCTCTATGACGAAAGGCCGGATAGATCACGTGACTCGTGACACGCCGAGTCACGTGACCGGCATCAAGCGTTCCCCCCTGCGTGTTTGGCGGCTGGGTTCGCTCGGACGTGCGCCCGCCCACCTAGTTTTGTTGGGCAGGTCGCACTCACACAATGGGGGGAAATAATTAGTAGAAAAGCCCTACCATTGGCCTAGCCCACACCACATGGGGCCGGTCACATCACATGTCCTACGATATGCCGGACCATGTGACCGGCATTAAGCCCCGCCTCCAGGTACATCTCGATGCTTACCCTGTAGATTGGACATAATACACTTAGAGAAATGCAGTACAGCTGACACCACACTCCCCCAGTTCCTATTGGTCTAAGGTACTCATGCCTCCTGGCATATAACATATAAAAGAGACTCACTAACAGTCTAATGTTGGCCCCTGACGAAGGTGCTCCTCTCTAGCACCGAAACGTACGTTGGGCAATTTTTCCTCTCATATCATGTATATGAGCACTGGGCACTGGTGGTTTTTAGCACCATGTTAATCACCTAATCTATATTCTATTTCTTTTTCTTTTCTATGCCTGTCTAGCTAGATTAACAGGGAGAGAGGCTTCTTAAATTTAAACTAGCAGTCCGAATTTGACTGCTATTAACACTTTATACCTTCCTCGATCTCCCTTTACCTCTGTACTAGCTCCATTTGGAGCCTCTTTTTACTTTGTACCTATTATTAACCTTTTTTAGGAGGTATTTATGGTAGGGACCTAGGGATTTATACTTATCTCCTTATAGTGCATTATATTAAAGCTGATAATTAGGGGTGAGTTTCTGATGTCATATGGCATAATTTATCCCTACCTATATGTACCCCTCTATGGACGGGCATGGAACTCTAGTATCACTTGTATATACTTTATTTTTGTATTTAGCAGCATTATTATGATTTTTTCTGTTTATGGGTCTATAGTGACACTCACAGCGGTTCACAGTGACACCTACAACCTACAGCCAGGATTGTAATTTTAGACACTACCGCTATTGATATTTCCAGAGATGCGGTTAGTTTCAAGTTACCTTTGAATCTGACCACATTTTTTCATTTTGTTGTTTGACCTTTTGTATATATGGGGTTATGCCCCTTCTTGAGACATCTGGAGTCTCAAATTGGTACACCAGTCTCTGAGTAGGCATCTGGCATTACCCCCTTGGGTCACCTGGGGTTGTCTGTACAGGTGCACAACCAGAGACATTGAACTTTTTGTTCTTCGTTTTTTTGTAAAATAAAATACAGTTTAATTACCCTCCCTCAAGGTGACAAGTCCACTTAAATGAAAGGCCAGAGGCAGGATGTGACTGTGGGTGAATTAAAGCCATGCAGATGCATGAGTTGATACGGATAAACGTGTATGCCGGAGATCAAAGCTACTACACTAAGTGTTTTTGTTTTTTAGCTACTGAATAGTCATCCCAGTGACCTATAGGCTTGTCTGTTAGGACATACAATAGATGATGATGCGGTTTGCTTTCTGCTTAGGAGTGCACTGTGGTGCTGGGTACCTCCGCCAAGGATCGCTTCCTAGCTGGAACAGAGGAGAACTTCAGCTCTTCTGCCCCAGTCGCCGTGGCTTAACTGGGGTCCTCCTAGAGCCTCTGCGTCCTGCAAAACAGGGTAGGGGACTGGCTCTATTCCCTCTCAAGGACTGGACAACACACAGTCCTGGGAGCTGTAGTCCTTACAAGGACTTTCCCCGCTGAATCATCCATGAGCAGGAACAAGGTGCTGAGCAGTGATTAGCCCTTTCCTCTCCCAGTAATTAGAAAACACACCTCTGGGAGTACAACTGATTTTAATGAGCAAAACTTTATGCACAGGCACCAGCATGGGGTCTCAATTGTATTCAACACAAGCCCCTCCCAGGATTCCTTGGGCCTGGGAGATAATTGAGTTAGACTGGTAAGCTATCTCCCAGGAATGGAGATCCCAACACAAAACATAAAAACCTTAAACCTCATAAAAACATATAATAACCCCACATAGTATACATCCCCAAATAGCCCTGATCTAAGCGCCCAATTTGTCCAAATAGCGCTAAGATCCATGCAGTGTAGTGGAAACGCCACCGTGTTAAAGTTCTGACTGGCCCCACACGTGGTCCTATGCCCAAAATAGTTCCAGGGCATTTGGTATTTTTTACTGGTAAACTTTCGGAAGCTCCTGTGTCCGAAATATGGGGTGCTCCGCCTGGCTTTAAGGTAGCATTTGTTCTCCTTAGTCTCAGGCACCTTCCCTCCAAATAGCACTCTCCTGGTGGGTTGTAAAGTGATTCAAAACCCCGGAGTACCCCAAGTTATCCAGGAACCGCATGGTCACCTCATGTAGAAAATTATTCCATAACATTCGCAGCTAAGTACCGCTGAGGTGACTGAGGACCCACAAAGTCTTCATGCTGAAATTAGTTCCATAGCGGTCACGGCTAAGTACTGCTGAGGGCCATTTGTGGATTTGGTTCATGCTAACAGCTGCCAGGGAGCTAGCGTTCGGTTCCGTTCGAATGAAGGGAAAGTGCCGAACCAGAGGCACCCAGGGAAAGCTGCTAATGGCGGCTGAGCAGGGTAAATCCCAAACGGTGTTTCTGACCTGGCCCATAGTCAGTGGGCAAGATGCCAGCTTCCACACTCCTCCAGGAGTTTGTGGCAAACGTTCGTGGCAAGGAGCATTTGTCACAGTGCACAAACATGTTGTGGATGACCGGCTCCTTAAAGGCTTTATAATCTCTTCATCTCATTGAAGTCGTTATAGTGTCTGGAGGGCCCCAGGCGCTATCTTTCCATTCAGCATTATGATGGTTTGTTTTTTTTTTGTTTTTTTTTTATTCTTTATTTTCAGTATTTTAAGTTTTTCGACTGTATTTGAGGGGTACAGAATGTAAAAGGGTGGGGTACAAGTGCGATCCATTTAGTATAGTGAGTTAACATTTTTAATACTTCAGAGATGAGATCACAGACTGGAATAGCATAATTTCGAGTAAGTGTTGCGGACAATGTCCCTCTCATTCTCGTAAGCATAGGTCGTTGAGTTGTCAATTTGGTGGGATTTAATTTTTGTCGGCGTTATATAGTCATGTGGTATGTATTTCCAGGGGGGTTATTGAGGTGGGTAGGGCATGTGGAGGAAGTGGGAAGGTGGGTTGAGTACGTATCAGTAGTCCAGGTGAGATCCCTTTGTTCTTCAAGAAGCTAGGTCCTTACGATGTTGTTTGGGATTAGGCTATGTCTGGTGGGCTGTGAGCCGCTCGTGCCAGTGTGCTGTGGTGGTGTTCCATGGTCAGGGGGCCTTCTTTAGAAGGTGTGGACCCTGTGGTGAGGGCAGGGGGAGGGGGTGTGGGGGTGTCGGCCCTTTGTATGGTTCATATGATGAGTGGACGGAGTCGCGGAGGGTCGTGGTGTTGTTGTTTCTTTGTAATCGTTGTCGTTTGCGTAAGTTAGTAGTTGAGGCGTACTCTAGGTTATTCTATCTAGTCTGCGGGCTATTTTAATTCAGTGTTATTACCTTAGATGGGTGGCTTAGGGGTGAGAGGTAGTGTGCGTCAGGGGTGGCGAATTGGGTGAAAATATTGGGGGAGTGGTCAGATGTGATCCAGTGGTTATGTAAGGGGGTCGGCGGGGGGTGTGGGGATCAGGGGAGGTCAGGGCGGTGGCCTCTAGTACAGGTAGTGGGGGAGGGGTGCAGGGGTGGCCGTTGTCTCGCGGTGTTGGGTTATGGTTAGGGGTGAGTCAGTCGATATATGACCCAGGGGTCCCAGATTTTGTTGTGGTGGTGGGTTGTGTCATGGAGTAGGGCTGAGAGCTTGTCCATTTCCCTGGCTTCTTCTGTTTTTTTGAGTACAGTGTCTAGGGTGGGTATGTTTTTGTTGCCCCATTGTTCGGCTATTGTGCGCCTTGTGGCCAAGGCTATTTTGGCGAGTAGTTTGTTTTGTGCCCTGAATAAGAGGGCGTGGGGTTTAGATCCACTGGTCTAGAGGAATCTCTGTGTGCAGGAGAGCTGATGCCAGGTCCGCTACCTTCGACCAGATTTGTGCTATGTGGGGGCAGTGCCACCAGGCGTGGATATAGGTACCCTGTGACCCACATCCTTTCCAACATTAGTCAGTGGTCGAGCATTTAATTTGCTTCATCCGTAGGGGCGTCGGGTACCATCGGAGAAGCGTTTTGTAGGCCTGTTCCCTATGGTTAACGCAAATGGTGAGGGATGCTGTTGCTTACCAAATTGCCGTCCAGTCTGATGGATCGTTGGGGGGGCCGATGTCAGCATTACGATGGTTTTAATGCTAAACATGAGTCCCCGGCAGCCCATCCCCGCAGTGCCTCCTTGGCTAAAGAGGAAGTGTAAGCCTGAGCAGCACTGATTGGCTGAGAGTGTCAGCTGACCACTTTCAGCCTGTCATAGGATTGATATGTCTATAAGGAAGTGTGTAATCTCAGCCTTAGCCATACCTCCAGCTGGGGCTGGGCTGTGGGTGACCATGGACCCTTATTTAGTGTTAAACTGCCAGTAAGTATTTTAGACTGAATGGAGGGACAGCCTCTAAGGTCAACAGACCAGTCAACAAGCTGAAAATGGTTAAGGGTGCCTACAGTGTCCCATTAATATTTTAATGTATTTTATTGCTGTGCGGCTTTTTATAGAGGGACTGTAAATGGACGAGGTTTATGATGCTTTATAAGGCTGTGATTTTATTTAAATTTTTTGGCAGCAAATAGATCTCATTCTTGTAGGATGCCTTGTAAGCAAACAAACATCCTTTAGTGGTAAGATGGATAGCTTGGGCATGTAACCTTCCTAACTGTTCATCTAAAGCATACTGTTCCCTTTGTCCCAATTATCTCTCCACACAAACTGATTTCACCCCTGTGGGTAATGTCTGGAGACAGATGGCTCTGAAGCTCTCTCTGTTTGTTTGTCCACCTGTCTACCTGTCTACATGTGGCTAAGGTTTATGGCAGTTCTGGTCCTTGAATATCTGGAGAACTATTTGTTGTCCTTCTTTGGTGAAAGCGAATAAGTTCGGCAAGCTTAATGCTCAGTCATTTTTAAAAGATGATAATTGGAATAAAAACCGTTCTATTTAAAACTGTACATCCTGCAATATTAAAGAATTATGATTTCATTAAAATTGTTCGTTCTCTGGTGTCTGTCTGTGCATCTACTGGTAAATTGGTGTCTTCATCAGCGACTTTTTTTAATTGTGACATTGCATTTAAAAAAAATCTTTCTTGTGGTTCAGTGGTTTATTCTATGGTCGTTTGCAAAAGTAATTCTGCAAAACAATCTCAGACCGTTCTCCATGGTGTTGGAATTTTATCTATTTCAAATACGATCGCTGTACATCCAGCAGAAACCCAGTGCTGTCTGAGCCTGTCCTCATAACCTGCAGTCATGGGGTCGCTGTACATTAGATGAAAACCAGCACTGTCTCAGCCTGTCCTGATATTATACAGTCATGGGGTCGCTGTACATTAGATGAAAACCCAGCACTGTCTCAGCCTGTCCTGATATTATAATGTCATGGGGTCGCTGTACATTAGATGAAAACCCAGCACTGTCTCAGCCTGTCCTGATATTATACAGTCATGGGGTCGCTGTACATTAGATGAAAACCCAGCACTGTCTCAGCCTGTCCTGATATTATACAGTCATGGGGTTGCTGTACATTAGATGAAAACCCAGCACTGTCTCAGCCTGTCCTGATATTATACAGTCATGGGGTCGCTGTACATTAGATGAAAACCCAGCACTGTCTCAGCCTGTCCTGATGATGTGCAGTCAGGAGGTCACTGGACATTAAATGCAAGCATTATCTGTGTCAGTCTTTCTAAGTCTTATGCACTATACAGTGGGACCTTGGTTTTCGAATTTAATGCATTCTCCGGGACGTTTCTTATTGCGAAAAATGTGTAAACCGAAACGCGGTTTCCCATAGAAATGCATTGAAACCAATTAATCCGTTCTGGAGGTCAGAAAAAGTCAAAATGAGCTGGCATGGAAACAAACACACAATAAAATGCATGCAAACGACTTTGCTCAGCTCTCTAGCCTTCCACGGCTTGAGAAATGCACCAAAAAGTCCCAAAACAACTGCAAACAATTTCCAGAATGGCTCCAAAACTCGTTGCAAAAGCCGCTCCAACACCTCCACACTCGACGCCACGTGCAACCCACAGGCTCCAGCGTGCAGGGGGCGGTGCTATAAACCTCCCAGGTGCAATGCATCTTGGGGAAACTTGCTTTGTATTGCGAAAAATGTTTGTAAACCGAGGCATTATTTTCAATGAATTTTCATTTGTAAACCGAAAATTATGTTAACCGAGGCGTTTGTAAACAGAGGTCCCACTGTATTATGGAAACCAATTACCCAGGAGTCCTTCCTGTTCTAGAATACCACAAAAGGTCACTCATTTGTCTTGCACTGCATGTCTGCTGCCCCCATAACTCGCCAGCTATCTGTTTACATACAAAGAAGAATATTCTGTCAAGAAGCTGCCTATTGCTTTATTTAATGTTGCCGTAGAATCTGCTGCTCTGTTCGAATGGTATTAAGCACATTGTGGTTTGCCCTTGAAGACAAAAGAAATCAATCCCGGAACCTTTATGCAGAGCTCCATAAAAAGAACTTGAGACAGGGCATATATATTGCACATATGAACCACTTCTGGTTGCTTGGATTATAACTCCCATCATTCTCATCCTAGCCAGTAACCGTGTGAGTTGGCTTAATGAAAAGTCGAGTAAATGAATTCTGAGCTGCGGTGGATTTAGTATTGGTTTAGATGCCAGCCCCGATATTTACGCTGGGCATTCACCTGGCCACTTTCACTCATCACATACGTGTAATGAAGCGCTTGTTGTACAAACATAAAGCACTCCTGTTGTTGCCGTGTAATATGCATTAGCCAGTTTCCTGTCGTTTACAGCGAATACATCCCTGGAAAAGGCTAAGGATAACTGTATCACATTTTAGAATTTATACATGATGTCCCTAAAGTGCACAATCCATATATTCATGAACTGTACCAGGGTGAGTTGCATTAAGTACCTGTTGCATGTAAGGAACCATGTAGTTACAGGAACAAGCACCATAACCAGTAGAGTATGCTGCAGTGCTTATAGTACTGGGAGTGCCCTAGTGCATCGCCCCCATGTGAGCAGTCCCGACTGTTTGCTAATGGCACAACAGGGCTTTGCTTAGGAGAGCTAATGGAAATTTCATGTGGGAACTTCCAGCTTACAATGGAGGAAGTAACTGGCGCAGAGCGGACGCCAGATGAGTTATCACACCGTTAGTACTGTAGTAGTCCTTTTTAAAGGAAGTTTGCAAGGAGCTCAGCCAGCAGCCATCATTGCTATGCCCCAAAATGCTGTATCTAGTTCGGCATACGAAGGGTAGAATAAGGTAAGGTGTATGCATGATACAACATAGAAGACACCGGTTTAAGAAATGTCCGCTCTGTGTGGCTAACATCCAGTTTAAAAGGGCACTCCAGGCACCATAACAACTTCATCTAAATTAAGTTACTATGGGGAAAAGAGGTCCCCAGGCACACTCTCTCACCTTCAGAGGTTAAACCGTTATCAAACAGTTGATCCCGAAAGTTGCCTCCAGTACCAATCTTAACTCTCCCCCCAGGCAGCATCCTTCTAAAATTTCAGCTTCAGGAAGCGCAGATTGCCGCAGGGGTGCGCCGCTGATTGGTTTAGAGCGTCAGCTGCTGCTCTCAGCCAGTCAGTGATATGGCGGTTTTTTTTTACAGTGTAATATGGGTGCCAGAAGGCAATTTGTAGGTGATTTATAGGTGCCTTTTTTTAATGGAACCTTGAGATATAGATATTTTACTGACACAGGACATTTGTTTTTAAAATGCATGTAATAGTGTTACTCGTTAAGTCAGCAAGGCTTACGGCTGATTACCACTAGTCCTGTTTTGAAAGCTGCTCAGAATAAGATGTTTTGATGATCTATCTAAGGATAACTCCGCAGAGATTTTAAGAATGCTCAGGATTTGCATAAGATGATCCCGAGGAAGGAAAGGAATACGTTAAGCACCAAAATCTATGTAGCTCATTTTAGTAGTTATGTGCTATGTGTTTTTTTTTTTTTTCGTTTTTTTTGGGGGGGTACCATCCACCAATTTTATGTCAAACCATTTTGGAGTGCCCGCATCCTCAACAACTACACCGAGAACGCGTCACAAATAATTGGGGAACGGGGGCTATTGACTTTTATAGCACCTCATTTACTACACTAGGCCCGACTGGTTTAGGTGTATGGTTCTTCTTTAAATGACACAAGATGAGGTTTCAGTGTGGGAAGAATATACGTATGTTTTTGTTGTTTCTTTTCTTATCATTCATAAGTTTTGCAGATATGCTGAGCTAAATTCTAAATGTGGGAGGAAAATATAGGTGTAGAGGATTAAGTTGTGTTTTTTTTTTAATTTAATTTTTTTCCTCTTCTCTTTATTGATGTCAGTGTGTTGTTTTTTTTTTTTTGTTTTTTTTTTTAAACCCTACTCTTTTCGCCTGCTAGAAGGTTCAAATGAAACACTGCAGCTGTGCATGGCGTTGGTGAGCAGCCTGCTGCCATGGAGACTTAGCTAGCCGCTTTTTTTTTTAAAGATATTTACGAATTATTGCTTCCTCAGAAGAGGCTTTGGTTTCCAAGGACTGAGGCGCAGGATGTGGTGCAGGCTTTTCGACTGCATATTAGAAACCACATGCAGCACCTGCACTGCGCATACTGACTTCCTTTATAACTGCTTCCTGTGCAAGGCTGGCATTCATGTCCCCCCTTATCCATCCTGCCCCCAGTGTTGTTCTTGTTTTCGACCATCCTGTATACGTATGATGTGCTGGAGACAGCGTGATGTAAAATCTAGTAACACAAATCCATTAAACATTAAAACCAGCAGTATTGATCTGCTCTGTTCTGAGTGTGCTCATTTTAACTTGCTATCGAAATAATGCCGTGTAACTGTCCTTGGGCAAAATTATCAACACTTTCCAAAAATTTGGCATGGGGCCCTGTGTGTTATCCTAGCAATGGCACAGTTATGTGAAATAGTTTGGGCGTCCTTGCATACCTACCAACTGTCCCTATTTAGAGACTGTTTGGGACAGTTTGAACCCAAATCTCTCTGTTCCTGTTTTATATACTTGTGTCCCTCTTTTCGGAGCTCCACATTGTTCTGTCTGAGTGTATATCAGAGCTTCACAGCAATAATACTCACAGTAACGTATCTTTAAATGACATTAAACGTGTTTAACACGTTACGGTATTCTACTGATATGTCATTTTTTTTTTTATTGTCTTTTTAAATTAAGAATAAAAAAAAATAAATGTTGGTAGGTATGCCATTATATATACCTTTAAAAACTGCCCGTGTTTTGTGCTTATTGTTTTTAAATCTGTTTGGCAGTTGTTTTCAGTTTTATTTTGTGTGTTTACTAAAGGTTTTCTAGCTAGCTTTTGCTTGTCCTTAAGCATGTTGGGCACGATGCATTATCCAAAAATTTGGATCAAATATTTCCTTGTTTAATGCACAGTGGGAACCTGGGAACCTGAGAACCACTCGGCAGATCAGAGTATCTGAAGTTTTTTTTTTTTATTATTATTTTTTTTTTTACTCCTAGTAATGAAGAACTGCCAGATCTTTTGATATTGTTAAATAAATACTGTTACCATTTTTAACATATTTATTACATTAGTTAGATTACATTGTTTATCGCTTTAGTTAGATTTAGTCCCTTGTTTACATTAAATAAAATAAAATGAGACCACCCTGGCCGCAGTGTTGCAGATGCTTCGCCTCTTCTGATATTATCTTGATGGATAATCTTGATCCAATCCAGGGCTTTGGGACCCAGTTGTTGTTATAAACATTGCTGTGCGTGCAGGGACAGGGTCATTGCACCAAAACCACTTCTTTAAGATTTAGTAGTTTAGATGCTTATAGTGTCCCTTACAGTGGTGATTAGAATGATAATGACAGTAGTTTTATTGGTTAGATGACAAAAAGTATGTCATGCACAGTGCAGGTTTGTAAGGGTTAAAGTACACTGTAGGATTTAGAGAAGTTATAAAAGGGACAAGGAGTAGCACAGATGTGCTTTGTTTCCCAAATGGGATTGGCATTATTTTAAGGGGTAATCCAAGACTTCCCATGGAAACATTTGGTGATGACAAACAAGCTTTTAATAACCTATGGTACGGCAGGTAGGTTTTGGGAGTTAATTTGTGCAACTCTATGCCCTTTTTGAGATATTTAACTAGTGACTTAGTGCCTTTAAGTCGTTCACACTCACACTGGTCCCATTATCACAGCTTGTCATGTAGTGCTGTCCATTAAGTGGTCTAAACTGCTTTATGGAGAGATGCGTTTGAGATCATGCACTTTTTAATGGCGCCTTTAAGGACCAAATAAACAGGAAACTTAATATTGTACAGGTTCCGGAATGCATTTGTGCGGAGAAATTCCCATGTTGTCAGGGAGGCCAAGAAGGCCTGAATTGTAGAAGGACAATTTCTGGTGGATGGACAGGATACGGGGCATAAGATGCAAACATTCCAATTTAAAACAATTAAAAAAAAAGTAATGGAGGGAAAGCCATTTAAAATGAGGGGAAATACTAGTATGCGGATAGAGCCTTAAAGGGACACCCCAGACCCCTAAAACACTTGAGCTTGCTGAAACACCTTGTGTGAGGAGTGTGTCTTTATTTTTCTTTTAACTTTAAAATAAGTGCAGATTCCAATAGAAATTAACACTTCTATACATTAAAGTGTGGAGGTAAGACTACTTTAAAAATAAAATCGCTGACACCCACTGATATGCATATACTGTCCGTTGCTGGTTAATTCTGTAATACGGTCTGTATTCTGTCTTTAACGAGTCCTCCTGCAGATTCTGGAATGCTCTGCATCAGTTACTGTTCCTATAGCAGAATACAATATTAAGATACTGAGGCTTAGTCGAAGCTACAGCGCCGTGTCCACCAAGGGGTGTATATGCAGGTACTGTAGTGCAAGCAAAACAAGTGCACTTCCTGGTTGTGATTTCATGAGATTAGACACAGGTGACGAGGAACAGAACAGGTAGAATGCTGGGAAACAGCTCCACATCATGTCTTGGCCACTAGAAGTACTGCAGCCATACATAAACTGTCTCAATGGCAAGTCTTAAAGGAAAACTCCAGTGCCAGGAAAACAATCCGTTTTCCTGGCACTGCAGGTCCCCTTCCCCTCCCACCCCCAATCCCCAGTTGCTGAAGGGGTGAAAACCCCTTCAGTCACTTACCTTAGGCAGCGACTATGTCCCTCGTCGCTGCTTCCTCCTTCTGACTGCGTTGGCCGGTGGGCGGGACTGATCCCGCCCACCGGCCGAGGAGACCTAATGCGCATGCGCGGCAATGCGCATGCGCGGCAATGCGCATTAGCACTCCCCATAGGAAAGCATTGATAAAGAATTTCAATGCTTTCCTATGGGGAATTGAGCAACGCTGGAGGTCTTTGCTATGAGTCAGGAAGTGCCCTCTAGTGGCTGTCTAGTAGACAGTCACTAGAGGTGGAGTTAACCCTGCAAGGTAATTATTGCAGTTTATAAAAAAACTGCAATAATTACAGTTGCAGGGTTAAGGGTAGTGGGAGTTGGCACCCAGACCACTCCAATGGGCAGAAGTGGTCTGGGTGCCTGGAGTGTCCCTTTAGCTATACTCCTGTCTTTTAGGCGGCTTGTGCATGGAAAACGTCCTTTAATATTAGAGCAATACCCTTAGGATAAGGGGCTTCTTAGAGCTGCTACTCTCTTGAAAGTGTTGAGTGAGGTGTTGCTAAAAAGTTGTTGCTTTTTTTAAATTTATTTTTTGACCCTGATAAAACTTGCAAAGGGTGCTATAGTCCTACCTTTTCAAGCAAAAATAGTTGATTCTCCAACTCAACTATTGTTACAGATTGGTACCAAGCTGATTTGTAAACCGATATATATATATATATTTTTTTTAATTCTTTATTTATTATAAGGTTACAATATCACATGTATCAGTAACATTTTCCGACATAAACCCATAGGAGTACATCCAGGCAGGCATAAGAACATATAGGTTGCATATAAGTACAATAGCAATAAAACACAACCTGTTACGCTGGAGATAATAGATTGCACTACCGCCCCGACGTACCACACAGGTTCAGGGTGCTCCACCTTAATTTTTTTAATAAATGTAAAATAAGAAAAAAGAGAGAAAGAGACTTGATTGTTCCCATCGCATGATTCGTGCTGGCCAGGATAACAGGGTGACGGCATCTGTTGGGCCTTGTTGTACTCAAGTATACTTCCCCGCTCCGACCTTAAGTAGAAGGCAGCCTCAATGGGAGTGTGGTCTAACCATATTAATCCCCGGTGGTAGGAGCTCTCTGGAGGCAGGGTGAAGAATGTGCCGTCAGATAGTAGGGGGTAGAGGAACCATTCAAAGTCAATAGAGGAAAAATAGTGATAGAAAGTAGAAAAGAGAGAGATTGAGATGGGGAGAGGGATTGAGGAGGGGTCTAGGGGGGGGAGAGGGAGGGGACGCTGGGACCCATTAGCTCATTTAAACATCAATACACGTGGTCAGTGGGTGTACCATATTTTAGATATATTTTTTTTTTATGTTAAATATATATATAATTGTATTATTTTAATTTTTTTAATATATAAAAGTTTCCCAGCTCCTACTATGGAGTTGGTTATTTTTCAATAGTAGGCATATATTGAACTGCAAATCTACATAGAGTTTATGGAATGTCTTTTGTCTACTTCTGGATTAAACCAACATGGATGAATGTGAGCGAGGGCACTTTAATTATTCTTTGGCTCTGTATCCTTACTATGTGTGTGTATACAGTGCTGGTTGTGAGATAGGTCACTCTGCATCACATACATTCTGATTTGTTCTCTCTGTAGTCGATATCCGGGAGATGAAGGAAATCAGGAGAGGAAGAAACTCCAGGGATTTTGATCGGTACCAAGAGGATGCGACTGTGCGACTGGAGACAGATCATTGCTTCGTTATCCTGTACGGCACAGAATTCCGACTGAAGACCCTGAGCCTGCAAGGTGTGTGCGCAGTCCCCTTTGGTAACATGATCTAACATTAAATGTCGGACCGTAAGCAGTTATTGATTTTGTGCCCCCTTTACTTTCTTTCTTGCATAGCCACATCCGAGGAAGAAGTTAACATGTGGATTAAAGGATTAAATTGGCTACTCCAGGACACCCTGCAGGCCCCTACACCTCTGCAGATAGAAAGGTAACACTTGGTGTGCTTTGTGGATAGCATATTATAAAATAAAATTAGGATGAAAATTGAAACCGATAATCTATGCTGATCATTATGGAGCCAATACATGTAGCTCTGAGTATAGAACCTAGTAAGAGTGATTGGTAAATAAGATACAAAAAATCCCATTGTAGATTGCCGTTAGAATACACTGACATGACTTGGAACAAAAACAAAGCTTATGAGAATGGACAAAAGCTTAGAGAAAATTGATTCCCCAGAGTTTAGCCCCAGTTCAGGTTTTAATTAAATATGTTTTTGCTCACTTGAGCCATTACGAAGAGAAACCATACAAATTGCAATATCAGACTGATCCAACCCATAAGGGCAGTCCAGAACCAAAATGCCGGCAAGTTCTCTCTGCATGAGAGATACAGCAATCCCGGATAATCATTTTGTCCTTTGTTGTGATTTAGAACCTGATTTAGAACAATCCTAATAAAATTCATTTATTCAGAGTGATTTCACTCACATTTATTATTTCTCGTATATAAAAGCAATGGCTGATTTTTTTTTTTAAATTGCTTTTCTTGTGCAGAACAAAGTCTTATTGACACTGCATAACAATGTATTATTCCACATATTTAATCCATACACTTGGCCTTTTTAGATGGCTCCGGAAGCAGTTCTACTCTTTGGACAGAAACCGGGAGGACAAGTAAGTAAAGGATCTCATCATTTTAAAGTGTCCCAGCTGTCTTGTGTTATCATTCCCTTTCTAAGTTTAGTAGTCGAGTCTCATGCTGATTTTAAATGTACTTGTTTAATTAATTATTGGGGGGGATTCATTCTTCACTTACTCATTCATTACACCCTTTCTTTTAGGATTTCGGTAAAAGATTTGAAGAACATGCTCTCCCAAGTTAACTACAGGGTTCCCAACATGAGATTTCTGCGAGACCGGCTTACGGTAAGACATTCTCTTCCCAATCACTCTCTGGCTCTACTTATTCTATCATTTAACACCTACCTGGATAGATCCCATTTCTTTCCATTCTTAGCTTTTAATCTCCCTCTCTCTCTCCCCCCCCCTTTCTCCCCCCCCCTTTCTCCACCCCCTTTCTCCACCCCCTTTCTCCACCCCCTTTCTCCACCCCCTTTCTCCACCCCCTTTCTCCACCCCCTTTCTCCCCCCCTCTTTCTCCCCCCCTCTTTCTCCCCCCCTCTTTCTCCCCCCCTCTTTCTCCCCCCCTCTTTCTCCCCCCCTCTTTCTCCCCCCCTCTTTCTCCCCCCTCTTTCTCCCCCCCTCTTTCTCCCCCCCTCTTTCTCCCCCCCTCTCTCTCCCCTCCGTGACATCAATTACCTCGTTAGTGGGACATCCCCTGCATGCTATGCGTTCAGACCCCTAATATGCAGATTTAACGTTAGCCAGCCTGGAACGCTCATTCCACTCTGGCTATGACCCTGCTTTAGGTGGTGTTACAGCAAAGGTATTCATTCTGTTTGTGCGGCATTTCAATTGGGAAATTCAAACTGAAGCACTGCACATATAAATTCTATGCGCCATGACCACTTAGAATCACCGTAGTGGTCATGGTGCTTGTGCTAACACTTTAAGCGATGCTCCAATTTTCTATATTGGCCTTGATTTTTTTAAAATATTTTGTTGTATATGTTGATCACATGATTTAATATTTTTGTATAATCTATTAATAATCCTTTCAAAGTGTTAAAATATCAAACAATACATAACATACCAAAATATTACAATGTTTTTCGAAATAGTAAATAATTTGAAAAGCTTATCCAAAAAATATTGAAGGGTTATTCCAAGCACCATGACCCCTTCAGTGGTTTGAAGGGGTTATGGTACCTCGAGTCTGTATGTACAACATTTTGCCAACAAAGTTTTGGACTGGCTAATGGTGGAACGCCATCGACTCTCTGTCCTCCCTCTGTCCTGCTTTCCTCTGTCCTCCTCTGACCCATTTGGCACTGGAACAAAGGCAAGGTTTTTAGCGTTGTAATGGAGGCAAAGGGGGGCAGCGGGCAAGCCACCTGAATAGTGTTTTTAACACTATAGGGTCAGGAATACACGTTTTTATTCCTGACCTTATAGTGTTCCTTTAATAAATAAATAATGTACCTTATACATCCGCTGGCTGACCCCTTCCCTTATAGAATATAATTCATAGGGTAGGCCTCACGAAGCCTACTGTATCTGTTTTATTTCTGGATTCCACATTAAGTTTTTAAAATAACTTCAAGGCATTCAGATCTCTCTCTCTCTATATTATAAATTACAATAATATTGTGTTTTTGGTAATAACTGCAGCTCTCTATATGTTTCCTTCTGATTCTTTCTTTCTAGGAAGTGGAGCAAAGAAACCGTGAAATAAACTATGCCCAGTTTTGTCAGCTTTATCGCTATCTGATGTATAGTGCGCAGAAGACGGTATGTGGAAGAGCACTGACAGACATGCATTATTCTGCATTTAAACATTAAATCTGAACACCTTATGAAAAATGGCTGCTCGGGGACTATTTCCAGAGTGTTACGTTTGCCTTATTTTTTCTTTTCAGATGCCTCTTCCGTTCCTTGACACTTGGGTCCAGAACTGGTAAAGTATTTGTTTTGATAAAAACCAAAGAAAAGAAAATGTTACTTGCGCTTTTTCCTTAATCCCTATGTATATTTAGACAAATGGAGGTCATTTAGTTGCTCCAATGGCCATTGGAGGGATGCCCGCCTGCCAACGTCAAGGCAGACCCCCCCTAAGCGGGTCCTAACACTGACCCTTCAGCCTGCTTCCTTGAGCTTCTGGCAAAGATATCTCTAATGAGACAGAAAGGGGTATTTTTTATATACACCCCTTTACTTATTAACCCTTAATAGGGAACACATGGGATGGGTAGCAGCATTGTAACCAGGCTGTGTGATACAAAGTAAATACAAATACAAAAAGAGAAGTCCTGCGCTAAAGCAGCAAGGACTACAACACACATCAGCCCCAATATATAGTAAAAACCAAAGAAAAGAAAATGTTACTTGCGCTTTTTCCTTAATCCCTATGTATATTTAGACAAATGGAGGTCATTTAGTTGCTCCAATGGCCATTGGAGGGATGCCCGCCTGCCAACGGACATTTGTTTTGATAACTCCACCTCACCCACAAAATACAATTCTCAAGTTGGGGAGCTCCCCCTAATATGGAATGGGATATTTGTTGAGTAAACTGGCAGCTCATGTATGGTATTTTTTGCTTTCAGTCAAGGTGGAGAACGTCCAGAGCAGTATCGAGTATCTTTGTTGGACTTTCAGGGCTTCCTTCTCAGTAACCAGAAGGTACAGAGTCATTCTTTGTCTAATAAACCAAGTTCTGTTTTTTGCCCAATGCCTCTGGCCTCACCTTGCTTTTTGTCTACATTCTACCCCCGTTTAATTTTTACTCCCACTTTCTCAGTTTATTTTCCTCTTCATATTTCCTTTCCTCTAAACTCCCTGTTTCCACCTCTTCTTGCAGGAGTTGTGGGCGACTGAACAGCACCGTGTGCGAGAGTTCATGTTTCAGTACTTGCGTGACCCTCTGAGAGAGATCGAGGAACCCTACTTTACCCTTGATGAGGTGATTACAGACCCCGCAGTGTCTACTTATTCCCCCCGATGTCAAAGCAATTTATTTATTTTAATTGATGCCTTTCTCTCTACAGTTTGTCACCTTCTTGTTCTCCAAGGAGAACACTGTATGGGATTCCAAGCTGGATGATGTATACTCCCAAAACATGGACAACCCCCTTGCCCATTATTGGATCTCCTCTTCCCACAACACGTAAGGGACCTGATCTGTCCACATGCACTAGCTCTCTTTCATTCTTCAATCTTCAATTATTCTTTCCAGTTTTTATTTATCCCTTCTTTCAACTTCCCCTGCACATTTCTTCCATTTTCCTAAAAATCTCCATGTCGAATTCACCTCCTCTATTGTTTGGCCCTCCACATTGTTCCCCATTTCCCACCCTTTTAAGGTGCGCCACATACAATGTTTTAATGGTGTACTGAATGGGAACCTTGATCTGTCCACAACAGGTATCTTACAGGGGACCAGTTTTCCAGTGAGTCCTCCCTGGAAGCATATGCCCGATGCCTACGTATGGGTTGCCGCTGCATAGAATGTAAGTCACAGATGCCATCTACTTTATTTTTTTTTTTATATATATATATTCTTTATTTTGTGCGCTGACAGAGATTAAGATAACGTGAGTGGCCTGCGCAGAGGCCCATTTTGTGATGCCATTACAAGAGTATAAGTATGCCACTTAACTTCTTTGTTACATTTTTGTGTATTGATCCATCCTTGCAAGCGCGCTGTCTTGGCGTCATACTTGACTCTGGTCTCACCTTTGAGCCTCACATCCAGCATGTTGCCAAATCCTGTAGATTCCATCTTAAAAACATAGCCCGCATCCGCCCCTTTCTTGCACCAGATACTACCAAGGAGCTTGTCCATGCTCTAGTAATTTCCCGCATGGATTACTGTAACCCTCTCCTGATTGGTCTTCCCAAAAGCCGTACTGCACCCCTACAGTCCGTAATGAACGCTGCTGCTAGACTGATTTTCCTCTCTAGTCATTTCTCTCACACCTCACCCCTCTGCCAGTCCTTACATTGGCTTCCTGTATGCTATAGGAGTCAATTCAAGGTACTAACTCACACCTATAAAGCACTGAACAACTCTAGCCCCTCCTATATCTCCTCACAGATCCATAGGTATGTCCCTTCTCGGTCTCTCCGCTCTGCCTGTGACCACCTCCTGTCCGTTGTCCGCACTCGTACGGCCAACTCGCGCTTGCAGGACTTCTCGCAGGCGGCTCCCTTCCTATGGAATAGCCTGCCTACCGCCATCAGACTCTCCCCTAGTCTTGCATCTTTGAAGAAGTGCCTTAAAACTCTCTTTAGGAAAGCATATGGCCTCCAAGACTAACCCTTACCTCACATACCTGTCTCTTGCCCTCTCCTAAAGGGCAGTCCACCTTATTTGATTGCAAATTCCTGTCCTAATGTGTTTTACACCCACCTCCTATAGAATGTAAGCTCGATCGAGCAGGGTCCTCTTCAACCTATTGTTCCTGTAAGTTTATTTGTAATTGTCCTATCTATAGTTAAATCCCTTCTCATAATATTGTAAAGCGCTACGGAATCTGTTGGCGCTATATAAATTGCAATAATAATAATAATAATAATTTGCCCGACCTGCGCAGAGGCCTGTTTGAGATAATTATTTTTCAGTAGCCATCAGCAATTTCTCGTTATATGTTGCCAAATATTGTATAACAGTGTATAACACTAAAACGGAATTAAAATAGAATGAAACCAAGGAAATCAAAATGTAAATAAAGAAAAAAAAACCACGAGTGAGATACCATTCTCCAGATTCTGTCGTTTCAGTTTTTAGACGTCAAATTGTTCCCATGCGGTCCAGACTTTCTGGAACGTGTTAGTAGTATTTCGTACCTGAGCCGTCATTTTATCCATTAAGTAGTTGTCTCTAATTTTTGTCTTGACTAGGGTGAGTGGGGGTGTTTCTGGTTTTATCCAGTGTTGTGCTATTGCTCTTCGAGCGGCTAGGTAAATCATATTTACGAGTCTTTGGTCGTGTTTGTGGAGCCAGTCAGTGGGTCGTGAGAGGAGACACGCCCAAGGGTCCAGTGCTAGTCGCCTCCCCAAAACTTGTGAGCACAAGTCCACTATGTACCCCCAATATTCCTGTATCATTGCCACCACATGTGAATGTAGGTACCCTTCTCTCCGCACAGTCGCCAGCAAGTGTCTGTAGGACTCTGTTTCATATGAAATTGTTTCACCGGGGTGGTGTACCACCGGAGCATTATTTCGAAAGCTTGTTCCTGTAGTGTCGTGCAGATGGACACTTTTGCATTTGCCTCCCAAATGTCCTGCCAGTCTGTCCCCTCTAATGTTTCTCCTAGGTCCGCTTCCCATCTATCAGTGTATGTTTGAGGTCCCCATGTGCCCGATTTCTGTGCATATGTGGCATTTTTTCTTTTAGGCATATTTGTTCAAAAAAGGTTAGGGGTTTCGCCGCGGCCGTTTTAACCGTCTTTGTTTGTGCAAAATCTCTTAGCTGCATGTATCGGAAAAAGTCGCGGGTTTGTAACTGGGCAAGGGATTGTAGGTGTTCATATGAGACTAGGTGGCGCAAATAGAAGTGGTGACAGCGGGCAACCCTGACGTGGTTATCGATGTAGAGGTGTGTATATCTCTGTAGGCCTGTTGCTTCTATGCCTTTGAAGTCTTGTGCCCTCATGCCTGAGGGGAATGCCCTATTGCGTAGTACAGGTGTCATTGGTGAGGGGATGTCTGCTATTTTGTACTTTCG
Organism: Pelobates fuscus; assembly: GCF_036172605.1. NCBI lineage: Eukaryota > Metazoa > Chordata > Amphibia > Anura > Pelobatidae > Pelobates > Pelobates fuscus. The sequence continues at coordinate 332,115,073 of NC_086321.1, forward strand.
TGAGAATTGGTCCCATATGCTAATGGAGTTGAGGATGGCCGGACACATGGTCCTCAGGAGCCCTCTGTGTTCCCGTGGCGTCCAAATGTGAACTGCGGGAGATCCGCACCTGTCAGTAGTGCTTCTATGTCTACCCATCTACGTTGTGCTATTGGGCAGTGCCAATGTGCTACCTGGGCCAACTGTGCTGCTACATAGTAGTGGTGGAGGTGTGGTAAGCCTAGACCCCCCCCTCCATTTTGGATTGTACAGTGTGGCTCTGGCTATCCTGGGCTTTTTCCTCTACCATACAAATCCGTCCGCTGCCCTCTGTATGTCTTTTAAATCGCTTTTGGTGACTCTAATTGGGAGCGCCTGAAATAGGAACATCAGTCTGGGTAAGACATTCATTTTTATCGAATGTAGGCGGCCTAGCCAGGAGATGGGTTTGTCCGTCCAATTCTCCATATCGGATTTTAGTTTTGTGAATAGGGGTGTATAATTTTGTTGTTACAGAGTTTTGGTGTCTGCTGTTAGTTTCACTCCCAGGTATGTGAGAGCTTCTGTGTTCGTTTTAATGTGGTGCGTGTGCCTGATATGTTTTAGGTCTTGGTCGGTCATATGGTAAGGGAGAGCTATGGATTTGGTGAGGTTGATCTTGTATCCTGACACGTCCCCGTATGTTTGAAGGAGTCCTGCTAGATGAGCCATTGATTGGCGTGGGTTCGTAAGTGTGAGGAGTACGTCATCTGCGTATGCTGCGATCTTGAATTGTTCGTTCCCTATTTGTGCCCCTGTAATGTTAGGGTCTTGCCTAACTGCGTGTAAAAATGGTTCAAGAATAAGCGCAAATAGAAGTGGTGACAGCGGGCAGCCCTGACGTGTGCCATTGCCTACCTCAAAGGGAATTCTGGATGCCCCAGCCATTAAAGTTTGTGCCCGTGTGTCCATGTATAGTGCTCGTATTGCTGTGATGTAGGGGTCGGGGAAGCCCAGTGTATGGAGCAGCTGGAACATGAAGGGCCATTGCACCCGGTCAAAGGCCTTCTCTGCGTCCAAGGAGAGGACTATGGCTGGTGACTGTGAGTTTGCCAGGTGCCACATCAGGTCTACCCCCTGTCCGGTGTTTTCATACAGTTGGCGTCCCAGAATGAAGCCTACCTGATCCGGGTGGATTAATTTGGGCAGTAAGGGTGCCAGTCTGTGTGCCAGTATTTTCGCAAAGATTTTAAGGTCGGAATTAATTAGGGAGATGGGCCTGTAGTTTGTGGCTAGGGTGGTGTCCTTATCGGTTTTTGGGTAGTAAAACTTTGTTGGCTATTGTCATATCTCGGTCCGGGGTACCTCCCTGTAGGAAGTGGTTATATAGCTTGGTGAGGTGTGGTATTAGTTCTGTGCTGCATTTTTTGTAATATGACATATCGTACCCGTCTGGTCCCGGAGCTTTATTACCGTTAAGGATGAAGATTGCTGCCTTCACCTCTTCCTGTGTAATAGGTTTACTTAGTGCCTCTGCTTCCCCTGTTGTCACTGTGGGTAAGTGTATTTTTGTTAGGAAATCAGTTATGTGGCTGAGGTATTGGGTGTGTGCTTCTCCTTCTCTGGGTGTGTGGTTGTAAAGTTCCCTAAAGTACTCCGTAAACGTCTCGTTGATGTCTTTCGGTGTGGTGACTATTTGGTTCGCTGAGTATCGGATTTTAGTGATGTGTTTATGTACCTGCCTGGGTCTGAGTGTGCGTACCAGCATTGTGTCCATTTTATTTGCTTTTTCGTAGAAAAGCCTTCTAGACCAAAGTACGGAGCGGGTTATATCTGCTATGGTTTGTTCCTTAATGGAATGTCTGATGTTTTGTAATTGGTTGTATAAGGTGGTGGTGGGGTTTTGTTTGTGTTTTTGAGCTGTTGTCCTTAATGTTGCCTGTAGCTCAAGTAAGCGTTTCGTTTCTGCCCGTTTTTTGTGTGTAGCCGCTTGTATGAGGTGTCCCCTTACCACTGATTTGTGGGCTGCCCACAATGTGGTCGGGTTGACATCGTCTGTGTCGTTAGTGTTAAAGTAGTCCATGATCGTGGTTCTCGTTGCTTCGAGTATGTCCTCGTCCACTAGTCAGCTAGTGTTGAGTTTCCATGTCCAAGTGGTGTGGTGTTGCAGGTTTCCTAGTGTAACTGTTACGTCTGCGTGGTTTGACCATGTTATGGTGTTTACTTCTGAGTGTACCAGTTTGGTCATTCCCGCCCCGTTAAGGAATATGTTGTCTATCCTAGAGTACGTGTTATGTGGGGCTGAGTGGTATGTGTAGTCTTGCGTATCTGGGTGTTGTAACCTCCATGCGTCGTGTAACCAAGTGTGTTGGAGGAAGGAGTGTAAGATTTTATCCTGTCCCCCTCTGCCCTGGGATCTCTGTGTCCCTGGTTTGGTGCTGCGGTCGAGGGCTGGGCTGGGAACCGCATTCATGTCGCCTCCCACCACTAGAATACCCCCCTGTAGGGGGGTCAGTAGTGATTCTATGGTGTTCCAGAAGTCTTTGTCGGGCTCGTTGGGGGCGTATATATTTACTATGTGTAGTTTGGTGTTATGGTATGTGCCCGAGAGGACCAAGAATCTACCCGCTGAGTCCGTTTGTTTGTGCACTAGGGTAAAGGGACAGTGTTTGTGGAGGAGTATGGCTACGCCCGCCTGCTTACGTATCGCCCTCCCTTCGTGGGTGACTGTATATGTGCGGTCACCTAATTTTACAGGAGCAGCCCTAGGCAGATGGGTTTCCTGAATTAGGGCGATGTCAGCCCTTTTAACTTTCAGGTCGCGTAAGAGAGTTTTGCGTTTGATGGGCGTATTAAGTCCCCTAGCATTGATCGAAAGTATTTTTAGCGCCATAGGGTGGTTGGTCTGTCGGGTTGCATGACTGTGCGGAGAGTTGGGCCCATACCTGTCTGAGGTCGGTGGGGTTCCCTCCCCGGTGTCTTTGATGTCGTCACCTCTTTCGTGCTCTGGATTGTGGTCTCACTCGTGCATGAAAAAAAAAATTATGTAAATTAACAGTTCAAACATAACATAACTGTTAAACATTGTGATATAGCATGTACAATCTAGTCTTACATTTTGCCATATTTGGATGGGAATGTGCCCTCCCCCTGTAGGCCACCATTGTGTGATCGTAACAGTGTAGAGGGTGTCTCCAATCCACCATGCCCATTTGCGAGACCCCGGATAAAGCCCCATATCGAATTTGTTCTCCGCCATGTCCCTCCCTCCCCCGTCAGTATGAGTATCCTGACCCGGTCGTTCCCTACTCGTTCCCAGGGAGCTCAGTTTTCCTTCCCCCCCTAAACTGCCGTTGCCCCCTCCCCATCCATGGGTTTCGCATCCCTCCCAGGCCGTGTTGTCAGTGGGGTCCCACCCTCCCTTGCTCGCCTGTTTGTCTTTACCCAGTGTGTGGGTGGGGGGGATTAAGCTATAGTGTTGTGCAAATTATGTGACACTACATGTCCCTTGTATACTTTCCATTCAACTAATTTTCTTGATTTTTGTGTCCGGCCCCTCCTGCGTCCGCCAAAGGAGTTGTGGCAGAGGGAACGGGGTCACCATTAATCGGGTGTCCGTTGTTCCCCGCCGCTCCTAGGGGTTGCCTTATAGCCCCTGGTGTCTAACCTGTGTGCAATAGAGTCGTGTTTTTCGTGTGTCCCGTGCCCTCCGCCACCTTCATAGGGCCGGAGCCCTCACAGTATTTTCAAATCTCCAGACCCCACAGAGTTAGCATATCAGTCCAGAGTGATTTTCCCCCCCCCTTACGGGGTTTTGGTTCAGCGTCCCTCTGTATCACCTGGTGTTCTCCATTCCATGGCCAAGGTGTCCAGTTCAGGTAAGGGTTCCTGCTGCAAGGTAAAGTCCTGTGGTGGGTCCACCCGGATGTCCCTGAGGAACTTCTTTGGGTCAGCTCCCGGTATTAGGGTATGTGTCACACCGGCCTTGAACGCCACTAGCTTAAACGGGTGTCCCCATGTGTATTTGATGTCCCTGTCTTATAGCAGCGCGGTGAGGGGTCTCCATGCTTGTCTGCGCTGTAAAGTGGTAGGGGAAAGGTCTTGATAAATGGAGATTACTGCATCTTTGTAGGACAGCTCGTTGTTCCGGGTGTATTGCATCACCGCCTCCTTTGTCCGGTAGTAATGAAATTTGATGATAATGTCTCTAGGTGGCTGGTTTGCGGATCTGCGGGCTCTTAGCGCCCTGTGCGCACGGTCTATTGTCCAGCGTTCGTCGGGTATGTCCGGGATTAGGTGCTTAAAATAGTGCTCCATGGCGGTAATCAGATTCCCTTCTGTGGGGGACTCCGGGAGACCTCTGAGTCGGACGTTATTGCGCCTGGAACGGTTGGCCAGGTCTTCTAGCGTGAGTGCGAGTTCGGTGATCTGGCGCTCCATGGTTTTGGAGTGTGCCACCACCTTGTTATGCGCTAAGGTGACCTGTTCCATCTTGTTTTCCAGATCAGCCGTTCGGGTGCCCAGCGCTTGTATCTCCGCCTTTACTTCTTTGGTGCTGTTGGAGATTTCAGCAGCTAAGTAATTGCTCACCTCTGTTAGCTTAGCCAGTATGTGGGAAGTTTCTCCCGTCGACCGGTCTGGCCTTTCCTCCCCTGTTCCCTTCACTGGTGACTGTGTGCATCGCGGGCTTTGCTGGCGGCCATCTTGTCCGGCCTGTGTGCCTCGTGGCGCTGTCAGCATGTCTGCTACAGATTTGGGGGTTTCTCTGCTGTCATCCTTTCTTTTCTTCGTTTGCTTGTTGCCGGGGTATGATCCCGGCATTGTGATGCTGTGCGGGGCTCCAATCCGGGCCTCTGTGCCTTTGGTACGTGCTATTTTTAGGGTGAATTCAACGGAGCTCCGGAGATACATGGCCATCATGGTCGGCCGCCAAACCACGCCCCCATGCCATCTACTTTAGAGTGGACGTGTGTGACTCTTTAATTTGGTTTAGCTTTTTATGCACCCTTTATATCGTTTGAGCAGGTCCCTCTTCAACCCTTGGTTCTGTTGAAATCTTTTCTTTGTCAACTTTTTGTTTTATATCCCCAATTCCAAGGGAACCTATAGTCCTGAAAAAGACCATTGTTATTTCGGGTCTAACGGTTTCTTTTTGTTCACCCACCTTTGAGTTTAAAAGTTAAAAATTACTCCTCTCATTTCCAGCACCAAGACTCTTCTGCAGTCTCCAGCTCCTCCTTTGAAGATATCAGCAAGTGTTTGAGATCTCCTCCAATCCATTGCCTCTCAAAGAGAAGTAGTGTATTGGAGGTACGCGTGCGTAACCAAATGCCGCGCTCCTATGAGCGGCATTTCATTCTCAGATCAAGTTTTATTTGATCTGCATGAGTAAGCACACAAGGTGTATGTAACCCTGCAATGAACACATTGCAGTTGTTTTTATGGTTGTTTTTTTTTTTTTTTAAATATTTTTTTCCTTTTCTAAACTGTGTATAAATTGTGTACGGGGAACTTTTTGTAAGAAATTACTTACGTTTTTCCCCTTTTTGCCGAGAAAATGCATCAAGCAAAAGCACGCAGAGCAGTTTAGAGTATATCATATGAATGTTTGTTAGTTTGTTTGTTTTTATACATCCACTCACACCCACATAGCCCAGCACCAGTCCTTGTCTGAAATAATTATCTGGGTGCTATTCACATGCCAACGTACATCTATGTAGAAATGTTGCTACTACTGCAAACCATTATTTTATTGGATAATGTGATTTCATAGACCTGTCCATATATTTCTGTCGGTTTTATAATGAGGTGATGCCAAGGCGTTGTTATAGAGAAATAATTACTAATTAACAAAATAACTAATAGAGCAATTTTTGCAATGTCTTGTTTCAGTGGATTGTTGGGATGGACCTGATGCAATGCCAGTAATATATCACGGACACACTCTAACCACCAAAATTAAGTTCTCGGAGGTCCTACTCACCATTAAGGAACATGCCTTTGTTACATCAGAGTAAGCATTTACATTGAAGGTTTTCAACTATTTTCATAATCTATTTTGATGTGGTTTTGTTCACAATTTATATCGAGCACACTTTTGACATTTAAAAACTTTTGAAGATCTCGCAGATCACTTTAGATAAATACTCTCCAGGATCTCTTAACATAGACAGTGAGGTATGAGATACTGTATAATATTATAAAGCAAATGTTCTAGCTGATTAGTTTATGTTGGTGTGAAAAAGGCCTGAATTTGTTGAGGAGACTCAACCAATGATTTACCTGAGAGAGAAATTAAAGACTAGTTAAAATGGGTCTTTTTGTGCTGGGTGGAATATATAAACGTTCATTGCCTGAAATACCAGTAGACATGACACATATGGAGTACAATTGCAAGATCGTGAAATCACCCTGGCCAACTTAAGATATATTGGCTATCTAGAAAAGAAATACATGTATAAAATGTGTTTGTTTAGAACAGCAAGCTAATCTATTTTCTTGGTGTTCTGTTCTGACTTGTGTCTTCTGCAGTTACCCCGTGATCTTGTCTATTGAGGACCATTGTAGCATTGCTCAACAGAGAAATATGGCTCAAAGTTTTAAGAAAGTGTTTGGGGATATGCTCCTCACCAAACCTGTGGATGCTGCCGCCGATGGCCTACCCTCTCCAAACCAGCTGAAAAGGAAAATCCTTATTAAGGTATGCAAATCATACAGGGATTAATGTATATCCTCACTTTGAGTTTTTGTAAACTAATAAAACTGCCTCCCTTACCATGTGATTTATATGTCAGCCTTCAATGATCACTAATGTAAAAAAGGAACAAAGATTTGCATTGCCCTCCTTACTGAAAGGCTAGTCAACACTTTGCAAAAGGATAGATACTTTCCAAGGTCATTCTCTGGACTTACAGTAAGGGCAGGGACACTTCTATGGCTTTGTGTGAAATGACACCAGTGGACATTTAAAATCAAATGGTGTCATTGCGTGTCCCTGAACATGGGACAAAGTCTATAACAGTCTATACATTTATTTTTAAATGAGAATTATTATTATTATTTACTTTTCACATGCCATAGAACAATACATAAACCTTCTCAGGTTAATGCCATTTTAGGTTTCAAATGTCTGTCTTTTCTTATTGTAACCTCTTATTTTCTTATTTTTTCTATGCTTGCTTTTTTTAACACCTGTGTAGAAGGGTATTCATAATTAGAATTTTAATATATAAAATGCATTTATAGTTTAGGTAGGGAGAGAAGCTTAAAGGACCACTCTAGGCACCCAGACCACTTCAGCTTAATGAAGTGGTCTGGGTGCCTGGTCCAGCTAGGTTTAACCCTTTTTTTCTATAAACATAGCAGTTTCAGAGAAACTGCTATGTTTATATTAGGGTTAATCCAGCCTCTAGTGGCTGTCTCATTGACAGCTGCTAGAGGCGCTTGCATGCTTCTCACTGTGAAAATCACAGTGAGAAGACGCCAGCATCCATAGGAAAGCATTGAGAATGCTTTCCTATGGATTGACTGCATGTGCGTGTGGCTTTTGCTGCGCATGCGCATTCAGCCGAGGAGGAGGAGAGCAGGAGGAGAGCTCCCTGCCCGGCGCTGGAGAAAGAGGTAAGTTTAACCCCTTCCACCCCCTAGAGCCCGGCGGGAGGGGGACACTGAGGGTGGGGGCACCCTCAGGGCACTATAGTGCCAGGAAAACGAGTATGTTTTCCTGGCGCTATAGTGGTCCTTTAATCGGAAAGGTATAACTGTTCTGAGATACTGCTGTTATGAATGCTGTCCTATTCCGGAGATTCACAGGATCCATTCATTAGTGTGACATCCACCCATCAATCTCACCACCTTCCTACATAGACACTTATGGCCCGGTGCTGCTCTTAGTGTTGACTGGTCCCGTGTTTCATGTCTTCACATAGCAGGAAAAAAGAGAACCATATGTTAAATTTGGCAAAACGTACTCCTCATACACTCCTTCATCTTATGGAACATTCTTCCAACCCTAAAGAACTTTAGCAAACTGCAGTGTGAATTAATTTCAACAATATAGTGAATCAACAAGCTTATATTGAAGTCCTTACTGTTCTATGAAAACATATCTAAAACCTTTAGTGTTCTAATGCTTAATTTTATCACAATAAAAAAAACAGGCAGTAATAAAATGTGTATAATCTGGAGCCTATTATACATCAGTGTAATCAAAAAGAGATGTATGCTTCTTACTGTGTCTCCTTTCCTTTTAAGCACAAAAAGTTGGCTGAAGGTAGTACCTATGAGGAGATCCCAGCTTCCACCATTTATTCAGAGAACGATATCAGCAACTCTATCAAGAACGGAATATTATACCTGCAAGATCCCATCAACCATGTAAGTGGAATTTAGAATGGACAGTATCTTCTCTTGGAGATCTCCAGGACGGACATGTTCAAAGTAACCTGACTAAAGAAAAATACAGATGACGTAATGAGATCATCGGTATAACATTTAAAACCAGAATGAGTTGAAAATTACTTGGAATGTAGTAAAAAATATACACGAAAAGCAGTGAATGATAATCGGGAGAGTTGTGTGAACAAACGCGTTGTCATGGATGGTTAAGATGCTGGACAGGTTTTTGATGTGTTGACAAGAATGCCTCTAATAACCCTCTTTGTCCACACAGGAATGGTACCCTCATTACTTCGTCCTTACCAGCAGCAAAATATATTATTCAGAGGAGACAACAGGTGGCCAGACCAACGATGAAGAGGAGGAACAGAAAGATGTAGGATGATAGGACAGACTATAATTACAAGATGTGAAATATGATTTTCATTTATGGGTTTACAATGTGAAATACTTTGATCTTTTCATATTTGAATGGTCTTAAATGGGCGATTTGCATTAATACCAGCTACCGCTAACGATAAAAGCTACAAATAGATGACGCCAGTAACTGTTGGCTTTTTCAGAGTTCCCGTTTAATCTCGCTTGTGGGGTATTAAGTTTTGTGGGTTCTCAAACTATGTGCTTCCTTACCCTCCAAATTCTGTTGGTCTACAACTCCCATAATTTGTATGCTAGTGTATACATGTATGGCGTTTTACATTGTTTAACATAACGTGAACTTGTTGCCGATCACTTACTGATTTGGTTAAAATTTGAGAACACGTTGTGCACTTTGACTGTGGTCAAGGGAGCTTTATAGCTAGATCATTGTTATTATCTACACTCAAATTCTTCTGTGGATAAATTGAAACTAAATTATGGAAGTGCATGGCCTTTGGCAAAAATGGAGCACTTTGTGGTACAAGAGGTTAGTTAAGATTCATGCAAATGCAACTTTGTGTATTTAGCTACCTTTTCCAAGCTTTGGTAAAGATTAAATTAACCTTTGAAGGCACCAAAATGTTCCATAGAACTGCTACATGGTTATGTGAACTCATCAGTATTTTGTTATAATGAACTACTTTAGCAATTTGAACCATTCATTTAAAGGTCTTATGTAATATTTTTTAATTCACTGTGTATTAGCAATCATTAACTTTACATTGTTCTTCAGGCCAGTAATAGTTCGGAATTGCACTCTACGGAGAAATGGTTTCATGGGAAGTTGGGGGCAGGTCGTGATGGCAGACACATTGCAGAGCGTCTGCTGACTGATTACTGCATCGAGACAGGGGCACCAGATGGCTCCTTTCTGGTTCGGGAGAGCGAGACCTTTGTAGGAGATTACACGCTATCGTTCTGGTAAGGGTGCTATTTTGGAAGTGGGAACAAGGTCAAAAACTTTGCTTACTTCATCCTAATCTGACATTTTGCCAGTTTCAATATTCAGCTTTACTTTTAAAAGAGGTGGGGAAAAATGTGTCTATTGCATTTTGTCGGTAGCATTGAATACTAAAAGAGACTGTTTCTCTTTAAGTGTTGAGCTGGAGTTCCAATGATCCTTACTTGATAAATATTTACTTTGTACTATATTTTTGGATCTCATGGAAACAAAAAAAAACCGAGATTACTACATTGAATCTGTCATTGCTAAAGGGTATTGTAATAATAACTAGATCGGGCATGTTAGAAGGAAACATTGTCCCATGGCTTGAGACTTTGCAAATGTAGAGCTGTTTTCATGAATAACCTGAATGCATCAGATCTGCTTTTGATTTATTTACAAAATATTTAGTGCATGTGTATGTATGTAATGAAGCGTGTGTTTACTGATTCGCTACCATTTTTTTTTTTTCAATCCAGGAGGAACGGAAAGGTCCAACATTGCAGGATCCACTCCAGACAAGAGGCAGGAAGTCCCAAGTTCTTCCTAACAGATAACCTGGTGTTTGAAAGTCTCTATGCCCTAATCACTCATTACCAGCAGATGCCCTTACGGTGTAACGAGTTTGAGATGAGGTTGACTGAGCCAGTCCCACAAACCAACGCCCATGAAAGCAAAGAGTGAGTGATGGGAATGTCTCGTAGGAGGGTGATTTAGGCCAAGAGTACAGAAGATAGTCAGATAGCTTGTCTACATTGAGTATATCGATAGAGTAGAAGTGTCGGAAGAATGAATAAGTCACACTTCAAAGACAGCAGATGTTGGAATGTTTCTGGATAGAACAGTCCATAAGGAAACAGTTGGATGTTTTATCTACATGATAAATTTATAAACCAAAAGAATGGAAATATTCTCTTATTTGGATTGCTCGAACATCAGCATTGACAATCCGTTCCACATAATTTTATACCAAGCATCAAGATTTTGGTGGTGGTGGTGATGTTATCACGTTCCATCTTAGAGGTTGGTGACCATGACATTGTGCAAAACTTGAGTGAACAGTATGTATTTAATGTCAATGCTGGGTTATACCCCCTTGATTGGCAAGAAGAGGTCACTGCCCACAGTGCAGGAGAGAAAGATCTCAAGGTAGTAAAAATAGGGAATAGGTTAATCAGTATTATGTCTAATGTCAAGTTTCAAAAACTTTGTGACCGTTGTTTTTTTTTTCAATGGTTACTTCCACAGGTGGTACCATGCTACCCTCACAAGACAACAAGCCGAGCATATGCTGATGAGAGTACCTCGGGATGGTGCTTTCCTGGTGCGCAAGAGGAGTGAGCCCAACTCATATGCCATATCATTCCGGTAAGAGACCCCTCAGGCATTCAATATCCACGTGACTTCTATGGTGCATTAAAGTAAATGTACACCTTCTCTCTATTCCCTTCCTAACACTTCACCTATATACTTTACCTTGAACTGTATGGGTCTAATTTATTATTTTTTTTCAAATGTTTTCTCCTTTCTTGTCTCCTTTGCAGAGCAGAGGGAAAGATCAAGCACTGCCGAGTGCAACAGGAAGGTCAAAGTGTTGTCTTGGGAAGCTCGGAGTTCGACAGCCTGGTGGATCTAATCAGTTACTATGAGAAACACCCTCTGTACCGTAAAATGAAATTGCGATACCCAATCAATGAGGAGACCCTGGAAAAGATTGGAACAGCAGTGAGTACGAGAGTAAAAAAGTTACACAAAGGGACAATAAGTGTAAATTAGTTTTGTAGGTTTAAACATTCTCTTCTGGTGGTTTAGGAACCAGACTATGGAGCTTTGTATGAAGGACGGAATCCGGAATTCTACGTGGAGGCCAATCCAATGCCGACATTCAAGGTAGGAATGACTAACAGTGCTATATTGTATCTAAAGGTTGTAACTGTGCTAGGTGTGCCCTTCTTCTCCTTTACTATGACCCTCTGTCTCTCCCATGTCAATACCTCATCCTTTCATTCCGACTTTTATCCTTCTGTGTCTCCCCAGTGCTCTGTCAGGGCCTTGTTTGATTATAAAGCCCAGAGAGAAGATGAGCTCACTTTCACCAAAAACGCCATTATCCAGAACGTGGAGAAGCAGGAGGGTGGATGGTAAGCAAAGGAAGTAACTGGCTCCTTCTTTGGGCCTCTGCTACAAACCTTTTATTGTATATTCACGTACGTCAGATCCTTAAACTGGATATAATGCTTTCTCGTCTGGTTTAAATATTTACTTTAAATTCAGACTTTCCACCACCTGGAATGATGATCTCAACTTTATATATAATTGAATTGCATTTCTGTTTTGACATTGTATTTGCATGCTTGATGGTGTCAAAGAGACATCTTTTTGTTTTGTGTAAAAAGCTTTTTGTTTCGGGGTGGAGTGAAATTTCTGAATTAAAATGGCACAAAATTTGCACAGCTCCTTAGTTAACTAAAAGTTAAAGTATATGTTTTGGGTTTCTTTCTTTTTAATATTTACATTGTGTGAAAGTCTTTCCTGGCACAGCCAGAGTTTACTTTAACTCCCATGATGCTTTTATGGATGCATATGGCTCTAAAGAATAGTGCAAGAGTTCATGTGCTCATACAGCACATTGTAAGCACATGTCTGAGCTCTCCTGTATACACCCAGAGCGTCGTGTACTGATGATGTCACACGGCCCGAAATGCTGCAGAGGGAAGTGTGGTATACTGACCCCCACTGCATACATCATCCTGGTAATAGCGTTTATTAGGGTGAGGAAATTGGAGAACTGTTACTTTAAGAACAAATGTCAATCCTTCTTTAAAATAACACTCACTCCATAAAAATGATTTAATAATTTGACCAACCTAGCTGCAGACCTGCTGGAATACATTATTCTGAGGTTCCCCATTGAGAAACCTCTGTGCTAGAGCTGTGAGCGTGTGTGTGCGCGATCGTACCTTTACAGTGCTTTTCAATAAACTGTAGTAGAGCTCACTAAGATGAATGGAAAGCGGGCACGTGCAAGCATTGAGCGCCTTCTGTTTTTGTTAGCTTTGTGAGCTAGCAGAAGAAAACTTTCCCAGCTGTCTGACAGCAGGGAAGAGTCTTCGGAAATTTGAAACAAAATATATAAAAAAAAAAAAATGTTTTTTTTGTAAAAGTGGTGATTTACTATTGAAATTTGTAGTTTTATAAACAGTCAGAAGTATAACAGACTGCCAACGCATAAAGCACTTCAGCAAGGTAGAGAGCTTTATGTGACTTGGGTGTTAAAAGTAGATGCCAGTGGGGAAGAGTGGCCTATCTGTTTGTTTGCCATTGTCTAGCCCTGGCTGGTCTTGCCATGGCTTTTTAGCTTGTGCATCATGTACTCACTTTTTTACTTGCAGGTGGCGAGGAGACTACGGGGGCAAAAAACAAATGTGGTTCCCCTCCAACTATGTCGAGGAGATTTTTAGTCCAGCTGAGCCTGAGCCAGAACGGCAGGTATGTGACGATACATACTCCTAGTGGTCATAGTATTTGTGGTAGGGATGGAGATAGAACTGGGAAAAGATAAAACATGCATTAATATATACTACAGATCCAAATCTTCACCAATTAAATCCTGCTTTCTATTATTAAGCAATAGGACTATTTACTATTTACTGTTCATAAGTTTTTTTTAATTGTGAGTTTTTTAGGAAAAAAAATGCAGAAAGGGAAAACGTACATCTCTGGTACACTTTTTCTAATTCAACAATTTTGCCATAAACTTTTAAAATAAACTTCAAAATTCCAACAATTTACACTTCACGGAATAACCCTGACACGTTAAATTTCTCTTATTAAGTAAATCCAGTTGGACCCCGGCCCCGACCCAAGCCCTGTTCTTTTTGCAGGAAGATTTATCAGTGCAAAATAGGTGCTATTCTGGGGCAAAGAGCTAAATATGGGGCAACCATTATGGTAAACCATAGAATGTCTCTCACAATGTTGCACTTTGCATCCAGAACAGTATAGCTCTAAATCTTCCCACCATATTTACTTTTCACAGATGAAACAATTTCATTGCACTTACCAGGACTTTACAAATACAGACACTACCCATTCAGAGGCCAGGCATTTTCACTTCTACATTAACTTCCTGGCATACAGCAGATTCATTATCTTCACAGGAACAAAATATATTCTTGCTGTCCTACCACAAACACCACAGACACATTTCTCGTTCAGGCCTCACACATTTATTTCATTTTTGACCAACACGGCAGATGGACAATCCCCAGGCAAACTCCAGAAATGCACTCATCTCATAAAGACATCACAATCTCTTTTTAGGTATTCCTCACCACCCCCCAACAAGTCACCATGCATCATCCAGACGCAGTGTTCACCCAGCACACATGTTATTTCTTCTAGCATGATTAGAAATCTGGATTCATGGGAATTTCACTTAATCACGTTTTTGAACTTTCACAGCAACTGGATGAGAACAGTCCTCTCGGAGATCTATTGGGAGGTGTCTTGGAAGTGCCAAATTGTCAGATCGGTAAGGTCACCTCATTCAGCTTGAGGTATATTGAGATGAAACGGTTAGCTAGTTGCTTATAATGCTCTTCTTTCTGGCCAATCTTCCTTCCAGCTATCCGACATGAGGGCATGAATAATCGTCCGTACGTGTTCTCTATTAATGTCCCACCTGTAACACGATGTCCGCTTGATGTGGCAGCTGACTCACTGGAAGATATGCACGATTGGGTGAGGAAGATCAGAGAAGCAGCACAAACCGCGGACGCACGGGTATGTCCAAGTGACCTGCTCACTCATTTATATTTCTAACTTTCTACAGTTTATTGGCCTCTACTTTCTCTACTTTTTTTTGTTTTTGTTTTTTTTTTGCATGATTTTTTTTATTATTATTATATTTGTTTGTACTGTTATGTTTTGTTTTTGCTGTGGAGTTTTGATTATTCTGAGGTGTTCTTTTAGCTGGTGTTCTTTCAGCTCATTAGTCTTCCTCTTTAGCTCACAGAAGGCAAGATCATGGAACGTAGGAAGAAGATTGCACTAGAACTTTCAGAACTTGTCATTTATTGTCGACCGGTACCATTTGATGAAGAGAGTAAGTTCTAGTGTAACTTATGAATAATTCTGCATGAAAATATCCACATCTGAAAGTAACTGTGCGGAAGTTTCATAGTATTGATGGTCTATATTTTCTAACAGAAATTGGAACAGAGAGGGCTTGTTATCGCGATATGTCCTCTTTCCCCGAAACAAAAGCAGAGAAATATGTCAACAAACTGAAAGGAAAGAAGTTTCTGCAGTACAACCGCCGGCAGCTGTCCCGCATCTATCCAAAAGGCCAGCGCCTCGATTCTTCAAACTATGATCCCATGCCCATGTGGATATGTGGCAGCCAACTTGTAGCTCTCAATTTTCAAACTCCAGGTACCATAGATCTTACCATGTAAATGGTATATTCTGTCATAATGCAGAGAACATCATTATGTGTCACAATGTGTCCCTTCTTGACTTTGTGCCACCCTGCCATATAGTAAAAACAAACAAACAACAAGATAGATATAGTTGTGTATACACACATACCCTGCTTTACATACACTCACTTTAAGTACACTCGCGAGTACAGACATACATGCGAGTGTACGTAAAGGTGCCTGGCGAGTACAGACATTCCCGCGCCTCTTCTGTCTGCCAATGAACAGGAAATGGAAGGTTCTATTCTCGCCCGGAGCAGCTCAGTTCAGTGTCTTTGGGGCAAGAACTTTTCACACCTTCTGCATTGCACAGGTTAATCATCTCAAATGTATAATGTCTACTCCTAGCTGAACATATATATAATTTTTTTTCTGCCCCTACATTGTCCATATTCTGCAATCGGCGCCATCCAGTGAAAGGGTTTACCCTGTCATTTACTATAACTATGACTTAGCAGCTTAGCTACATTAGCCACAATTCTGAAGGTTCAAAGTTAAACCATAAATGCTTAACCCCTTAAGGACACATGACATGTGTGACATGGCATGATTCCATTTTATTCCAGAAGTTTGGTCCTTAAGGGGTTAAAGTGATGAAGAGGTGTTTCTAAATAAAGTGTGCTAACAATTACTAAGCTGCTAACAAATACAAATAGTGACAGAAAATGGCCCAGTGGGCAGTTTTTTTTAACTTTTCCTCCCAGTTTAAGGTTGTCAGATGAGTAAAACATTAAAGATAAATGGTACAATCTTTTTACTGTTTGTTTTAACTGAATAAAAGCCCACTGGAAATCACTAAATAAATCACTGGAAATAAAATCACTGGAAATCTGCAGTTGCAGTATCAGTTATGCCTGTAAATTACTATTGCAATGCAGTACCTGCATTGGGAAGTGAAAAAAGGTATTGCTTCACTTTAAGTACATTTTCGTTTTACATACATGCTCTGGTCACATTGTGTACTTAAAAGTGGGGTATGCCTGTATGTAGAAAGAGGTATGAGTGTGTGTGTATATATAATCTACACCAGGGATAGTCAACCTTTTAATCCCTACCGCCCACTTTTGTATCTTTGTTGTATGTTGTAATTTCCTTACCCTTACCACCCACAAGTGCTGCAATAACTAATTTTATAGCGCAAGAAAGGAGGGTTTTAAAAAATTATTTTAAATTTGTACTTTAATTAATATATATATATATATATTTATATTTTTTTTTAACCCTTTTTTAATTTATTTTTTATATGTGTGTCTGTGAGGTGCTGTGTGTGTGTGTGTGTGTGTGTGTGGGGGGGGGGTGCACTGTGTGTATTTGCGTAGAGGGCAGCTTGTGTGATGGGGGGGGGTGCACTGAGTGTGTGTGGGAGGGGTGCATAGGGTCTGTGCTGTGTGTAGGTGGGTGAGATGTGAAAATCTATCTTAATGTCTCCCCCTTCCTTCTTCTTACCTTTTACCAAGTAGGAGGGACATAATGCTGCAAGCCCTGGTGGCATGTTCACTTTAGCATGCAGCTCCTCCTGCCTCTCAGGCCCTTCACTCCCTCTGCTGGAACAAAGTGCCAGCGGGCCGGTGAGGGAGATCTTTGATCTCCCCACTTGTCTTGGAACGGTTACAGCATGGCTGGCTCTGCGTGGGCCGGCAGGGGAGATGGCAGGATCATCCCTGCCGGCCTTGGTCCACGGCCTTCGAGGCCCAGTGGGCATTTTCTGCAGAATCCACCACCAGGGCCGGACTGGCCTACCGGGATACCAGGAAATTTCCCGGTAGGCCGCCGACCCTGGGGCCGCTTTGACATGTGGCTGCAGCCTGCACCCACAAGACAGGAAAATATTTTTTTCCTGTTTGTCCTTCCGCGGCTGCATAGCTGGCCGTGGAAATTAGAGCCGCGAGCGCAAAGATTTTTTCTTCACCTGCCGCCGGATGTGAGTTGCATATGACGTCATATCCGGCGGCTGCGCGGCGGCGGCTCTACACTGCACAGCATAGCTGCGTCCGGCGGCATCCCTTCCCTGCTTGTGCTATATATGATGAGGGGGATTGGGGTACTATCTATGGGGGAGGGATTGGGGCAATACTTTTGAGGATTGGGTCACTATCTATGAGGAGGGGTTTTGGGGTATTATATGTGAGGGGTGAGTTTGGGGTACTATATATGAATAGGGGGATTAGGGCTCGATCTATGAGGAGGGGAATTGGGGTACTATATATGAGGAGGGGGATTGGGATACTATCCATGAGGAGGGGGATTGGGGCACTGTCTATAAGGTGAGGGATTGGGGTACTATCTATGGGGAGGTTGACTGGGTGGTATAATGTATACTATCTATGAAGTTAGGAGGAAAATTGAGTACTAGGAGGAGAATATAGTACTATCTACGGGGGAGAAGAGGTGAGTAGGTTACTTCTATGGGAGGGATTGAGTACTATCTATGGGGGAAGAGGAGGAGCATAGGCTATTAACTATGGGGGGAAGGGAATGGGCTACTAACTACAGAGGGCAAAGACTAGGCTTCTTCTACCTATGGGAAATAGGATGGAAAAAACAGACTACAAACTATGGGGCAGTAATGGGCTACTAGCTATTGCAGATGGAAATGGACTACAGACAATGAGGGATACAAATTGACCACTTAATTCACGCAGACAGTCAGTGCCCACCATACACAAGAACACTTTGACCCACTACACACTTCTGCACCTTTACGCTCATCAAACCTCCAGACATATCCCTGCATTCACACACACAGACTCTCCACACACACACACACACACGTCCCTACATTTAAACACATTGACCTGCTCCATATATATGCACCTGTATCCACACAAACTACATACACACATAAAACTATCAATACAAATATGTCCCTGCATACACACAAATTGAAGTTGTGTACATACTTGAATAAATAAACTAAAATGTAATTTAAATAAATAAATAAATAAATAATACTGTGCACAAGCATTTGAGGTGGCTCATAACGTTTCACATCTGGCTGGCAACTCAACCCCTTCTAATCTGCATGCACACACCAACATTCCCCTGCACTCCACTATCCTGCTCCAGTTACTAATTTACACACACAAATATATATATATATATATATATATATATATATATATATATATATATACACACTCACACACAAGGCTCAATGACATGGGGCTGGCATAGATTTTTTCCAGGGCTGCTGTGTACCCCCAGTCCGGCCCTGTCCACCACTGCCCACCTGAAATCCCACACTGACCACTAGTGGTGGTATGGACCAGGTTGACTACCCATGATCTACACAAAGAAGAACACTCAAAGTCTTATAACAAACTAACAAGTCTATCTTATTAGTGTCTCGAACAGTCATTGTTTCCCATCAGCAAATCAACGTTTCAGAGCTCTTATTGGGCTTTAGGTAAGCCAGTGAAGCAATTGACTAACAAACTATTAATGGAGGTAAAAATTAGAACTTTACACCTGTGAGAGGGCGAAATGGGTTGATGAAGTGTGCCATCAAACACAAAGTTCTAACCATGAATTAGGACAAATGGCTGCACCAGATCAGCTTTTATCCCTAACATTTGACATTTAGTTAATTTGGTGTCCAGGGAATAAGCCCCAATATGTTCCCCCTGCACCATACATCTGACTAACCCCTGTTTATTTCCAACACCAGATAAACCCATGCAGATGAATCAGGCTTTGTTCCACTCAGGAGGCCGTTGTGGTTATGTCCTGCAACCAAACAGCATGAGAGAAGATCCTTTTGATCCGTTTGATAAGAGCTCATTGCGTATGCTGGAACCAGTCACTGTCTACATTGAGGTGAGCAGCTGGAGGAAGCCTCCTCATGTGTTAAATCTACAACATCTTATATAGACCTCTTTTTTTTTTATTCTTTTTTTTTTTTTTAGAGTTCTTAGATTTAACAGACACGCTTGTAACGCCACGATAGCTGGTACAAGCCGGTGTGATAATACATTTTATACAGTATCATGGCAAACATTATTAGCACTTTTTTTGTGTTGTTGACGAAAGCTTAAACAATATGGTGAAGATATATAGAAGACGACATGTTAGCGTAAGCAGTAAGTGCTCAGTACATAAAGTATTACTAGTGTTAGTTAGTAGCAGGCAACATTCATCATAACAGTGGCAATCGTGTCGTTTAACGTTTATATACGTGCAGGCTCAGTCGGTCCCATTCTTTTAGTGCATGCTAGGCGTGTTACAGGCTTGACTCCTATACATGTGTGGGCTATGGCTTGGTATAGTGTAGGCCAGCTCAATTCTTATGGTAATATTGCAGCAGGTATAATGGGTTTACAGAGCCTACCTGCTGGGTATGGCACTGACATTGCGCTGCCTGGAGAAGGTGAGGGCAGTATTTTAGGATGATTTGGGCTTAAGAACATAACATGTTAACGAAAATAGCTTAAAGGATCAAGTAGTGCTGTAGGGCACGCTCACAGTAAAATAACATAAAGGAAATAATAACATAAAGGAAATTATTACCCGCAGGTGATAACCTAGCAGGTCAGGGTGGTGGTCCCTAATAACTGAGGAAGGGTAGCCTATGCCTCTCGCACAAAAACTCCCACCCCATAATGGTGTGCAGCATGAAAACACAATAAAAAAAACACACACACTTTGGAGTCTCTTACGTATCTGTCTTATTACAGGTTTAGCAAATCAGTCTGGGCATAGGGTCTGTAGCCTTAGGCTGTTTCCTTATATGCCGATCTCGTCCGTGTAGTTGGCTTGCGGTGAAAATCATGAGTTAGTCATTTGCCCGTTCAGGTCTGTGGGGGGTTGTGTGAGTGCTGTCTGCTCAGTTTCCTCTCAGCCCTAGTGTTGCTCCCCGGTTCTCGGTCTTCTGGTTCTCTGTCTCTCCCGCCCCGTCAATGGGCACCTGCTGCTGCAGTTGGAGGGCCTGGATAAATGCTGCAGGGTCTTAGTCTGCGGACAGTGTGAGTATCGAGTCCTTTTGTGGGACCACCAATGTGCCTGTTGCGCCCCATCGATACCTGATTTCTTTGTCTCTCAGTTGGCGGGTGATCGGTGAGAATTTCCTCCGCTCGAGTAGAATTGTAAATGGGATGTCAGCGAAAACTTTCACGTGGTGGTTGTCCACGGTGATGGTGGGGGTTTTTCTGGAGTAGGCCATCAGCGCCGCTTTAACTGTGACATTTTGGGTAACAGCTATAATGTCTCTCGAGGCATCCGCTGGGACGGTCGGGGATTTCCGGATTCTGAATGCAGCCGTTATTGGCCTTGTGTCCCCGTCCGTTTTCGCCCCCATTATCATTGCCACTTTGTGTAGTCCAGTAAGGCCTCTGGGCCTATGTCTTCAGGGGCTCCGCGTATGCGGACATTTCGTTTGCGGTGGCGTGCTTCCATCGCCGTAACCGAGCGCGTGAGCCCCTGTAGTTGGAGTGTCAGAGCTTCCACTTGCCTTCTGGTATCTGTCAGTGAGTCGTCTCTTTTACCCTCTCTGGTTTCTATTGCATCCAGGCGCCCCTTCATGCCAGTAACCTCAGTCTTCACACCGGCCAGGTCTGATTTCCACATCTCCCGGAGATCTAGAAGGAGCTTCTTGATATCACCTTTTGTTGAAGGTGAGTCGTCCGAGTCCGACGTCTCCGACCCGTATAACACGTTTGTCGGGGTTGTGGTCTGGGATTTCTCCCTCTCCACGGACGAGTCAGACTCGCTGTCGCTTCGGGGCCTACTCGGCGCCATTTTGGCCTGTGGAGCTTGTTGCGGCCTTTCAAAGGATCGCCTAATGTCAGGCTGGTGGGAGCTCTCTAGGCGGGCGGTTTTCTTATTTTTTTTCCCCCCATCTTTCTGTAGGGGGTCTAGTGCTTGTTGCTGCTTGGTTTTTGGGTCTCGGTTCAGCGTTTTCGTGGCTTTTGGGTCAATTTTAGATTAGTGAAGCAGGAGCTCGACATAAACACGTCAAGTGTGCTGCTAGCCACGCCCCCTATAGACCTAATTTTGTTCTAATTATTATTTATTTATTTTTTTCTATTTTTTTTTTATTTTGTGATAACTAATGCCCTAAAAAAAAAAATGTCTTGATAGATAAGGATTGGAACATAACACCTAACCGTATAATAACAACATATCTCATCTGTCACTTAAATTTAGATAATAGTCTAGCTTATAGTTGAAACAGAATCCATCGTGAACAGTATACCAGTCAAAACAAATAAGGTCTGGCATCATCTCTCAAAACAATCTATAAAAATATTAAACAACGAACATTATAGGAAAATTGCCATCTTATATATAAAAAAATAAAAATAAAAAAAAGGTAAATAAAATGAGTTTGGTAGAGCACTGCTGACGTATATCAGTTGGACTTCGAGTTTATTGATGAATGCAACTGAACAAAAAAAAAAAATGTAATTACGAAACAACTTTGGAGAACTTTGTGACCTTTCCAGGGCCTTTTGAGTTTTGTCTGTGGTTGCCATGTAGGTCATACAGAGGTCCCATAAACCACTGTTAAGTTAGTGCTTTTTGAGTTGTAGTTATCGTCAGCTGGAGGTCCATCATCCTCTGCCACCTTGATAAACTATATCTTTATAGATTTCCTGGTTGCCGTTTGCCCAACAACACTTCAGTATCACTGGTCACATAGGACTGATACTGCAAAGAATGATGGGGCCTCATTTTTGTCAACTGTGGTTAATTGTTGTGAATGTGGTATGATGTCATTTTTTTTTTTTTTTTTTGTGCGACAGGTCTTGGGTGCCAGACACTTACCTAAGAATGGCAGGGGCATTGTATGCCCATTTGTGGAGGTGGAGATCTGTGGTGCGGACTATGACAATGCCAAGCAGAAAACAGAATTTGTGGGTAAGCGAAACAACGTTCAGTAGAAGATGGTGTATTTGGTCTAATATTTAGTCAAGATTTGCAGAGGACACAAGGAAATAAAAAAATAAAAAACAAACCTTTTCAGATTGGCCCATTTTAATAGAGTTCACTAAACAAAAACCATTCCTTTGTTTATTTACTTTTTAGCACACTTTATATATAGCTCCTTAAGGACATAGCTTCAGAAGTAAAACGACAGCAGGGCGGAAACTTTCAGTCATGTGTTCTTAAGAGGATAGTTAAGACCAATCCAAGAGAAAGTGTGACTTTTTGGTGGTACCTATCCAAGTCTCCATTTAAATTATTGTACATGACATAATTGGGTATAAAAAGGTGCTCAAATAACACCAAGCCAACTAGCTAATTCATTTATATGTATGAGCAAAGTAGAACCATAATATAGCATTCAACACCAAACGTCACTGAAATGCAGGTGTTTTTTTTTTTTTTTTTTTTCGTATATAGTTTTTTTTATTGAGTTAAACAGGGTAAAATCATACATTTCTGCAAGTTGGCCATGTTAGATGCATAAATCATTACTTAACAGTATATAGCAATATTTTAACATGGTCAGTTACAAATGTGGTATACGTAACAGTGAGTATCTACACATAAGTTGTTGCATGGTTAGGTTGGTGTGTATCATCAACTTGGACTGTTGAAGCGCCCAATTTACTGGTATACTGGTACCAGGGGAGCTTACAGGGGAACTCGGGATGGGTGGGGGGTAGGGGTGGGGAAAGGGGGTCAGAACTTGGGGGCTGGAGACATAGAGACCCCTAACCCTGCCGACTCCTGTCCTACTTGTAACCCTGCTTGCATTCAATTAACAGTTGTGTGCTCATAGATATCTATGCTTGCTTTTACCTTTAGGATTTCACTTGCATTTGTATTTACATTCACGTTCACATTGGTGTTTGACCCTTCTGTGTTATATTCTATTATTTGCTTTTACGGTTTGGGTCTCCAGCAGCCCCACTCCCTCTCGTGCCTATCCTCCCTGCCCTGCATCCTGCTAGCCATTAGTTCATAGGAGCCAATCACGTCCATTCTGCTGCCTCTATGGTGGGTATTTTCGTGCTCTTCCAATTTTGAGCTAGGAGGACCATTGCTGCGCTGAGTATATTGACCATCACTTTTCTGTGGGGATGTAGTGTCAACTCAGATATCATGTGTAACAAGTAGTGTTCTGGCCGTAGCTGGAGTAGGAGACCAGTAGTGCTAGATATAAGGCCTTGTATTTGTGTCCAGAATGCCCCCAGCAGCGGGCATTCCCAAATCATGTGTAGCATGGTTCCCGCTCCCCTCCCACAGCGCCAGCATAGCTCAGATGTATCCTTAAAAATGCGTGACAGTCGGGGCGGAGTCTAACTGCGAAGCAGAGAGGTCGCATGGCGGAGGAGCTCCTGAGCAATTACCGCAAAAAGCGCTGCTACAGCCCGAAAAAAACGCTAAATATAACCACGACCACCAGCACGAGAGAGCAGAGAGAATATGGGTCGCAAATCTAAAAAACCAAAGCCGGATCGGCCGAGCCAGAACCATGACATCGGGGCAATGTGGAGACAGGCCCTCGAAACCTCAGGGCCCAATATGCCGACCACTACTCTGACCTATCGGATGAATACTCCCTGGAAGAGGACCCGATAGCAACACCGAGACAACCGGTGGCCGTGCCCAAACCCCAGGATCCTGATGGAGCACCGATCACAACGGCGGTGCTAAAAAACTTGCTTGCAGGCCTGCAAACCACACTCCAAGGGGACATAGCCGCACTCCGCACGGAGCTTCAAGGCATCACCACGAGGCTGGACACCCTGGAAGTCACCTCAACAGCTCACGACCAATCTATCACATCCCTACAATCGGAGATTACCCTCCTTAAGCAAAGGACCACGGTCCTCGAGCGGCGGTTCACCGCAGCGGAAGACGGGCGCAGAGCCGCCAACATAAAGGTACGGGGGATACCGGACGATTTGCCCACCGAAGAGCTGCCCCATTACGTGCGCAGGCTACTTACCGGCCTCCACACACCAAAAGCAGCCAAGGCCATTCCACTGGAAAGTATATTCCGGATCCCAAAGCCCCAGCGACGTCTTCCCGCGACCTCATAATCCGCTTTCAGCACCGAAAAGACAAGGCCGCAACCATGGCAGCAGCCAGAGAGAGGGCGCAACTTATATTTGAAGGACATACACTAGCTTTCTTCCCGGATCTAACGGGCGACACATTGGCCTGGAGAGGCTCACTAAAGCCCTTTACCACGCTCCTCAGACAGAAGAATATAACATACAGATGGCGCCCAGACCGTTCTCTTCTCATCGTACGGGGCGAAAACAAGCACGTGGTCCACGACCTTCAAGACTCCCGAAACATACTGCCAGTGTTGGGCTTACCTCAGGACAGCATGCAACAGGCGGTGTCTCAGAAGACCGCAAGACCCACGCACGACTGGAACCCGGAGAGGGCTAAAATTTTTGTGCCACGACAATCGAGGCTGGAACCCCCTGAAGGGGCTGGTGCACGAGCACCCTGAAAGACACTCAAGCTACACATTGTCTATATTGGGACTTTGTATGACAACTTGTTCAGCTATTGCCCCTTGGCACCATGCTCTGTCCTGCTTATAGCCCTTCATTTGATTTTGTGACCGCAGCTAACCTGCGGAAAACGGCCCCAGGAGGCTATTAACATAGTCGCCTCTTTGCTCCCACCACTCACCACTCATAGCCAACACGACAGGACACACGCAGACTTCCCTCCCCCTCCCCGTTGGTCTAGTGGCCCTCGGGGTGACTCACGAGGAACAACAACACGCACCATGACTGCTTATGCATACACCAACTTAAACTGAGCACTGACCGGCCTGACGCTCACCACATAAGCACAAGCCCAACCTCAGACATATTGTATATAAAAGTCAGCATGTTAAGCAATACTACCAGACAGGTTGACCGAATGTGTAAAATGTCTAGCTCAACTAAGCTTCACTGGCCGACTACCCGACCGTGACTCTCTTGGGCCTCCACAATTACTCCCACATATGGCATCAAGCTGTCACTCTACCCCAACATCAGCCACCACCGACGCTAATTTCGAGTATCAAATATCAAAAGTCGGCAGTTTTTTATTATTGACCGTTAATATAATATAAAAATGTGCAATGTTTATATGCCACTACTATATCACAATGTGAAATGTTCAAGCTTATGACCGCTGTCGTGGCAGAGTAAGCTATGTTGTATTTCTCATGCACTCAAAAATAAAGAATTAAAAAAAAAAAAATGCGTGACAGTCTATGTGGGACTAGGTACCACCGCATAGAAATCTTGCAGTATGCCTCCCATAGAGAGAGGCTCTTTGAGTCCCGTTTTGTGTTTGTCATTGCCTCGTGCCATCGAGACAAGGGAATTTGGCACCCCAACTCCCCTTCCCATTGTAGCATGTAAGACGTCTTCTCTCTGGACTGGCCTTCGAGAAGGGCATTGTAACACATGGACAGTGGCTTCCTCAATTTAGGTGACACAACCTGGGTGAATAGTAGGGGTGGGTCCCCGAGGGGTTCCCGCATTCCTTTCATGTGCGGTATTAGTATATTTTTTACTCTAAGGTAGAGAAACATGTAATGCAGGTAAGTTTTAAAGGTTAAGGCTTGTGTGCTTAAAGAGATACTTTAAGCACCAAAATGACTTTAGCTTAATGAAGCGATTTTGGTGTATAGATCATGCCCTTGCCGTCTCAATTTTCAGTGATCAGTTTTCCGCCATTTTGTTTCTGTTCATACAGCCCTAGCCACACCTCCTCTGGCTGCGACTGATACAGCTTACGCAAATTTTTTTTAATTTTTAGTCCATACAGTATGTTTACTTTAGAAGTTTTTTGTTTTGTTTTTATCCCATGCTCTGTTAATTGAACTTTAATTACACACGGGAGGCTCTAGCAGCCTCATAACAGGGCAGAAGATAAGACATTCTAAACTAAAAAGAAAGTACAATAAAGGAAGATTAAACATTAGATCTCACTTTACAGGAAGTGTTTAGGAAGGCCGAGTAAGTACAGGGAGATTTGACTAGGGCTGTATAGATAAAGTGATCTAATGACGGATAGTTAAGCAGTGAGACTCCAGGGGCATGATCTATACACTAAAACCATTCAAGTTCAGGCATCCATTGAATTTATGGGGACTACAAAAAGATGGAGAGATTAGGGAGGGGTCACAAGATGGACTCTCATAAAGATGTACCTAAAAACTGCAGGTACCACTCACAATTATGCAGTTAACTTTTTATATAGTTTGTCCTAAATTTAACTTTGATCTCCTTTTTCCAGGCCCTATCTTACAGTGTCAGCTGTAATCACTCCACTAAACAGATGGGATGACCAAAGCATTGTATAAATTACATATGCTACATTCATATATATTCTTGCAAAGTTTGCAACGCCCGTTTGGGTGACATAAGTTTGCCTTATTGTGTCCGAGATGATTGCATTCATGTCTCCTTTTGATCTATTCCTCAGTGGATAACGGATTGAATCCGGTCTGGCCTCAAAAAACATTCAATTTTCAAGTCGCGAATCCAGACTTTTCTTTCCTACGGTTCGTGGTCTATGAGGAAGACATGTTTAGTGACCAGAACTTCCTGGCTCAAGCCTCATTTGTGGTGCGGGGCCTAAAACCAGGTACGGCAGGAATAGTTGACAACTTTGGATGGGTGGAGAGTTGAAATGTTTGTGATCACTTGAAAATTTGCTTTTGGGTTGCAGGGTACAGAGCAGTCCCCTTGAAGAATAACTACAGTGAAGATTTGGAGCTAGCATCCCTGCTCATTTGGTTGGATATTAAACCCACCAAGGTGAGGGAAACTTGGGTAAGATATTTAACACTGTAAAGACGCATCCAAATCATAGTTACAATTTTAGGTGTCTGGAAGTAGTGAGTTTGTCTTATGTTTCTTCAGAGATGGGGTGAGGCAAATGTTTTGTATAATTAATAAATGAGATAATCTACAATATTTCCCTCATCTGGCAAAGACGATTACAACAAATCTCAAGATCACTCGTTTGTTACAGCATTGGAATCCCTTGAAGTCCGTCACTAACAACCTAAAAGAGTAATAGAAGGCCTGTTACTTAAAAAAATCATGAATTCAAGTCACCAATATTACATCATCTCTGTGAATTATTTCTCATAATTGACATGAGATTACGTTCAATAGTGAGGATTGGCAGATAAAACAATAGCTGCTATTTAGGGGATTGCACTAGCTCCCTACTCCTCTGACCCATGATTCATTATTGTTTGTTTTTTATCTGACTGAGTCTGTTGGTAGTTGCCTATCACAGAAGTTAATATGTCAGAATTGACTTTTCATTACCATGTTTTCTGTGGTGGAACACAAATTGCGGTAGAAAATAATTTTATCAAAATGTTGTTATATAGGCCTTTTGTGTCTCTGGTTAGGTTTTAGGTTTGTGATGTTTTTTTCTGTGATTCCTTGTTTCTCCTTTGTAACTCCTGCTGTTGTCATGCTGCTGTCTGGCTCAATGCATATTATGGGGGCTGTAATCTACAACACTTTGAGCTCCAAAGGTTGGTGAACACTAATAAAAAGAGAATTTTCAATATTACTTTATTTTTTTATTTTTTTCAGCTGGAGAATGGAGAAATTAATGGAGCTTCTGCCCCTCGGGAACGAGTCAGTGACCCTGCAACCGGACGAACCCGAGATGGATCTTCTGAATCAAGATATCCATCACACCAGTTGGACGATTTCCGGCTTTCCCAGGAACAGCTATCCGAACACTTTGATCGGGAGAGGAGGTAAAAAAAAAAAAAAGAGAGAGAGAGAGAGAGAAAAATGTCATCTATGAAAACCCACTGAATAAAATGCCCAAATACTAATATAAAGTCTGGGAGAGGATCTCCTCAAGAAAATTAAATACCATTTAAAAGATGATTATACAAATAATTTGTCCTATGTTAAATTTGATTGTGACACACCAGGTACTTTCGGATTGTGGCAGATATATAAAGCATGATATGACTATTTGCATAATTAACCCCTTAATGACACATGACATGTGTGACATGTCATGATTCTCTTTTATTCCAGAAGTTTGGTCCTTAAGGGGTTAAATCTCCATGCATGAATTCATATATGTAGTTAGCCACTTATAAACACACGTAACTAGCAACTTACCTTTCTGTACATATAGACACATGTACATAAAGACTCAGTCTGTTTTCATTATTCTAACTCTTATTCCCATTGCTACACATCTCTGAGGCAGGGCCGGTCTGGGAGAAAAATTTGTCCCGGGCATTTTTTTATTACAGCGGCCCACTAAGAAGGGGGCGGGGCAGAGAGGATGTGTTTCGTCATCACCAATGACAAACACGCCCCCTCTCAAAGTGAGCATGTTGGGTCAATGCTCTTCCAGGGCAGACCATGCGCAGAACTCTGCTAAAGAGCTCTAGCATGAGAAAAAAAGCCCTGTATTTGTTCTGCACAGTGCAAGCAAATTTAATAACATGCTTGCACTGTGTTTCCTTGCAACTTGTCTCTGGTGTCTCTGTAAATGGATACCAGAAGACAAAAGGGCCAGGAAAGAGTATTGTGCATGTGTTTGGAGCCTGCTTGTGGGATTGCGCGTGTGTAGAGTGAGCTGATTGTGGTGTGGTATTGTGTAATAAGGTCGGTTAATAAGGTCGGTTTTAGTCGTGTTGTGTTTTTGGTGTAATGTAATGCATGTGTGGCTAGGGGCTGTAGAGAATGTGTATATATGGGATGTAGTAAGTGTGGGCATTCAGGCTATAGTGTGTGTGTGTATAGGTGATGTAGTGTTTGTAGAGGTTGTAGAGAGTGTGTGTTTAGGGGTGTAATATGTGTTTGTTTACAATGAATCTAGTGTGTTTATAAGGGATCCTGAGTGTGTATTAGGAATGTAGTGTGTGTGTGTGTGTGTGTGTATACAGGAGTCTAGTGTGTGTTTGAAGGACCCAGAATGTTTAGAAGATCTAGTGAATGTGTGTATATAACGGATTCCGAGTGTATAAAGGGATCTAGTGTGTGTATACGATCCAGAGTTGGGTAAGGGATCTAGTGTATGTCTGGAACGTAATGTGTTTAGGAGTGCAGTATGTGTGTGAGGGGTGCTGTTATATATATATGTGTGTGTGTGTGTATATATATATGTGTGTGTGTATATATGTATATATTATATATATATATATGTGTGTGTGTGTGTGTATATATATATGTGTGTGTGTGTGTGTGTATATATGTATATATTATATATATGTGTGTGTGTGTGTGTATATATGTGTGTGTGTATATATGTATATATTATATATATGTGTGTGTGTGTGTATATATGTGTGTGTATGTGTATATATGTATGTATATATGTGTATATATTATATATATATATATATATATGTGTGTATGTGTGTGTGTATATATTATATATATATATGTGTGTATATGTGTATATATTATATATGTGTGTGTATATATGTGTATATATTATATATGTGTGTGTATATATGTGTATATATTATATGTGTGTGTGTGTGTATATATGTGTATATATTATATGTGTGTGTGTGTATATATTATATATATATGTGTGTGTATATGTGTATAATGTATATGTTCGTACGTATTGTGTGTGATGGGTGTGAGAGTGCTGAGTGTGATGGGTGTGGGAGTGCTGTGTGTGAATATTAGAAGGGATTGTGTGTTTGGGGGGTTAAAAAAAATAAATAAATAAATAAAGTAGGCATTATATCCCCCCTCCCGTCTTACCTTTAGCCTGGGAGGGGGGGGGGACCGTCACTGTGGTATCTGGGAGGGGGGTTCAGGCACGCTTTCATCCCTGGTGAACTCTAGCCGGTCGTTGCCATGGCAACGCGCCGGACCTCGCGAGAGGAACCCGGCGGAGCTGCAAGATAGAGCTCCGCCGGGTCCTCTCCCTCCCCAGCCGCAGGTCTATTTAAGTGGGCCGGTGAGGGAGAGCTTTGATCTCCCAACCGGCCCTCCATGGAAAACAGCGGGGCCGGCGCTCGGATAGTGCCGGCCCTGCATAGACCGGCAGGGGATGTCCTGTGACTTCCCCTGCCGGCCTCGGCCCCCGGCCACCGCGGCCCACCGGGCATTTGCCCGGTGTGCCCGATGGCCAGTCCGGGCCTGCTCAGAGGTGTTGAGAGAGAGGATAACCGTTTTCACGAATATTCTTGTTTTGTTGGGGGAGTGAGCAGTCTCTGCAATGTGCAGTGGCAGAGACAGCTTTTCAGCTTCCCTTGTACCCTACTCTATAATCAGGCAGTGTGCCAGCAGTGGACCGACTGAGATAAATTTGCTGCATTAGGTCCCATATATTTGTTGCCAAGGCCTGTTGTAAAAGATTTATTCATTATTCATCCAAAGATTTCTAATCCTAATGTTTATTTATAAGCCACCATCCTGTTCTGCGGTGTTGTATAGTAAAATTAATTGGATGTACACCACTTGGGAATCATTTTCACTCTGCTTCTGTATCTCCAGGGTACTTCGGAAAACTCGTCTGAGCGGTGAGAACCGGCTGTAGATGGATCCTTATGAAAAAAAATCCTGGTTCACGGACAATATTTCTTGGAAACGAATCTGGATTCTTTTCTTGTGACCTTCCCAGTGTGGACAATACCGAACGTCCATCTGGGTAATAATTAAGACTTTGCACATACAGTATGACAGACACGCAGATCCCGGTGGAGGATCATTTTGTTGATTACTATGAATGTTTCCAAGAAGGGAACTATTGACATGCAGCACAAAACTATCTGTAGAGAATGCCTTGTATATTAGAGGGACAAATAGCAAAGACTGGGATTTTCTTATTGCCTTTTTCCTCCTTGACCTGGACAATCCTCCCGTCACCTCTGCTATACTAAGTTACCTTCTATGAAACTGTGAACGCAGCAACAAAAAAATAGCGTTTTTAGTACAGTATTCCAGGGTCGCCAATGGATCCTTTAAATGCTCTGAGTTGATCTAAAGAGAATCGACTATTACAGGATGCTGTTGTCCTATGTTTTTTTTTTTTAGTTTTTTTTTTTTTTAACATTGTTGTTATTGCCACATTATTCCATGGCTTTCTGATGGATATTTTATTTGTGCTCACGGAGGAGTTATTGGTGGTCATTAGATTTCAATTATATACTTTAAGACGGCTTTAAGGCCCATGTGTACAAATTTACCAACGACGCGTAATGTGCAACTTCTGTGGATCTTCTGAACGTCAAATCTGCTGCCTATAGCAAGATGATCTCCATTTGCTGATGTAGCACTTGGTGTCTGGTTCGCGATATTCACGGTCTTTATTTGGAATACAGAAGGAGCTTTAACAAGCAAATACACCTTAACGCAAGCAGCAAGTAGTGACTATTTTAATGGATAGATTACCCTGTAAAATCTATCTTTAAACCTTACATTATTATTACTACTTTATTATTATTATTATTATTATTTTTGGCATTTATGTAGCGCCCACTTATTCCGCAGCGCTTTATAATATTATAAAAGGGTGAAATGTAACAATAGTTGAGACCATTGCAAAATGTTACAGGAAGAATAGGTTGGTAAGGACCCTGCTTACAGTCTAGAGGAGGTGGGTTATAAAAACACACTAGGAAGGGCATCGAGGGAAACCAACCGATAAGGTGGGAGTGGAGTGTGGTCATTTAAGAGCGAGCGAGACAGGTTTGTGAAATAGAAGAAACTCTTGAAGGCCTTAAACTTTTCTGAAGAGATGAGTTTTGATTGACCATGGCTATTCCCAAAGTAAGGAGCCACCCACAAGAAGTCCTGCAAGCGTGAGTTAGCCGTAAGGGTGTGAGCAGTTGACAGGAAATGATCACTGGCAGACCAAAGAGACGCCTACAAATTAGTGAAGAAATAGAACAGTGGCTAGGGCTATTTAGGGCTTTGTAGGTAAGTGTTAACATCTTGAATTGACTCGTATAGGATACAGGATTGACAGAGGGGTGAGGTATGAGAGGAGACAGGAGAGCTAAATCGGCCTGGTGGAAGCATTCATTACAGATTGTAGCACAGCAATACAGCTTCTGGGGAGACAAACTAGGAGAGAATTACAGTAATCCATTCCAGAAATTGTTAGAACATGAACAAGCTCTTTAGCAGCATCTTGCGTAAGAAAGGGCCGGACGCGGGCAATGGTTTTTAAGGTGGAATTGGCAGGATGTGGGAAAAGACTGGACGTAAGGCGCAAAGGAGAGGCCAGAATCAAAGACAACACCAAGACAGTGAGCTTGCAAGGACTGGCTGATGCAAGTACCATCAACTTGCAGGGAAAGCAAAATAGGATCAGTATTACGAGGAGGATAAATTAGAAGATCTCAGATTTAAAAGAAAAGTATGATTGTTTAGCAAGGGTGATGGCTGCTCTGTACAAATGCAAGATAAATTCATAATTGAGAAAGTCTGACTAGGTTCGAGACTTCCTCCAGCAGCGCTGAGCGGAATGGGAGCATCTCTGCAGGTAGCAGGTTGATATAGTGTGTTATGGTTGAAGGCGCGTCCTCCGTGGTAACATACAAAATCCACCGATTTACAGCTGGCCTTCACTTTGTATTTCTGTTGGAAAGTGATCTTCATATATATGGCTGTTTTTCCAAACTTTCGGTTCAATCCACATAAAATACAGATTGATAATTCCACTTTAACCCATTTATGGACCAGCACTGTTACTCCATTATTACTTTATTACTACCTTTGCCTTATTAAGCTGGTCTGTACCAAATATTTCTAAAACTCATGCCTTATCTATTGCCATTTTGTAAAAGATTGTTTCTTGATAGTCCCCCACCCCCTCGCCGATGTGTTTTCTTCTTGCATGGGCCAACTGTGGTCATCCATTTATTAACTACAAATCCCATGATCCTCCATAGTTTTAGTTAGCAGAACGTCACTACAGTCTGCTCATTCCTAGTTTGTCTGTTTCAATTTTAAGTTTTTAAATGTACTTTTAAGGGTTTTATTTTATAATCACTGCATCATAAAAATGCAAATTCAGTGTTAAAGGGACACCAGCCCGAACAGATTTTTTTATTTTTATTTTTTTTAATCTATGAAAGAGAACATGTTGCTTACTTAAATAGATGATATATTCCTGTTTGAATTGATTTATTATTATATTATTTTTTTTTATTATTACATTCCATGCAAACCTGCTGTCAGGTTTGTAATCAATACTCTGCCTACTGTGCCAGTTTGGTACACGGTATGATGGAGTGGGTGCCATGACAACGATTTTTACATTACTATTGGTGGCGTTATGATATAGACATAACCATATCAGTACTTGGAAGCTAAACCGTTTCTGCAAAAAACAATGCACCTTTAGATCTGCTCATTGTACACATATTTAAAAAACAAACAAAAAAAAAACTATATAATACTCGTAATTTTTAGTTAACCTGCCTCTGAAACCGATAGGTCTAGGCATGAATGATAATTAACACCTCTCCTCAATTCTAATAGAACCCTGTGAAGGGGAACTTTTCCTTTGTGAACTACACAATCCAATTTATATTACTTTACAACACTATACATCAGACCTATCTTTTCCCCCCAA
This sequence comes from Pelobates fuscus, assembly GCF_036172605.1. Taxonomy (NCBI): domain Eukaryota; kingdom Metazoa; phylum Chordata; class Amphibia; order Anura; family Pelobatidae; genus Pelobates; species Pelobates fuscus. The sequence goes on from NC_086321.1 coordinate 332,148,784, forward strand.
TTCGCCTCTAATAATGTATTTTTTGTGCCAGGAGAGAGTGGGGTTAATTAGCAATTCTATGCCAGTAAAATTAATTTTAAGGCATGTAGGTTAATCTTGATCATTATTAAAAAAATGTCAAAAATCTGTTTTACTGTGGTTTTAAGCATTTTTGTGTTGATACATTATTGTGTTCATTCAATTTATGTGATTTTTTTTTTTCTTGTTTCAAGACACAATCGAGCACCATGAGAAACCAGCTATAAATATATTTTAATTTATTGGTTTAGTTCCTGTTTTTTAGGATTCATCTTTAGATAACAATGCACATGTTTATTTACTAAATGAAACTTCAATTTACTGATGACGGATACTATTTTCCTATGTTTAAGTAAAGTCCAGTTAACACATGCAGTATAAATTTTTAAAGTTATTTGAAGCATATCTGGGTCTCAATAAATCTTGGATTGGTGACAAGTTTTGCAACATTTTTTTTTCTTGGCTAATTAGCATCACTAAGGTATGCATGTCTGATTGTTTTTTATACTAGTACCTTGCTTTACAAACACATCAACAGAAAACCAGCCAGAACATGTTTTTTTTTTCTTGTTTTTTTTTTATCAGGATAGAAGGACATTTTCCAATGATTGATCTGGTATTTGGTTCCATTTAATGCTTAAAGGGACCCTCCAGGTTGGATATGACCCATGTTTAATGCTAGATACATATAGTGTACTGAACCTTTAAGGAACCTTTATATTTGAAGCTATCTTCGTAGTCCATCCAGTGACATCATGTGCCAGTATGAAATACCATGTTAATTTAAAATTAGTTATATTAAAAAGAAAAAATACCTATTGATAAGTCCCAATATGCGTTGGTCAGTTTGGGTAGTTCCAGTTCTACCCTGGGCTTGGACCCAATAGACAAAATTTTGAAAGAAAATTAGATCCCTACAAGGGATACCAAAAACTGGTATTTATAATGAACAATGTAGCTTCTATGGAGATTTATAATATGCTACAGGCCTCTCCATAGAAGCTACAGTGTTCATTATAAATACCAATAATTGGGATTCCCTAGTAGGGATCTCATCATGTTCATTTAACATTGGTCGAGGTAAGTAGTCCTGTTGGTGCTAAGGGAGAGAGGCATGACATTTTAATATAGTGGTTTTTAAGAATAGGCTTGTAAAAAAAAAAAAAATATATATATATATATATATATATATATATATATATATATAATATACACACACTAACTTTTGAGGTTACTGAGATTTCTGGAATCGTTAGGTTTTGCAGCTTCTGCAGTGGGATTTGACAAAACAAAAATGATTTGGCCAATCATGATTTATACAATACAGGTACTGCACTTTCAGGCTACATAGTAAAGGAACACTATAGTGATTGGAATAGAAACCATTGAGTGTTGCAGTAGCCATTTAGATATCATACCCATACAAATGTATCTCTATGGCGGTGTGCAGTGGTGAATGTTAGTCCTGCATGACTAAACTCCGGAATCCTATTAGAGGCTGTCCAATGTCTTAGGCGGCAGTGTAAACACTACCTTTTCTCTGAAAAGGTAGTATTTACAAAGCTCAACATGTAGGGACAGGCTGCATGTCCCAGAAGCTGGAGTGGTTCTGGTTCCTATAGCGTCCCTGTAAAACACACACACCTTTAGGTAGGTTGGGTAGCACGGAGTATCTGCAATCCTGAAACGGACATGGGACTACATCTCCTACGATCAGTCTGAAGCTGATGCATGTTGAAACGCTGTAGATAGTGTCACAATTTTACAGCAGGGTTTTAAAAACCACATGCTTTTATGCTAATCTTGCTTCACAACATAAACTGACCACAATGCAGATACAACAACCGCAATGTTTAAACATTTTACATTTACTCCGTCTTAATCCCCAGGGGAGGGCCGTTTGACTAATAAAGAAAGTAATTAGAAAACACATGTTAAACTACTTCATTCACAGAGACTAGACTAATCCTTCAATTTAAAGGAACTTTATTTTCTCTCTATAAGAAAGCATTGGGGTAAAAATTGATCTAATTATTAATGCATTTTAAGCAACAAAAAATCTTTATCTGATGGGCTGAGTGCTACTGAAATTCTTATGATGCCATGACAAGTGCACAATGTGAGCAACTTGAAGCTAACCAGCATTTTATGTCTAAGGGGTGAGTGCTTCTGATTTGTAATTGAGCACACTTTGATTTGGTGATTGTTAAACCAGCAGGTTACTGAGAGTTGCTCTGCTACAGAGAATGTTTAATGCAGAGGCGCTTCACGATATCCTAGATCCAATGGTCTCTCTTTTCCAGTTTGATAAGAGGATAGAATCAAGATGCAGGATAATGTATTTTCTTGATGATATATTCTTATTGTTTATGCCTGGAGCATCCTTTTTATTATAAACTAGAAAAGCTACAAGTTCTGGGGAAACTGTGTGAAGTGTTCTTGCCTCCACCAATAGTCTACAACTGGAGTGGGCGGAGTAACTGGGTGGAGTGGCTGGAGTAACTGTGGAAAGGTTGGAGTGTGGTTCACTCACTCTACAGCAAGGGCAGAGAAGAGCTTTCAAATCCCTCGAACATTCCACCAACAGGAACTAATAGATTTCAAATAGGGCAGAGAAGAGCAGTTAAAAACAAACTGCTCACTTGACTGGCGGTTGCCATCTTCAAAATCCTACAGCGAAGAGCCTTATATTGTGAGAATCACAAGACCCAGACCTACATTTTGATGCATTGTATGTCTCTGAGATATTAAAAATGAAGGCACAGTCGCAGTTTAGATATTGCACTTCAAATTTGAGGTGGCTAGAGTGGAGTTTCAATGAATGTCAATGGACGGCGTGAGTTGCAAACAAATTGTCATATTGTGAAAACTATCAGGACTATGGCTTAGCCGTGGACATGTTTAGTGGCAGCAGGGATAGCTGAATGTTTTGATATAAGATTTGTGTAGGTGGGCTTGAAAATGAGGGAGTGGTGGCAGTTTAGAAATCATGTCCTGATTTTTCAGCTTTTGTCAGCTCCCACCTAGTTTTGAACATTTCGCCATTCATTCCTATGGGGCCAATTTCGCCACAAAAACATTTCGTGTACCATTCGGCAAAACGTTCCACAAAGTAATAGCACACCAATCGGGAAAAATCCGCACATTTCGGTATATTACTGTCTATGTAGTGTAAAACCTGTGGGAGGAGTTAGGGTGGTAAATTTGGCTATAAGAATAATATATATGTGAGATAATATTAAGTAGTCTTGCTATGCAAGAACACTTAATAAACACACCCAAAAAAAAATTGCACCAGCCCTCTGCCTTTCCCCAGTGATGTCACAGAGGAGGCATTGCCTCCTCTGCAATGGTCAATTGGGATCTAATGCGCATGCACACCAAGCACTGTGCATTCAAACTTTTCCACAAGAAAGCATTGAATCAATGCTTGCCTATGGAGCTTCTGTGTCAAGGGACCGGGTTTTACTCTGTTAGCGCAGTGGAAGCACCTCTAGTGCCAGTCATAGGGACATTTAGAAGAGGGTTTAACCGTGCAATGTAAACATTGTAAGTTCGTGGACTGCAAAGTTTTACATTGCAGGGTTAAGCTGACTATAGTGTCCCTTTTAATAGACGTTTGAAGAATATTGCATGCAAACAGTCAGTATCACAAGTTCTGAAAATCTTAACCATATGCCTCGATTTACTCCATGACCTTCACCTTGTATATCTTGAATTACCTGCCTTTTACTCATGTTACAGGCCGTGATCTATCTATCTACCTCACAATACTGCAATATACACTGAACTTGCAAGTGTTGAAAGATGGCCTTTTCTGAGCACCGCATTCCACCCTTTGTTACATTCATGCACCTATCTGTTAAAATGCCAAGAATGTCTGCAAACCTGGAGGAAAACACCTTTTCTATATATAAAAAAAAATCTAGAGCTGGTAATGACAGTACTTTTGAGAGATAAAGAATATTTATAACACTGCTGAGGCTGGGTACTATTTTATATTGGCCTTTTTAGGGCAAAGAAAATAAAAAAGAAAACACATAAAACTGAACACAAGTTGTGTTAAAGAGATCATTAGTTGAATTTGCCTTTAATTTTTTTTTTCTTCTCAGTATTGAACCATACAATCATACTGTATACACGTGATCACATTGTGGTTAACAGTTTGTTTCTGGTCTTGGGTCTCATTGGGACTGCAATTACATGTAAGAAGGATGAAGATGCCTTGTGGTATTCCCTGACTGCTGATAAAGCTATGCCTAATGTTCTAAAACAAATAAAAAAAAAAAAAATACCTATGGTCAAGGGCCTTTCTGTGTTTCATGTCTGTTACTTGCTTGTAAAATAATTAAATTCTTAAAGGATGTATTTACATGATGTGATATGAATTAGGCTACCCAGACCACTTCAGCTCAATTAAAGGGACACTATAGTCACCTGAACAACTACAGCTTAATGTATTTGTTCAGGTGAGATCTATAGCTCCCTGCAGGCAATCTAATGTAAACACTGTATTTTCAGAGAAAATACAGTGTTTACATTGATTGATAGGAATACCTCCAGTGGCAGTCACTCAGACGGTCACCAGAGGGACTTCCTATCATGCAGGGCCCTAAAAAGGCCCTGTACACGTCAGACGTATTAAGATACGTCTGACGTGTGCAGGAGAGAGAAAAGGCACTGTGTGCGCGCCTTCTCTCTCCAGCCTGTCAGAGAGGAGAGGGGCAGGCAAAAACCACGAGCTGAGCTGTCAGTCAGCTCAGCTCGCGGCCGCGCGCATGCGCAGTAGTGCGCTCAGGACTTCAGAGGGCGCACAAGGGAGCAATGACTCTTCTCTCAGAGAAGTGTCCTATTGGGCCCCGTGATTTCGTCATTTTGACGAAAAAGGGGGTGGGGCATGGCTGGGAGCTTGGCACTGGAACGGAGGTAAGTTTTTAATATAAAAAAAGCATCGAAAATGATTTTTTATATTTTAAAGTACATATAAAAGCAAGAAGGAAGGCTGGAGGACCTGTCTTTCTTGCTTTTATATGTAGACTATAGAGTCCCTTTCAGTGGTCTGGGTGCCAGGTCCCTCTAGTCTAGAGTTAACCGTGTCTGCTGTAAACATAGCAGTTAGTATGTTTACATTAGGGTTAATCCAGCCTCTAGTGGCTCTAGTTTCATTGACAGCCGCTCGAGGCGCTTCCGCGCTTCTCACTGTGATTTTCACATTGAGAAGACGCCAGCGTCCATAGGAAAGCATTGAGAATTTGCGTGTGGCTCTTGCCGCGCATGCAGCGGAAGAGGGAGGAGAGTGCCCAGCGCTGGAGAAAGGTAAGTGTTTAACCCCTTCCTCCTCCTAGAGCTCGGCGGGAGGGGGGGGGACCTATTAATACTATAGTGCCAGGAAAAAAAAAAAGTTTGTTTTCCTGGCACTATAGTGGTCCTTTAATAATACTGAGTATAGCGCATTAAAATTGGGGCCTCCACTCGCCTATACTGACCCTTTAAAAGCCCATTAGTCTAATGAACAGTTGATAAGTATTAACCTGCTTCACAAGAAACGTCTACAAGTGGATTTATTTCCTAATTTTACTAGTTTGATTTAATCATGACGCACAGTTGTTGAGGACTTCTCTTCTGCTTTTAATACATACAGATCCTGTTGATATTACTGTAGCCCGATTAGATTTGTATTTTTTTTTATACGAGAAGAACACATGTTCTATATGTTTCAATAACCAAATATTGTTTTACGTTTACTTGCATAGGGCCCACTTGATTTCTATAGTCACAGTTTAGCTTTAGTACTCTTCTTGAAAGATCTTCTCAGGTGCATACTATTTAACAGATGCTCACTTCTTTGTGTACCATTTCCCAATCGTCACACACCGATACAAGGTAAGTACTTAATAGACCCAACAAAGTCTTCAGCTGTAAGAAAGCCATTGTTTTATGAGGATTGTAACACATGGCCCACAGATTCATCAAGTATTCTCTTGGTGAAATTAAATAAAATTCATAAGCACACAATTTTGACAATAAACTTTAAGAAACTTTATATTGAAATAGAACATTTCTTACCGGTATGTTGAGTCTGAGGTACCAGACAGACATGGTAGCAGGCTAGTGCTGTATCTAATAAGCCTACAGAATATGTTGGCACTATATGAATTATTAAATACAATTTAAATAGCATCTTCTCACATTATAAATCCAATTTCACTGGGCTGCTTGGACCATAGGTTAGTTATTTGCATGTGTGTCTTGGCAATATTGACCTAATGGGACACTATAGTCACCAGAACCACTACAGCTTAAAGAGACACTCCAGGCACCCAGACCACTTCTGCCTATTAGAGTGGTCTGGGTGCCAACTCCCTCTACTTTTAACCCTGCGACTGTAATTATTGCAGTTTTTTGTTTTTTTTATAAACTGCAATAATTACCTTGCAGGGTTAACTCCACCTCTAGTGGCTGTCTATTAGACAGCCACTAGAGGGCACTTCCTGGTTCCTAGCTATGTGAGAACCTCTAGCGTCGCTCATTTCCCCCATAGGAAAGTATTGAAATACATTTTCAATGCTTTCCTATAGGGAGCGCTAGTGCACATTCGCTGCGTTGTCACGCATGCGCATTAGGTCTCCCTGGCCCACCGGCCAACGCAGTCAGAAGGAGGAGCAGCGCGGAGGAGGAGGAATCAGCGCCGAGTGACAGTCGCTGCCTCAGGTAAGTTACTGAAGGGTTTTTCACCCCTTCAGCAACTGGGGGGTGGGAGGGAGAGGGAACCTGCAGTGCCAAGAAAACGGATTGTTTTCCTGGCACTGGAGTTTCCCTTTAATGTAGTGGTTCTGGTGTCTATAGCCTGTCCCTGCAGGCTGAACACTTTAAACTCTGCCTTTTCATCCAGATGGCATTCAGAGTCTCCACACTTTGCATGGAGATGCTGATTATTCCTCATAGAGATGCATAGATTTAATGCATCTTTATGATGAGATGCAGATTGGCGCAGCATGACATTTTGCGACGGTATAGCCTAATGCTTTCATAAGGGAAACTATAGTTTTAGGAATACAGCTTTGCAACACTATTGTTCCTATAAGCAACATGGACCAAACTGATCAAAATGGAAGTGTACAGACAATTCACAGTGAAAAAAAAAAATCCACAGACCGTAAATAAAAACTTCCTACATTACTTGTTATCCATTTTTTTTCTGTAAGTCATTAAATCCTAGATTATACAAACAACTGCTCATATTAGGTAGGTGGTGTAAGTTTCAAAAATAATTTCCCACAATTCATACCGCTTTCCCCATAAAGACCAGTAAGGGTTGAGCCAAAAATGATACATAGCTGATTTGGGCAAATTTTTCCTGTTCCAACTAGTGTTAGCCTGAAGTTTAAAATTCCCCTTCAACACCCAACGATTTGCACTTCAGTAAATAACCATGAGAATATTAATGGAAAAACTGCCTATAGATTAAGTTGGAAAGTCACAGAAATTCCAGGGCAGTCAAAACATACATTTTCGACGAACTCACGAGAACTGCAAAACTAGAATATTAATTAATTTCTTGGTGCCTCACTATTTCCCATCAGCTTTTATTGGCAAAAATGCATTGTCTATGAAGTATAAAGATGTACAATGCTGAAAACCCCCAAGTAACAAATATGCTTTGATTGGTGAGGCTTATAAAAGACGTACCCATGCTTAACATATGTTCCTGAAGAACCCGAGTTTAAGAGGATGAAATGCCAAGAATATATTAAATGAAAATGGCCATGTTTTATGTGCGTATAACCACAAATGGAGAATGAATAGCAGTAAAGTTATATTGTCTGACGCTCTACTGAGTACATGCGCAGAAATACTACTGCCCAATTGCTTATGTACTAGGCTAAAGGGGGAAGGAACAGTCTGATAAGACATTGAACACGAAATCCTTCATCTGATATATATTTATAAATAAGGGGGGGGGGAAAAAAAAGCTATTTGTTTAGCAGTCACACCTGTTATGTGGAACAGGGCAATTGAACTAGGCCCAGGCTGCTAGGAGAGGGACAGTGGCCTTACAACACTCAAAAACACCAAAGCAAGGCTTACAGTGATAGCATTGTACCGGCTTTCCTTATAAATCCATTTACTCTATAAAATACTTAGATTTATTTTTAATTCCTATTTAAATGGTGAGGTATTACAAACATACTTAGCCTGTGTTATATTATATATAACATTTTGTTTGTTTGTTTTTTTTTTTTTAAGGGGTTTCAATCAGAAATCTTAGGACCTCTTCCAATCCCCCCAGGAAAACACACAGAGAAATCTATACATATTGGTTTTACACTCCTTCCAGGCTCCCTACCATGTGCGTGAAAGGGAAGGTCTTCACTGGAGAGTGGTGACAGCCCCTCTTACTCTCCCATGCAACAGATCTAGAGCACGGGGACGGAAGAACATTGGCATTCATTCAACACTGATGTGTGCAAGTAAAGAGGGAACCATCCAGCTATTCAATGCGATATGAGAAGGATCGATATTTCATTATTTTTGAGCACTCGTACACTCATGGAGGCCTTGCTTTATATTGCCTCTAGTTTAACACACTGCTAAATCTGCACAATTAAAACCAAAAAATTCAACCAAAAATTGTGTTTTATTTATAACCAGTTAGTCCTAACACTTTTCACTAGAAATTTCTGTAGCAAATGGCCAGGTCTATGAATACTAAACGGTTATAGTTTGTAATGGCTATATAAATAAGCATCTGTATCAATACATGTACACTGAACGGAACACGGCCTTGAGTGAATTACAAAGTTCTAAAAAAAGGAACTGAGCCATAGCCTGAAACATAGTTAGATGTGATGAGTCTATTATTTTTTTTTTCTTTTTACACACACACACACACAAAAGTGTCTCTTGCAAGTGGACAGAATTTGTCTCAAAGCGGTTGGGTCTCAGAAATCCCTTTGATTCCTATGCATCGATGAATCCCTTCACCCCTAGCTTGGGGCCCAACTATGTGGTTTATTGCCAAATGCATCCCAACAGGTGATCGTTCAATCCATTTCTACAAAAGTAAAGAAAAGGAAATGGTTAATCCCTTTTACTGGCAAAAGAGTAGACAATTGTAATAAAACCAAGCTATTATTCCAGCAAAATCTCTCGCAATTTATATGCGCTACATCAAAGTTAATGAAAGAGTGAAGGCATATGAAGAGAGCATGACTGTGCTGCTTGTTAAAGACTCAATATATACCCAGTAGTCATTGAATAGTATCATTTTAGTCCTACAAATGTGTATGCAAATCTTCCATTGTCTGTAAGGATGTTCTGCAGTGTATACAAAGAGTAGCATAGTACTGTAGGAGCCCTGCAGCAACTACTTCCTGTTTTCAAATCTACCCAGAAGGGAGACAGTGTCTGGTGGGAAATATTTTTCTACTCCGAGGGGGCTTGCCCTTTGCAAAGGTTAAATGACAGCTGGGCACCAGCAGTTAACCCCTTAAGGACCAAACTTCTTGAATAAAAGGGACTCATGACATGTCACACACATCATGTGTCCTTAAGGGGTTAAAACCTCTTCAGTGAGCATAGAAGTCAGCTACTTTCCATAGGCACTGCAACACTGAGTACTTCAAAGTCTTTAAGGAACACACTAGGTGCCTCCCAGACAGGCTGGCAGACATTTTGTAGCGACAGATCAAGAGTAAGTTCCCCTCTCTCCCTAAATATGAAGAGAAATGAAAAAAAGGCAAGTATGAATCACGATACAAATTAAAGTATGTTTCCCCTAATTTCCCTGCAATTAAGTTTTAAACAATGTATTATATGATTATACTCTGAAAGCAAATTACTGGCATGTTGCAGAAGTGGTAAGTACATTTAAAGCCCGGCAAGCCGCATATGACACCTTGAAATTCTGAGTCTTGGTTAGTTCTTGCAAGCCTTCTGTGAGAACAGCTGCACTTCAACTTCAAGAGCAACACTAGCTAACTACCTACCGGCTGATGATACACTCAAACGCCCAGACCCAACCAGTAATGATGGCGGGTGCTGAAAGTAATTCCACTAGCAGCAGGATTGCAACTTAACTGGGGAAAGGCTGATGAGCTCTATTGGTGCATTATAAAAGTCCTGGAGAAAGGGGGTATTAAATCCTGTACATACATCCAAGCAAAGGAAAATAAGGATGGAAAATAAGTTAAATGGATTTGTATGGTTTCATATAATACACTTAAATAATAAACACTACTTTTGGCTCTTATTAGCAATGTTTGCCTTGGGATAGATACATGTCAGGATGGGTGTACAGAAATTGAAGGCACTCTGCACAGGGGAGCTTAAATATTTAGTAAACAAACTAAAAAACAAACTAAAAAAGAAAAAAGTGACAGTGTACAGAGAACCGTTTCTTTTTATGGCCGAAAAATCCCCTTTAAAACGATAATTGAGAGTTTGCATAATAGCTTCGTCCACAAGAAGTAGCGGCCTTGTGGTATCAGGGAGAAAATGTATTTTACTAAAGCTGCATTCATACACAGCTGCAATGACCTATTTGTGAATAAAAATGAACCAATCTAGCTGCCTTCGCAAACAAAACTACTGAAACCAAAGAGGGACCGAAGAATCTAAAAGTACATCTGCAGCAGTATATCCTAAGACTATTCTCACATTTTTTTAAAATGTCATACTTTCAAGTACTTTTTCTTCATGTTTTCCATAGTGCAAGAAAGTGGAGATGGCAGTGGGAACATTTTAAAGTAAACTTGTGGGTCTTTGGTTTACACTCTGTGCATCTTTCAAACATTACATTCACTCAGGATAACCCCCCAAAAAAAACACATTAAATTGCACAACACCCCGAGCAGTATACAAAAAGAAAAGTCCTGCGCTTACCTCCCATCACTCCTGGGCGGCGGCAACAACCACAGTACACATCAGCTCCAATACATAAAGTAAAAACCAAAGAGAGAAAAAAAAAAAAGTTACCTGTGCTCTCTGCTTAATCCCTATGTATATTTAGACAAATGGAGGTCATTTAGTTACTCCAATGGCCATTAGAGGGAATGCCTGTCTGCCATCGTCAAGGCAGACCCCCCCTAGACTTTTTTTTTTTATTTACCTTTTGTATCAAACAGCTAGGTTACAATGCTGCAGCCTATCCCATGTGTTCCCTGTTAAGGGTTAAAATAAATTATATAGGGGTGTATATAAAAAATACCCCTTTCTGTCTCATTTGAGATATCTTTGCCAGAAGCTCAAGGAAGCGAGGTGAAGGGTCAGTGTAGGACCCGCTTAGGGGGGTCTGCCTTGACGTTGGCAGGCGGGCAGTCCCTCCAGTGGCCACTGGAGTAACTAAATGACCTCCATTTGTTTAAAAATACATAGGGATTAAGGAGAGAGAGCACAGGTAACTTTTTTCTTTGGTTTTTACTCCGAGCACTATAACCACTACAGCACACTGCTGATCTTACTGCAACTCGCTCAAACAAAAAAATTAAATGGAGGCGTGTATGGCGTTGTATTATGCTTGCGTTATTTATGTGTGCTGCAGTTTCTTTGTAACGTATTTATGTGTATGTGGGCTGTTATATTGTATAGGTTTATGAATAGTTTGTAATATGGTGTATGATACCTATGAATGTGGGCTATCGTGTGGAATTGTGTGTGCGAAAGATATGTCACATTGTGTGTTTGGTGGCGTTTGTATGTGAGGCTGCTTGTGGTGGTGTGTGCGTGAATGCAGGTTGTCCGTGGTGTTGCTTGGCCGCTGCTACCTCTGCCTCCATTGCCGGGGGAAAATCTAAAGCTCCTAATAGAAGAGCATTGGTAACCTAATGAACATGCGTGGCAAGCGCTTCATTTGCATTCAAACTTTCGCCTATGGTGGCTTCCGCATCACGTGACAGTTTTACTCTGTCAGTGCAGCTAAAGCTCCTCTAGTGACTGTCATACTACAGCTATTAGAGGTGGACATAACCCTGACACTAAACACTGCAATTTCCTTTTAACCCTGCAATGTAAAACACTGCAGCTTTGGTTTTTTTTTTAGACATGGAAACTGCACCTAGATCACTTCACTGAGATGAAATGGTTTGGGTAACAATAGTATCTCTTTAAGGTCTTTTTTTTAGTTTCCAATGTTTTGTCATTTTGACTTCAGTCTCAACAGGATAGACATGTCTCCTATAAAGTCTCTGGTAAATGGCAAGGTTCTGAAAAGGAACACATACAGCCTATTTCATCATACGGCTTTGCCTCATGAACTTCTTACATCTACTGATATTCTTCAGAACAATTCCCTGACCTCCTTGATATGCCAAGACTTTGAGAAGCTTTACAATTTCTCTGGAAATTACTCAGGCAGGGCTATATAAACTAACATTTAAAAAAAATAAATAAATAAATAAATAAATAAAAGTATGAATAACCACACCATTTCAATGTGGGCAGATGTTCTCATTATGCAACGCCAATAATTAGAAGCACTCAAACTCTTTAGTATAAATAACAGCCCAGGAGAGGGACTTTAGACCCCCTACAGATTTCACTGACTGGCAGGACATGTGTGATGTGATATCCTCTATGTCCATCTGTCTCAAGCATAAATAAAATATGTTAAAGCTTTTTTGAGGGTACAACTACATAAAAAGGGGCCATCTCCCATTTAGCAGCTGGTGGAAGCAAGGTGGAGGCACGGAAAAGTACATTCTCTCCTGGTGGGTGTTACCAGAGCTACATGTCAAAAATGTTCTCAAAATGTTATTTAACAGTCAATTCTGCAAAACCATTTTTTCTTTGGGTGGGGGTTCTCACCATAACCTCTGGAAGCAGGAAAAAAATAATAAGTTGGTGGACCCCGATGGGATGGAGTTACTAGCCATACAATTACTCTTAACACATCTTATTCACCATTTTTCATTTAACTTTGCTTAGCAATCCTCTCTCTTCATCCCAGTCACCCTTTATCATGTTCTCTTCCTGGGCTCCCATTTCCCTAATTTTTTTTTTTATTTTTTTTTAAACCTCTCTCTCTCTCACTCTCTAACTACCTTGATGGCCAGACTTTGTTTCAAGTTTATAATTAAAAGGACACATTTTGACTGCTCAATAACAGGTCAAATAAGTAGCCAACCATTTTATTGAACATGCTTTATATATGATGATAGTCCAATAATAATGGACTACGCAAGCCTCCTGTTTTTCTATAGGAGGATGCAACCTTGCCCGTTAAGAGACCTTTATTATGGTTACGATAAGCTCTGGCTCATCCTTCCTATTCAAAAATCTTTTTATATCTATTTAAATTCTACCAACTATGTTCTACAGTTCGTACTTTGGTCTTTTCAAATTTATTATACTAGCATTTTGCTTCTATGTATTGAACATTAAAAAAAACATAGAAAAGAAAGGTTTACATTATTTTTGTAGTTTGAGGTCTTTGTGTAAGTGAACACACACCAAAAAGGTATATCTTACCAGACAAGATGCTGGACTGTCTGAGTGGAATTAGAGCAGATTTCATCAATGCCCGACTCCAGATGTTCACTGCTCTCATGCGCCTCCAAAACCCTATCACAAGTTTCTTCTTGTGTGACTGACTTGTCCAGACAATCAGACGGAGGGTCAGCAATGGCTACATCTGCATCTTTGCTTTCCTCCCGTCTATCGGCAAACCAGGCTATCACTTCCTCTTTAGTCATCTCTGTTTTGTCACAGAGATCCTTAATGTCATCATCACAAAGTCTGCGGTGCTGCTCAAAATATTCCATGAGTGGGTGGCAAGAGACAGTTTGTGTATCCACCCCACCTTTATAGCGTTCGTACCACCTTAACTGACCGTTTTTTAAAGAATACCTAGAGTCCCCAAACCAACGCACAAGGTCAGCACGCGGCAATCTGGTTTCTTCTGCTAGCTCATCGTATTCCTTATTTGTAGGCCATTGTGTCCTAACAAATGTCTGCTTCAAAAGGTCTCGTTGATTTGCAGTTTTTTTAGCATGTTTATTTTTCACAGGAGTGGATGATCTACTGCTCCCATCAGTTGACATACTGCTTTCATCAATGTTTGGGTTCTCCATGTTGTCACTGGACTCTGTGACACGGAGATCCTTGAGGTTAATTTTGATTGGGTTTACTTTTCTCTCATTGGACACTGGGGAGCTATTTTCAGCTGCTGAGGTCTTCTGGCAGACAGATGCACTTAAATCTGTAGAGTTCTCACCTTCAACCTCTTCTATCTCTTCTTCCTCCTCCTCTTCTAGTTCTTCTTCCTCCTCCTCCTTAACCTTCTTATTCTCTTCAGCTAGTTTCTTGCGTTTCTCAGAGAACCAGCTGTCTATTTCACGTCTGGTCATTTTGGTCTCACTCCTTAAACGATTAACTTCTTCATCTGAAGGAAAGTTGTTTAGAAAGAAGCTGCTTTCCAGAGCTCTGAGCTGTTCAGGAGCTCTTTCTTTGTATTTGGTGGGAGTAAAGTCTGGTGTCTGATTCCATTGGGACTGTCTCCTTGATGTGTGTGACGGAGTGTGACCAGTTAAAGGCAATGCATAATCCATATCTGGTTCTTTTATCATTGAAAACATTGCATCAGACGGGCTGTCAACCATACGATCACTGTTTTCCCCTGTGGCTGCCTTGTTACGCCAATGATACCTCTTATCACTAAACCATTTCCTAACATCCCTTGTAGTGAGTCCTGTAAGTCTTGTCAACCTTGTAACCTCAGTTTGTGTTGGGAATTGATTTCTACAAAAGCTGTTCTTGAGAGCACTAAGTTGCTGTCTAGACTTTTTGCTCCTGGACAAATTGGAGTCGAAAAAGCTTTCAGAAGCCATACTGGTAGAAGGAGATGTTGCAGTTGCAGGTTGAGAGGCACTGACAGCCTTGCTAGCTGGTGATGCAACTCTGGCTTGGGTGGTGGTGAGAGAGGTTGGAAGAGATGTTACTGTCAATGACACAGGAGTTCTTTGAATTCCATTTGTAATGATAGGTTGAGTTACAAGCAAACCACTTGCTCCTTGTGGCTGACTAACTATCTGACCAGGCAGAGCTGCCTGAAGAAGATGCTGGACATTACTGGCATTGGTTACGAGCGGAGCATTCAGAACAGTTATTGTTGGCTGATGCATGGGTTGTGGGATGGACTGAATAACAGTGTTGAACATTTTTTTCCTGGAGTCCTCGATTTCTTCAGGTGACCAGCTAATACCTTGTTTCAGTCTTTGTGCAGTAAACCAGATTTTTATTTGCTCTTCTGGGTATTTTGTTACCACTGTTAAATAGCAAAGTTCTGCTTTCGTAGGATAGGGGAACTTGGTGAAAGAGTTTTTCAAGAAACAGTTTGAATCCATGGATATATTGTACGTCGGAATGCTGCTAAGAGGAATCATTACTTTAGGGAGAGATTTTGAACTGGGAAGCTGGGAGCTCTGCACAGAGTGTTGATTTTTCTGCATAGCAGAAGGTTTAGCCAACACAGGTGCTATTATGGTTGGAATCTTTGGCTGAATCACTGGCTGTGAAGTATTTATTGATACAAATTGAGTCACCCCAGTTGGCAAGACAGTTCCTAAAATGGAACCATTTACAATTGAAGAGGAATTAACCAGGTTTGTAGAGGCCTTAGTTGCTGTTGCAGATCCGTTTCTGGAAGCAGCGTGACTTTTTTTCTCCACCTTATCAGGTGCTAGATTGAGGTTATCTTTTATCGTGACAATTTTTTTAGTTTCAGCCTTGTTTTTCATGATTTTCATTATAGGGGCTTTAGTGATGGTAGTTTCGGAATACTCATTTACGCACTGATTAGTACGCTGCTCTGTCATCTCCTGGTCATGGTTTTGATCCCCCACACTTTGCTCGACGACAGTGTACCTTACATGCTTGGCCACACTCCAAGTCAGTCCTGCATCTCCTGCATGGCACTCGGCATTGTGAGCTTCAAGTTCTTTGGGGTCTTTTACCAAAAAGCTACATGTAATACAGACGTAAGAGGGATCTTCTCTGAAGTCCAAATGCTTGGTATTCATGTGTTCAACAAATTTATTTGTCTCTTGAGATCCGAAATTGCAGTATTTACAAAAGAAACTATCCCCATTTACATTTTGATGCCCATTAGAAAGTAAATCATTACAGTTCATTAAATCTGTTACAAGCTGATCTGGAGCTTGGTCTTTGGCAGTAGAGTCTGTACCCCCCTCTAGAGTTAGAGTCTTAAGAGGTATCATGCAAGGAGTAGTAGACTTTCTTTTGCTGGCCATGGCTACAGTTCTGTCAGTGTTATGTTTTTTGGAAAAATCAAACTGTGTTTCATGTGGTTAAACTCAAGAATTCTCACTTCTCTGCAATGTCTGAAATTCTTCAGTTACAACATGATCCCTCCACCTAACGCCAGAATGGTCACTTGGAGACCTGAAAAAACAAAAACAAAAAACAACTGTAAAAACGGTTAAGTTTGTTCAGATATGCTTTAACAAGAAATTATAACGAAGTGAAGAAAATGTATTTAAACTGCATGGGGTTGACAAGATTGCCACACCGCCTTATATTACTGCTGAATCTATACAGACCTCAGGTTTAGAGTAGTTTCTAACAGAGCACAGATCTAACAACAGAGGTTCTTAAATCACAAAAGATATGTGCAGTGTGGCCATGCAACATATAAAATGTATTTGTTCAATACACCACTTTCCTGACTCCTAAAAATATACATATGTATTCAAGGACTACGGGGAGAATGCAGTGGTTCAGAGCTCCAAGATCATCAGTAGAGTTATGGTCTGAGTGAGGAGACAAAAATTCATACATCATGTTGCCTCTAACATTATATGTACATGTATGTTATCCCTTTTTATTATTCAATTCCTTAAAATAATGCATCCAGTGATCCGGGGAAAGAACAAAAAAAAAAAAAATTACATTACAGCAGCAGAGCTAAAAAACCTTGTGACTATTCGTACAGCCAGGAAAAATATCTACGAACAATCTTAAGCTGTTCTGCCTGCAATTTGTTGGCAGCACAGCAAGCATGCTATAAAATAAAAACAAGGTCCAAAGTTCATTTGCTAGATTAACTGTTCTATGTGCAAGCCTCATTAAGAGGCTACAGAAACAATACTGTACGTAGTCTGGTAGGAAAATAGTGGACTAATCCACCCCTTCCCCTCCCCGTTATACCTCCTGTTTGATATTACTACATGCTCGATATTTGTCTGCTCTCTCCCCTGTGGGGGTATTGTGGGTAATGGAACATGTGCAGGCCTTATAAATATCACCAAACATTACTTGCCATTTACAGAAAGTAATCTTTTCTAAAGCTCTTCTTTCTACAAAAGTTTTTTTTTTTGTATATTGGAATGTTTTTTTCTTAAAATGCCACCTATACTAATGACGGCTACACAGATTCAGCCTCCATGCAGGCATTGCTGGTCAGAGAACAGGGTACTCTGATACTGAGCCATAAGAAAAGATATATTGGCTGAAAAAAAAAAGTAAAGAAACAAGACGATTAGGTTCATGGTAGATACCAATCAATCTCAGTAAATGTGCAGGATTGTTTTTTTAATCATATCCTCAGAGTCAGTATTACAGAGCATTCACTCCCTCAGAGCCTTCTAAAAGGGCACAGGAAAATCAAATGGTTACCAAGTAACTGTTGCAGCAAGAAAAAACAAAGTAATATACTACTTAAAGGAACAGTGGCAACACAACCAAAATGTATTTGATACCAACTAGCACAAAGCTACTCCGCAAGCTAGCTACCACAAAGCACCTACACAAACCAGATAACAAAAAAATATCTACACAAACCAGTTAACACAAAACAACTACGCAAAGCAACTAACACAAAACAACTACGCAAAGCAACTAACACAAAACAACTACGCAAAGCAACTAACACAAAACAACTACGCAAACCAACTAACACAAAACAACTACGCAAACCAACTAACACAAAACAACTACGCAAACCAACTAACACAAAACAACTACGCAAACCAATTACAACAGGACAACCACACAGACCCATATCACACCAGGTTACACCCGCCCAGTCAATGTATCTTGAAGGACGCACCTGCTTAATTAAACTAACTACACATGTTCAATTTACCCGTTTCAATGTTAACGCCTCTGCTTAGGCGCCATATGCTTTTACAATACCATGTTTGAATTCCACAAATACAATGTGATGACAATAAAAAAAGATTTAAAACAAAATGTATCTGATAGGATTTGGCATTATTCATATTCATGAGGCTTATTGGGTGAGAATTGACAGGAATTTAAAGTGAATTTTAAATGTAAGGCCAAAGAAGCCAAACTGAACGAAGTCTTACAAAAAGAAAAAACAAACACTGCCGTTCAGCGTCTCCACGCACTGCATTGGGATGCAGAATTTTCCTCATAGAGATGCAATGATCCCAAAAACTTTTTTGGCCCTGCCCCCATGCCGATTCTAGCCAATCCAATGCTTTCCCCATTGTAAAGCATTGGATTGGCTAAAAATCTGCAATTCTGATGAGGTTACCAAGGGGGCGGGGCCAGTGACAGCAGACCCACGCGGCGCTGAAAATAAGAGGAGTTTTCACCTTTTCCAAGAGGTTTAAGGGGAAGGGCAAGCCACCTAAATGTTTGTGATCCTGAACCTATAGTGTTCGTTCTCCACTGGCCACTCCTGAGATGGCTTCTAGAGGTGCTTCCTGGGGCAGTGCTGCAGTGTGACATTCAGTGTCTCTACCCTCTGCATGGAGACACCGACCTTTCCTCATGGAGATGCACTGATTCAATGCATCTCAGTGAGGATATGTTGATTGGCCAGTGCTGGCTAGCCCCTGATCTGTCTTCTTGTCAGTCTTAGCCAATCAATGCTTTCTTATGTGAAAACAAACACTTCTGATGTTAGCCAAGCAGGCAGATCAAGTGCAGACCTAGCAGCAGCAGACTGGTACTTCATACGGAGATTAAAAAATAAAAATATTTTCTATCAAAATTTGATGAAAAGATTATTTTATTAAAAATAATTTTGAGGTGACAGTTGTCATAAGTTGTGTTGGCACCCAGAGTGTGCCAGACGTGGTGACAAATTCATCACAAAGTGCATAAGTGGTAATGGAGTATCCTGTACAACAGTTATCACAAAGGGATTAAAAGGCAATTTTAGCAGTTTAATTTTTTTATTTTTTTATTAATACACACTGACACAATGACTATAAAATCAATATTTGCAAGCACGAAGGGATCTTATCTTTAAAAAAAATAAAAATAGGGGGCGGAGCCTAGCAGCGCATCCGAATAGACGCCATTTTCACAGCTCTGAGCGCTGAAAATTTAATCCACCCAATATCTCCGGCATCTTGGCAAAACCAACTGAAATGAGGGCAGATATCACTGCAGCAAGCCGCCCTGACTCCTCCGATGCCTTATTTATACACCCCGGGCAAAAGATACCAGACCCGAGGCTCCAAGGCCTGCCGTGCTACCAGACACACCTCAGCAGCCTACGGAGGCCTACTGGACTGGGACGAAACAGACTTCTTCCCTCTGCCGACAGGTGATATGGGCAAGAGAAACCAAAAAAACTTTGCGACTACCACCAGGACCCAGCACGACATAGGCCTGATGCTGCAACAAACGGCGCCCACGATGGCACCGGCGGCACGGGAGGCCTTACTCACCCGAGAGCCCTCACTCTCAAAGGCTGACGACGGGACCCCACTCCAGAGCCCGATACCGGCAACCACAGGGACACTACACCCACAGGAGACAGAAGCTCCAGCAACAAAAAGGGAACTTCAAAATATGCTCACCGACCTCCAAAACAACCTCAGGACAATGTGGGAGGCGGATCTGGCGGTTCTTAAAACGGAGGTACAGGCCGTCAAAACGCGCACACAGACTGCAGAAAGAAATGTAACGGACCTACAAAAAGGCCTTAAAGCACTCAGTGATAAGGTACAGCAATTGCAGAAAACACAAGCTGAAACCAATAAACAAGTGCACATACTAGACGACAGGGGCAGGAGAAAGAACATAAAGGTGAGGGGAGTAGCAGAGTCCATACCCCTGAAAGAATTGCCACACTTCATGAGAAGACTGACGACATCGCTACTGCCAGCAAGAGAAGCCAAGTACTTCTCCTTTGATGGGGCATACAGAATAGCAAAATCCCCTAGGGCCCCTGAAACTGCACCACGTGACATAATTCTGAGGTGTCAAACGATGTCCAACAAGTTAAGCCTGCTAGCAGCGATAAAAGGAAAGACGCCGTATCACTTTGAGAACTGTAAAATTTCCTTCTTCCAAGACCTTAGTAGAGCCACACTACAGTGGCGAAAAGCCATGCAACCCCTCACGCAGACTCTACAAAAAGAAGGACTGACCTACAGATGGGCAACACCGCGAATACTATGGGTCACCAAAAACAGAAAATTCTACAAGGCTACTGACCCTGCAGATGCTCCCGCACTCTTGGCAGCGCTGGACTTGCAGCCTAACCCTACACACGAGCCGCTAGATACGCAACCCCGAATGGACACTGACTCTGACACGTCTTCACACGACTCCGGAAGAAGCAGGAGGCCGAAGACCTGAACCAAATAATACTCCTGGCCATCCCATACTGAAGTGGCACATACGTGACTTTCTTAACCTGGAACACCCAAAAGACACACACAGCGCTCACACTATGCTCAGGAACTCTACACCTCCCCCCCCCCCATAGTTTCGACGTGCCAAGGAGAAAAAACGAGGGGACAAGGGACCAAACACACAGATAAGGGCCACACGATAGGACTTACAAAACCAGTGCTACCTCATGGAGATAGCCCACTCACTGGAGACGAAGCCGGGATGTCACCTGGAACCACGGATCCGCCACCTAGTGGGGCCGACACCACAGAGACACCAACACCTCTCCCTTCTACACAACAACCGAGCGACCTAGACACCGCAAAACTCACTGGGACACAAACTCCGCGGCACCACGCATAGAGGGGGTTTATTAATCCATACATTGACCAACTCGCTACAACCCGACAGTCCAACACACTTCTAAAAATGTGCAGACATAAGCCACAAACATATGATGTTACCTTTGTTGTTTACTCATGTTGTAGACCAAAACGAAAAAATATGTATGTACGTTACATGCAAATCTGCACCAAAAATAAAGAATTAAAAAAAAAAATACAATTTCCCCATTTCAACTCCTAAGAGATTATGGTTAATGGTTTACTGAAATTGACATTGACTAGCACTTTAAGCTTTGTTTACCACCAAACAAATCGATGAATTGCAGGGTAGTTTAATAATGGCCAACCTTCGCACTAGGGGGTTTGTTGACTACACGTTCCATGATGCCTTTAACAATTCTCATGCTATTTTAGTTTAGAAACTCCTGTAGAGCCAGGGTTAGCAAACACAGGTGGAAGTAAAAAAAACGCAAAATTCTACCCCATTTAAAAATAATATTAAATATTCTACTCTTTAATGGCAACATAACATGCAAGCGAAGCTGCTTACCTATTGGGTATTGGGAGATGTACCCTTTTCTTTGCACTTCTAGAACATTCATCCGATTCTCCAGAAGAAACTTTATGCTGTGATCAGATTTAAATTGCTTTATTTCATCTGCCGAGCCTATATAAAAAAAAAATAATTACAAAAACATTAATCTCTCTACATCATTCAATCTCTACCTTTAAAGGTAGGAATTGTTCCTTCCAGACAGTGAAGGGAAAACCTCCACACATAGCTTTTACATAGGTACCATTCGGTCAACCTCTCCCCCTTGTAATTCGTTGTTATTCCTCTTGTTTTTATTCACGCCATTTACTTCTAGATAGGAAGTTCAATCTAGCAGGAATTACCCTCTAACTCTTGTATTTTGTCTGTCGATCACTTGCGGTTATACATCTCCACTGTATAACTGCAAGCACTGCATAATAGGTTGGTGCTACAGAAATGCTAAAAAAACACACAAAAAAAACACACATTTTGTAATCTCAAGCAATTTGTATGTGGTTTTGTATGCCTAACATTATGGCCATTGAGGAATATAAAGACATTACACATGTGCCCTCTAGAGGAAACAGTCTATTCTATACAATGTACAGATCACAATAAAATTTTTACAAATTACTTTGCGTTTTAACCAGGCTGGTAAGAGTTATATAAAAAAAATCTGAACTTCAATATACAGCTACAAATTCATGGCTGCTATCCTATGCATCTACACATATAATGTGCCTACAGCAACACACAGGAGGGGTTGCTAAACCACAGAAGACGAACACATATTTATAGATATTGTACTATTTTATGTATTTGTAAACTATAACTCTTATAATGATCTAGGTGGAGTGTTTGTTAAAGGGTTACACCAACCACCATGAACACTTCTGCTTTTAGCGGTAGGAATCTGTGTGCACATTTTCTGTTTGAAACACTACACATACAGAGATATATCCACTTTTGTGCCGGGGAGTAGTTGCAAATATCAAATCTGTACATAAATTATACCTGTGGTTACACGCGCGGCTATCTCCCCTCCCTATACATTTTATTTCTTTATCCCGTCCCTCCCAACTCCCGCCTTTGCTCCTGAGAGAACAGTCCAAACACTTTTCTTTGGGAAGCCTTTGAATGGACCTAATGAGGCAGCAGTGAAGTCACAGCAGGGGTGGAAACTGACTTACAGGTGAGTCTATGTTCATTTTACAGGACTGTGTAGGGGGTGAGGAGAGGTGAGCAATGGTCAAAGAACAGACTGTTGTGTGAGTGGTGGAATAGTGGAGACGGGTATTAGCTGTTGAACTTTAGAGAATAGTTGCAGTTAGTATAAAAGAAGAATTAGTAAAAACAGTAGAGTGGACAGTTACGTACCAAGGTTTTTGGCTGCTCAAAGCCAGGTTAGACATTACGACACACACACAAAAACCCACAGTGACATACATACACCAACAGATTCACCAACAGTCTGTCACATTTCACACTCCTTTTTATAAACTGCGCTGCACATGAGAAGGCCAGCATTATGGCAGCCCCTACCCTGTTCTCTAGTTTTGGGAGACTAGAATCTGCACCCCCCGCACACTCCTCCTCCCCATGCAGGCAGTACAGTTAACAGGCAGATGGTGTCATATCACTACGCTCCTGCTCCCAATCAGCGAGCCCAAACCCCCCCCCCCCCCCAAAAAAACTCTACCCTGTTGCCCTAGGCCAATTACATCCCTGACAGTGGATACAGAGTGGGACAAGCAGAGGGGGTAGACAGAGATGGTAGACAATGGCAGTAAAATGGAGCTGCCATGAGGGAGGATTAGGCAGTGGTATAGTGAAAGAACTGCAAACAAACTCAACGCCGCTCAGAAATTCTTAATACATGCGCCAGCAATATTGGTACACTTCTGTGTTCTACGTAAATGCATTAGAGAGCCCTATATCCCCAGAAAAGGACACTAGTAAGAACTCCCACTTATAATACAGGATCATGTATTCAGTTATTATAAACATGCAGCCCAACTTGACATCCTGAAAACTTTCAAAAAGATGACCAAAAGGTACAAGCAGTACGATCCACTGGGGATTCCAAGTAGTTACAGACTACAATTCCCAGTGACTCGTTAATATCCCAACAGCAGTCAATGATCTGGCAGGAAACTCTTGGTGTGGGACACATTGCCTGCTGCATGTGGATACTTTCCTGAAAGTCACAAAAGAATGAATGTGTAAAGGAGTCACGGAACATGCCTAGGTCAGCACGTTACCTTCTGGAGTTTAGAAAGTGTCAGCACTGTCACACATACTAACCTGCTGACACGAGGCGTGCAATGCCCACATCTTGGGTCACATTTTCCCCAAAGTTAGAAGGCATGGTGATTTACAAAGAGGGGATATGATGGAGTTTTAGAGGCACAACACTTATGTTACCCTAAATAAATCGATGCATGATGCTGCTATGCTGATCATTTGAAGAAAATGATGGTCTGATACTTTAAAATGTTACTCCACTGGTAATACGATTCAGTAGTTCATCTACCCAGGGCATTGTATAAGCATCAGTCACAGTTTGTTGTTGTTTTTTTTAGCCTGCTAATAGTCAACGCAGAAGTGGGTAGTCCCGCCCTGCTTCGGCACAGCACTACTGGTGAAGCCCAGGTGTCGGGGCATCAATAGCCCCTAAACTGAGTATTTCCTTTCCACTTCCCTTCTCAGATTGCCTAAGATATTCCGTAAGGGCTGCCTCAAAGGGGTCTGTCCTGAGTTTTCCACTTTATAAATGGCAAGGGTAGTGTATCAGGTTTACTGGAAAAAAGTATGCCTTTTAGCCTCCAACAGCTGTTGGACCTGTTTTTTACACACACACACAAAAAAGGGGTTTGGCTGCACTCACCTAAACATGCTTAAATGGGGTGCTGCTGGGGGCCAATAAGTACAATAAAAATGAAAATCCAGCGCACTCACTTGTCTACTAAACAGTTATTATAGTGCTGAACAATTTTATACAATTTTTTAGTTACATATAATGTAACTAAACCCCCATTATTTTTTGCCTAGATTAGGTGTTTTTAATAAAACTAAGAAAATTGTTCAGCACTATAATAACTGTTTAGTAGACAAGTGAGTGCGCTGGATTTTCATTTTTATTGTACTTATTGGCCCCCAGCAGCACCCCATTTAAGCATGTTTAGGTGAGTGCAGCCAAACCCCTTTTGCTCATATATGTATATATTTAGGAGTCTAGCCAGCTCCTTGGTTTTGCACCCCTCCCTGTTACAGGTGCCTCATCTCAGGACCCCATTTAAGCCTTGTACTGCAGAGAACTCGAGATGGAAGGATTTCCCCAAGTGAGTAGCTCACTTAGCAGACAGAGTAGGACCTGGAAAAGATGGGGTACATTGACGTTTGTGGCAGGCTTATGCAATGTATGATCATATAACGTAACTAAACCCCCATTATTTTTTGCCTAGATTAGGTGTTTTTAATAAAACTAAGAAAATAGTTCAGCACTATAATAACTGTTTAGTAGACAAGTGAGTGCGCTGGATTTTCATTATACACACACACACACACATATATATACAGAATGGGCGGTTCACTGACTCATCAGCGCAGGTCACGGTCACATTGGTAGTGTCACATACTTGTTCAACAAACTTGTAGGAACCCTGCCAAGCGCATCCTATCATACCATACTCATGGTCTACTTTGGGCGGCCTGGAGATTTTCCCTACAGCCCTCGTCAATTGTTCCAGGCAGTCCCTTGGCTCCAGCACGTATGGGACGATGGCCAACCACGCTGCTTCCCCTGTAAGTGCTCCCAAATGAGCTCTCTGGGTCCCCACACCTACCTCCCATACAACAGTTTATAACAGGGAAAACCTGGGGGTTTTCCCGGAGGCCCTGACCGGTTTGCAAATAGGTGGTGGAGCAGGAACCATTCCCAGTCTTACAAGCATTAGCAAACGTGCTTCAGAGTCCCATTAAGCCACTCGCACTGGCCGTTGGTTTGGAGATGATAGGGTGAGATCTGGATGGGTTTGATCCCGCAGAGCATCCAGAGTTGGTGCATGACCTCTGCAGTAATCTGCATACGCATCGAGCACCAGTCACTAAAATACCTAGGGATACACCTGACGGCAAAACCAGCACAGCTCTATAACCATAACTATACTCAGACAATTAAAAAAACTAATCAGGGAATTAGAGACGTGGACAGATAGACCCATCTCTTGGAAAGGCCGCATTCATGCGGTAAAAATGAACATACTGCCCAGGATTTTATTCCTGTTTCAGACAATATCCATACACATCTCCAAGGCACAACCTCTGCAACAAGCAATAGGGGCCTTCAAATGGCAGAATAAACGCCATAGGATCTCGAGACACATACTATATAGAGCAAAAACCAGGGGCGGACTAGGGGTGCCCAATTTATATTTCTACTATGCCGCAAGTCAACTGACACAGGTAGCAATGTGGCATTCTCCCCCTGGGGACAGAAAGTGGGTTGATTTAGAATCCCTCATGATGGGAGCAGATCTGCCGCAATTCCTCATATGGGTAGTAAAACCACATATACCCATAGTCAGAGCTACGTGCCCGACAATACTCAACTCTATACAAATGTGGGATTCCACTGCACAAAAATATGGCTTAGCGTCTACCCCATACCCCCTTATGCCATACCTCCGAAATAGAGAGTTTATACCAGGGATGACAGCTAGGGATTTCCAGAACTTGAAACGAGCAGGTCTACAACACATTTGTCAGTTGTACCAGGGAACAGAGATAGTCCCATTCGACACCCTAAGACAGAAGGGCCACCTTACACCCGCCGACTTCTTTCGGTACTTACAAATCAAGGACTGCGCAAAATTACCGCACATACAAGTAGCTGCACGGCAAACAAAAACGTTCTTTGAAAACTTATGTTTGCAGGAAAACATGCCCAAAGGTTTAATAACACTCTTCCATGCCCAGCTCTGCTCGGAAACAAGGGAGTGGGGGAACCTCACTTACACGACCCAATGGGAGGGGGACCTTGGGGAGGAATTGGAAGGAAAAGAATGGCAGGAAATATGGGAAGCTAATAATACCTCTTCTGTCTGTGTTACCCTGCAGGAGCAATCGGTAAAAACAATGCTCCGCTGGTATACTACCCCTGTCAAATTGTACCACATGAGGAAAACTACTACCGATCTGTGCTGGAGGGGCTGCGGGATGAAATGGACATATATTCATTTGTGGTGGGCGTGCCCTGTTATTAGTGGATTCTGGACACAAATTAGAGACATAATGACCCAGGCCTTCTCCAGGGCCCCGGACCCGGACCCATGGCTATACCTATTAAGCAGATCCATAGATGGGTGGACCAGACGTGAGTAAAAACTCATACACAAAATCACTTTAGCAGCAAGGAGAGCGGTGGCAGCAGATTGGCTCAAACAGAGCGCTCCCTCGGTAACAGGGGTCATTAACAGAATTAAAGAAGTCCACTTGATGGACGACCTGACGGCCAGGGTGAGGGGCACACAGAAGACCTTCCAAAGAATATGGGAACCATGGGAAAGCTGCCCCCTGGGCAGTGACGAGGTGTCCGCCGCCCCCCTCCCCCCTGTCTTCTTAAATTTCCTACTCATCCTTTTTCTGTATATCTCCATTCTCTCCCCGTACCTCATGGGGTAACCTGTTGGAATTTAAACACTGCCAACAAACCCGCTTACTCTGCTCTGGAGACAAATTGACACCGCATCTGGGGCCTCTGGGCCCCACAAGGATCTAGGCGACGAGCAGAGAACTGCGCCAGACTTGGGGACAGAGAGGAAGCCTGCATGCTTGGCCATCAAACAACACCAGGAAGTGGCGGGCGCAGGGGACTCAAAAGGCTACTGCAGGCACATACATATAGTCTGGAGCTAGAGGGGTGGGATATACATACTGTTTAAATCTCGTTTTACTCATGTTTTAAAATAAAAACCAACATTGACTGGAGAACGATGACTAGATAAGCTAGACATGAGCATGGACAACCTCGTGATAGCATCTGTATTAATTGTTTGTATTCACGTTGTGTTCAACTGCACGGTTAACTACACTGAGCATGTCTGTTCATTATGTCAATGCTAAATAAAGAATTTAAAAAAATACATATTTTTTTTTTAAAGCAGGAACATTTAAATAACTACCAGACACCAGGGGTCCTTACAACTGTATCCCCAAAAACTGTGCATTCTCCATAAGTTATCCCCAAAATCTATATACCCCCTGAAGATCTTTTGTAGAGGTGCAAGCTGTCCAAAAACCGTCTTGACCCTCCTTCTATGCGGTGCGAGTTCCAGACTGTTTGGTACCAAGTCCAATCTCAATTAATGGCTTCTCAGAGCCCCGTAGAAAGGAATACCTTCAAGTCCTCAGTGTCTCTGGACACTTCTTCACCTCCCTGACCTTCCCTGCAAATAGAGCTCAGGTTGTTGGTCCTGGTACAAAGCAATACCCACCTGAACTTTCACTTCTGATCGTGGCATTCGCCCAGTCCAGTGAACAGTTCCATGATGTTTCTGGGAGCGCTCTGTGCTCCATTCAGCCCCAAGAAGTGTTGTGAAAGTTCACTGGGGCTAGAAGGGCCAGAGATTAGGCTTCCTTATGTATTGTAAAGTAGTGGCACAGCACGTAGAGTCAGCTCTCTTGAGTAGGAGTTGCTCCAGAGTCCAGCGGCAGTTGTTAAAGTGACCGTGTCCATCAGCCAATGATCAGATTACTGTAGAAGAAGCAGCAGGAAGTGAAGCGTGTAATGCCTGACCCACAATCAGCTTGAATGGCCTGAACAGAACGAAGCGTAACAGATTGCATTTGGCAGACTTGGACTACCCCTGCACAAAGGCTCAGCGACAGACATTGGCAAGCAAGCACAAAGTAAATGTACTTTCAGAGTTCCAGGAAAAGAGCTTTTTTCCTAAGAGATGTTTACAAGGCCAGAGAAAAACCATACAAGTCTGATCATATGGTTTAACAAAGTTAGTTATGTAATATATATATATATATAAATATCCCTCCAAAAACTATATTAGTGAAATAAATAGTAGGCAATCAACTGTGATAAATGTATGATTTAATTTCACAAATTATAGTTAACCCCTTAGTGACCGAGGCTTGTCAGAGTTTCCATGTGTTTAGCACCGAGTTCTTTTTATGCATACACAACATTACTAGGATAGACGAGCTGAAAGCGTAGCTGACTGGCAGAATTTTTCTGGTTCAGCTATTTTGACCTTAAATTTGAAACGCACTGTGAATGCCCTGCAATTCTCACTCTAGCAAATAACCCTTTAAAGTATGAATAAAATATTAAAACATGGGAAAGGGGCATTTACCACAGTTTTATTTATAATTTAACAATTTCTGCACAACCAACCAATATAATCTGCTTTTATATAGCTTACTGTGTCCAAATCTCAAGTGTTTTAGTTTTTATAAAACAGATTTAAAAAAAAAAAAAAAAATAGAGACTAACGTACTTTTCCTTATGTATACAGAAGGCCTGATGACAAAACATTAGAATGGGTGGAGCTTAAGCAAGGTTCCGTTTCAGCTGCCAATCAAGCTTACCCACAATACATCAGTAGAAGGCAAATGCAGACATCATGGGCAGAGGAGAATAAAATGGCTGCGCCCAAATAGATATTGAGATCCGGCACAAAGATTAATATAATTAAAGGCAAGAGGAGTGGATTATAAGTCGGTAAGATACAGGCAAACGGATTTAAAAAACAAACAAAAAATAAATAAATCACAGCTGTAGCTGCTTGAACAGGTCATGAGTCCATACCAAGCTAGTAAGACTATATATTGTTTGCAATGTGGTTAGGAAAGTATAAAAATTGATACTTGGACCAAGCAATATGGTTTCAGGTACATTTGACAATAGCTCCATGATTTCATACACACATTGTGGGACTGAGGTAAAAAAAGAGGGGTGGGGGGGAGCCTTTTTAAACCAACCACATACGGTTCATCATTGTATCCAATGTATTTTGGATAATAAAGCAAGAGAATACGTTGCCAATATTTGCTTTACAATCCTTTTTAAGTACTTATCTGGCCTTCAAAATGGTCAGCATCTGTTAAAATCATATGCCAGTTTCCTCAGATGTCTCGAGTCACACCTAATAAAAAATATTCTAAATCCTCACATCATGTATGTAAGTTTACATATATACAATTTTTTTTTTTAAAAAAAGCAGGAACGCCAATGGAAAACACAATGTGCACATTCCCCTTCTCTCCATGGGAATTTGTGTGTAAATGGTACACAAAGTGATTTGAGCAATACAATTTTTTTTATTATTATTTATATAGCGCCAGCAAATTCCGTAGCGCTGTAGCCTGGAAATCCACTTTAACACAATGGATATAAACCTCAACCTAATTAAGAACTAAACAGGCAGACTCCTAAGAGAACCAAAACAGGACACTTGGACTACAACTGCAGTCAGCCACAACCTAATAAATATAATAATACGCCACACCTAAAATAACAACAAGCCATATTAACCTCTGCTAGCGTGATACTTGATCAGTTGTACTCCAACAACAAATGTGATAAGTATAGGGGTACTTGTGTCATTAATGTGAAAGAGATCTTGGGCACAAACCTCAAATCGAATGTGTTTGATTTCAACTTCCATCAGTTGCTGGAGCATAGTGCAAGAATTCTAAGTGATCATTGCCGCTTTAGGCGTCTTCCCTTTACAATTGTGAGTATGTATCAATTTGGCAAAATATCTAATACACTGATATCACTTTACACAACTTCAAACCTCCACCGAAAAACATTCCAGACCCCTAAAGCACTTTTCATTTTGCAAATAATGCAGAATACAACTGAAATAGGCACTTTTTTCAATTAACCTGGTTACACCCCCTGGCTTCCAAGCACACTACAGGTCCTGTTACTTCATGGTTGTTTTGCTCAGCAGAGCTAAATCCAAGAGACAAGCTCAAATCACCTGCCTTGCAAATACTTCTCATTGAGCTGCATTGGGAAGCCTGTGATTGGACAGCCACAGAGAGTCAGGAAGGGTTGGAAGGGGAGGCTTGCAAAGGCTGCAAACAAGAGATCTTCAGGTTTTGTAAGCAGTTTGTAGATATGCCTCCAATAAAAAAAAAATGCATCATTAAAGGAACACTATAGGCATCAAAACAGCTTTAGCATAACCCCTTAAGAACTGCAGACGTGCTACATCATCCCGAAAGTTGGGCTTAAATGCCACAGGGCACCTGCATACTTCTGCGGTCAATCGCGGTGTGGGGATCTTCCTGCCAGCAATCACAGTAACAGCATGTCACCGCGATCACTGTTAAAATATCTCAGCAAATTATTTTAAGGTGTATGATCTGAGGAGAGACAGATTTTTCAATGTGCTAAAAGTGTTATAAAAAATATATATGTGTGTGTGTGTGTGTGTGTGTGTGTTTTTAACCCTTTCAGTACTGATCACAGCATTAACCTTGTCATCAGTCTGATTAGGGTCATTATCAACTTGGTACTATTAATACTTTATTTAGAGTAAAAAAAAAAAGTTACCCTTTTTGTCAGCTGCAGCAGTTTAAAAAACAAATTTATGTTTTACCCCTTCCCTGCTATCTGATCCCTGTACAGTATCTGAGTACAGTAACACTTAGTGTGGTTCACAGCAGATTGATCTGCAATCAGTAGGTAATTCTTGGGTTGAGTTTTCGGTGGGTGGAAGTGGGAATTGGGGGGTGTTAGTATTTATTAGGCGGGTAGGGAAATTAAGTTATCCCCTTCTGACATTGCGTAAATTAATCCCCCTAACATGGCACGCTATCATAGGGCGAAGGAGGTATAAGCCATTCTGGTAGGCTCAGATAGTGAAACCTTCCCGGATAGTGACACTATTACAGCTTTTGACACAGAGCCCCTAAAAGAGCCTTCCAGTGATGGTGCCCCACAAGAAGGAGCTTAGGATGCCCCACAGTGCCAGAGGGAAACTGGTTACACCCAAACTTGCTATGCCATCATTGGGTCACTTTATTTTCTGGGCTACCATCCTGTCACAAAGGCAACACAGGCCCTAAAAAAAAAACACTTAGTAAAATTTACAAGTTTGAAAGGGGATCTAATATATTTTGGCCCTATGACTTACAAACAAAACAAAACAGTATGTGGGAGTACTTTTATATTCATGTGTAAAAAAATATACTGAGGCTTTATTACACAAATTCAAATAAAGATTATCACATTTTCTTGGGAAAATGTAATTCTTGTATGTGAAAAAAATAATTACAAAAAAATATGACCAATAAATGAGGCCAGCATTTGTGATAAAGTTGCTAGACCAAACAACCCATTATGTCATTCAGAATAATCTGGTTTGCCTACTTTAAAAAAATATGATATGCCACCATGGGGGTAAGTTTGTTTACTGGGCTACAACACTGCCTCAAAGGTGACATAGGCCCAGAAAAACACTTTGTCAAATTTACATGTTGAAAAGGACATCTAATATATTTGGGACTGTGACTTTCCCAAAAAAAAAAAAAAAACCCTGGAAAACAGGTACATGGGGGATCTGTTGGCAAGATAATGTCAAGTAAATATATTGAGGATTTGTTACATTAACGCACATTAGGACTATGAAATATCCTGTGAAAAAACACAAATAAAAGTAAACCATTAAATGGGGTCTGCATTTGTGATAAACTGACTAGACAAAACAAGTGATTTGGAATATTCTGGTTTACCTTCTGAAAATGATGTCATAATGGTGAAAATGTTATCACCCAGGCTGCCATAGGCCAGAAAATCTATTTGTCACATTTATGTTTAAATTGTGTACATATTGTACCCTATTGTAACATTGCAATGTTTTGTGGACCCAGGACATACTTGAAAACGAGAGAAATCTCAATGTATCCATCCTGGTAAAATATTTTATAAATAAATAACATTTCCAGGTATGAAGATTGAAATGGGCAAGCCCTATATTTGACACTGTAACTTTACATAACACCAAAAATCCTGTACCGGGGGAAACTAATACCGGTGAGACATTGCTGAACATAAATATTAGCAATAAAACATACGACATGGACACCAACTATGACCTCAGTGCTCAATACACTGCCATTTAGGAGTTAAACTAATTGTGTTTCTGTTTATGCAGCCCTGGTCACATCTCCCATGCCTGTGACTCCCACAGCCTGCATGAAAAAAAAACCCCAAAAAAAAACTTACCGTAACTTGCAGTCAGATGTAAAATTACTTTTGAAGTTTTTATGACCTGCTCTGTAAATTAAACTTTATTCACACATGAGGTTCTTGCAGGGTATACAAGGCTATTAACAGAGCAGGAGACAAAATAATTCTAAACTAAGCGAACTGTACAGTAAAGGAAGTTTAAACATTAGATGTTTCTCAACAGGAAGTGTTTATGAAGGCTGGGTGAGTCACATGCAGGGAGGTGTGACTTGGGTGCATAAACAAAGTGATTTAACTTCTAAATGGCAGTGAATTGAGCAGTGAGACTTAACTGCATGATCTATACACCAAAACAGCTTCATAAAGACCCTTTATAATGACCCTTTTAATGCATGCTTAACATTTCAAGAGTGTATCTACTAAACCAGTGATTCCCAACCCAGTCCTCAAATACAGTCCAGGATTTAGGGATTACCCAGTTGTGTCTAAGGTGTCTTTAGAAAAGGAAAAAAGAAAATAAACCTTTGGACAAAACAGAGTAATCCCTAAATTCTATACTGGTAGGGGGTACTTGAAAACTGGGTTGTGATCCCCTGTACTAAACAGTAATTATACATATATATTTTGGTATTTAGACAGTGGAGTGTCTCTTTAAATAATGTTAAATTGAGCGACAACAGTTCCATTAATCCATTCTTAGACAGCTAGCAAGGAGCACAACATAGGAGTTGATAAGCTAAGCACAGGATGACAACCATTGCAATAAATGTGTTTTCATTTATAGGTTTTTCCATCAGCAACATGACTGTGTTATAGCTCTGCCCATCCCCCAACAATTAAGACATACTCAACTGTACTAGGACACACCTACTACTCGCAGCCAAAGTGCATCACAACGCTGAAGGGATTGCTCTTCATGAGCTAAAGTGAACTAGAACTACAATAAACATTTTTTTTTTTCCTTTTTCTGGATGATCGATTTCCCACCTCAATGTGTATGGCACACACTCCCTCTCACACCAACACATTCAAAAGGTCTGTATGGCTAGTCTACAGTATGATCCCCATCACTCAGCCACGGTCTACATGGGAGTTGACAGAAATGGGTAAAGACATAAGTAAACTACAAAATTTAAATACAAGTGCAATATTATATGGTGTGGCACAGGCACCACCACCACCCCCTCCTGCTTCTCTATAAGCACAGTATAACTCCCACCACTCTCAGCCACTGTCTACATGGGAGATGAAAGAAATTGGTTAAGACCAAAGTTAACTAGAATTTCATTAACCAATATTACGTGGTGTGACACAGACAACAACCACCCCCTCCAACTTCTTTAAAAGTACATGATAACTCCTATCACTCTCAGCCACAGTCTACATGGGAGATGTTAGAAATGGGTAAAGTCATAAGTAAACTACAAATTTCAATACTAGTCCAATATTATATGGAGTGGCACAGACACCACCACCCCCTCCTGCTTCTGTATAATCACAGTATAACTCCCACCACTATCATCCACGGTCTACATGGGAGATGTTAGAAATGGGTTAAGACATAAGTAAACTACAATTTCAATACTAGTACAATATTATATGGAGTGGCCCAGACACCACCACCCCCTCCTACTTCTGTATAAGTACTGGATAACTCCCACCACTCTCAACATGGGAGTTGATAGAATTGGGTTAAGACCAAAGTTAACTAGAATTTCATTAACCAATGGATAACAGGATAACTCCCATCACTCTCAGCCCTGGTGCAGCCCAGCATGCTGGGAGTTGTAGTCTAACATGAAAAGTTTCAGTGTTGTTGCTGTAGGAGATAGGGCTCCCTTGATGTGAATAGGGGGATCTCTCACAGGCTGAGTACCATGGAGGGTGAGACCCCCCCCAGCCGACATGTTTGTTTTACTAGTGGAGACCCCCATAGAGTGATAGTGCGGGTTACAGGCAGAGGGGTCCTCACAGGGCCCTGACACAGCCTTCCCACAACTCAATAAACCCTCCGAGCACTGACACACCCCCGCCCGCTCTCCGGTAACTCACCCCCTTCCCGGGTCAGCAACCGCTTCTCTCTCTCCAGCTACCGCCTGCTTCAGGCCCCGGGAGTAGGCGGGGCCGCTGGCGCTGGGAGAATACAATTCAAGCCTCCGATTGGCTCCCCGCCGAACACGTGACCTCCCCCAGCCTGGGCAAGGCAAACTCAAACCGGCGCCAACCGCCGATCAGAGAGCGAGGTCACGTGGTGCGCCGAGTGGGCGGTGCCAAATAACAGGAATTTGTGATGCAGAGGCTTGCCATGTTTTTGTTTTTTTTTAATGTGTTTTTTTTTAAATAAACTTTATTCAGCATTACATAAATCTCTTTTTTTTTTCGGGTGGGGGGGAGATTGCTGAACTGGAAAAATTCAACTACTTCATTAGAGACACCATAGACACCCAGACAACTTCATCTCATTGCAGTGGTCTGGGTGCTCTGTCTGTCTGTCTCCCCTTACTCCTGTAGTTGTATGCAATTTTAGGGAAACTACCATGTTTATATTGGAGTATTAAAGTGAAGCTGTAGGCACCCAGACCACATCAGCTAGTTGAAGTGGTCTGGGTGCTGTGACCCCTTTGCACTTAGTGCTGCAATGTAAAAAATATTTACATTGCAGTTCTAAGTCTGCCCTCTGTGCCACTAGAGGGCTTCCGGAAACCAATCAGACTTTTGGTCCGTTATCTGATGCTGGGCGTCCTCACAGACCTCCAGCATAAAATTTTTCCAAGCAAGTGCAGTAGGTTTCCCTTGCCGACGTCAGGAACATGGGCGGAGCCTGATCCAGCACCGAGGGACCTCGGCACTGGATTTGGGTTAGTGGCTAAAGGGTTCTAACCCCTTCAGCTCCAAGGGAGGGGGGGGAGGCTATTAACCCAATAGTGCCTGGTAAACGGGTTTGTTTTCCTGGCACTATGGGATCCCTTTAAGACTGCCTCTAGTGGCTCTCTACCAGACTTAGTGAAATGTTGCTGGATAATCTCACGCTCTGCATGAGAACATCATAGAAAAAAGGATAGAAAAGTAATGAGTCAATGCTTTCCTCTGGAGAATGCCTAATGCTTGTGCGGTGCTTACTGCGCATGCACATTAAGTTCCTCTCCATTGGCTGACGGAGGAGGAGGCAGAGCGCATCCCAGGACATCAGAGCTTGAATTGGGGGGAGGGCGGGGCAGATAAACACGTGTGCATTAGTGTTAGGAATACATATTTGTATTCCTAACACTAAAGTGTTTCTTAAAAGAACATTATTGGGTCAGGAACACAAACATGTATTCTTGACCCTATAGTGTTAGAATCACCATTTAGGTGTCTGGCCCCTCTTGCCCCCTTAGAAAGGGGAACACATTGGATTTGCTGAGCTCACCAAGGAGATAGGTGCAGGGCCAAATTCTGCACTAGCCTATCAGCTGTCAGGTTACCTTATGTATCAGTAAGGAGCATGTCTCATTGCAGGGTACTGGGGACACTCCTACTAACTTTCAGCTTCTCCCTAGCGATTTTCATGGCAGCCGCGATAAACCCGCCTCGTTTAATGACACGGCTAATGAGCGCCGACATCATAATGCTAAGAACGCCACAGCCCGCCAAGGTGTTTGAATGAGAAAATTTTGGGGGCGTCGTTACCTACCTAAGTGAACATGGTATTTAAAGAGAAACCAGGGGGAGACTCACTGCCCTGTTGTGGTTCTTGTTTGACCCAAGAGTGCGTATTTCATATTGGTATTCTGACTTTGGCATCGTTTGACTATTCCTCCTTCTGTGTTCCTTTGACCTCGCTATTGCATTATCGTTGATACTGATTTCTGGTACCCCTGACCTTGGCTCGCTATTTGACTCTCCTTTGTGTGTGTGTAGTGTTACTCCAGCCATCCTAAGGTCAGATACACACACTGACACAGATACACACACCTTGACACACTGTGTGTGTATGTATCTGTGTGTCAGAGTGTATCTGTGTGTTTGTGTGTGTGTGTGTGTGTGTATGTATCTGTGTGTCAAAGTGTGTATATCTGTGTTTGTATGTGCCAGTGTGCGTATCTCTGTGTCAGAGTGTATCTGTATCTGTGTGTGTGTGTGTGTATGTATCTGACACACAGACACACACACACACACTCACTGGCACATAGTGGCACACAGATACACACTGACACACACCTTGACATACACACGCACATACAAACACACTGATATACACTGGCACATACACACACACTTAGATACACACAGTGACACATACACAAATCTTGACACACAGATACACACACTGACACACTCAGACACACATACTCTTTGACAGACACACATACACTCTCACTGACAAACACACATACTCTTTGACAGACAAACATACACTCTCACTGACAAACACACATCTCTATGAGGAGGTCCTGATTGGCCAAAGCGGTGTTTGGCCCCGCCCCCTTGCCAATTTTAGCCAATCCCATGGGAAAGCATTGTATTGGCTAAATAATTCTGCTGATGTCACCAAGGGGGCGGGGCCAGGGCGGCACTTGAAATAAGGTGAGTTGTAATTAACTTTTAAGGGATTAAGGGGGGGCAAGCCACCTAAATGGTGGGTTTTGCACTATAGGGTCAGGAATACATGGTTGTGTTTCTGACCCTATAGTGTTCCTTTAAATCATCTAATCATAGCAAACATATTTAAATTTGTTCTCTATACCGTTTACGGAGAAGTACTTCTGCAGGTCTAAAAATAATTTCTAAGTACCCCTGCCTCGAGAAAGTTATTTCTATTGATTTAAATTTCAAATGAAGCGTGTAGACACTTATATTTAAGGGAACACTACAGTGTCAGGAATACAAACATGTATTTTGACATTTTAGGTGACCGGTCCTGCTCGGATCACGCTGAGGAGGTGAATTTACTCATGTTTCTTACGCCGTGCCGGTCTCGTCGCAGCTCCCTGCGTGGCTTTGCCTCAATGGCTGACAACATCAATCCAGATTTGACACACACTGACAGCCACACTTACTGACACACACATTCGCTGACAGACACACTCTCACTGACAGGCACACACCAAGTTACACATTGATACACACTTTTACACTTACTCACTTACTCACGGAGGACATTGACACCCATTCATTGACAGACACACTCATTAATTTGACACACACACACATTCAGTGTCAGACACACACACACACACTCACTGACCAACACATTCACTAAGTTGACACACACTGACAGGCACTCTCTTTGACACAAACTATCACTGATTTGACCAACATTGACAGACACACTCACTGATACACACTCTCACTGATTTGACATACATCAACAGTCACGCTGAGAGACACACACTTGTGTAATCTTTGTGCTCTTCCAGCTCTGCTCCCTCACACGCTGCCTAGTGATGCAGGGGCCGGAGACATCATAACCCAGCTCCTGGCATCATTGCAGGGCGTGCATGGGAGCAGTACTAGAAGATCATGAATATTTTAGTTCCCTCGCCACCTCTGCCTCGATTGTCCAACCGGACACTGCATTTGGGCAGACTAGGCACCTGCCATCCAAGTAAGCACACAGCCGGCTCCGTCCTGGGGGTGTTAAAGTGGTTGGGTCTTGGCATACCTCCTTCTTTTGGTGCGTGTACCCCTTGGGGTACACATACCAATGGTTGAGAAACAAAGCTCTACACAATCTAAATTTATTTTGTATTAACTGTTAAATAGTGTTTACATTGTGTACGTAGAACATGAACAGTATACACTGAAAGGTTAATCACTAAAGTAACTACCGCTAAATTGTTGGGAATCAAAAGTGAATTTTAGTTTTAATTACAATTGAACTGAAAACATAGCTGACATGGGACATTTTTCTGGTTGGCTATCTTGGCCTAGAATTGAATTCCTGATAGTTAATATTTTAGTGAATAACCCTGAATGTCTGGAGTGTGTCTGGAGGAAAACGTAAATTTATACCGACAGTAAACCATCTATACGTTGTGTAAACAAGGATCAGTACAGGGTCAGTACAACCTGTATGTGTAAGTAAGTTAAAAAGGAAGGCCTTTTTTCAGAATCTCAGGACGTCACTCAGGCATAACCCTTCACCAGTCTGACAAAATAAACTGTGTTCCTCCTGAATATCTCTGCTCACATTATGTCTATTCTGCCTCACAATTTCTATTTTAAATGGGCTCAGATCAAATTAGAATTTTTGATAATCCTGATTTCCGCCTTAAAGCGGTGCCCTCACCCCCCTAAAAAAATGAGTATTTCAAAAAGATATAATCTTTATAAAATACTTGTATTGACTGTATTGGAATTTCACTGAAATTCCAATCTAGTCATAAGATATACTGAGACAAAGTAGGCAGTAGCGGGATTTAAAAATGTTAGTAACCAGTTCCGAGTTTTCATATGTTTCCAACTCCACAGGGTCGGCCCAAGATATTGTGCTGCCTGAGACCTAGACTCCATCCCCACCCACCCCCCAAATCATGCGCACTCACACAAGCACATCGACGCAGTCACACATACATTCCCTGGTTGGCAAAAACACATGGGCAGCAGGGTAATGCTATTAATGCAATAAATGCAAAAGCCTTGTATATCATGCCA